>NC_086290.1:12130067-12440002 GCF_963924245.1 Chroicocephalus ridibundus | reverse complement strand
TTTGCTTGAGCAAGTGTCTCCTTTTCCCCTCACCACTTGGAGTTACTTTGTACAGCAATGACAAAACCTGAATTTGAAGAACTTGCAATTTACTTGAAGCAGGCAACAACTGAGGCAAAAATCCTTCAGATAGATAGATAAATTATTTGCTCAGTTCCACCCATTATGCAAGGATAAACGCTATAAACAGCAGAAAGCAAGAAAGCTGCTTTGGGATGCTGGGAAATAGTGTCAGTAAATGCAACAGGGTGTACACGGACAAAACCCACTGAGTTTGTGCACACACACTTATGTGATCTAAATTAGTCATTATTGCTCAGGAAAGAGATCTTGGAATCATAACACAGAGTTCTCTGAAAGCATCAAGTTGAATGCTTGGGGATGGTAAAAGGGGAAAACAATGTCAGGGATTGACTACAAAAGAAATAGAGAACATATCTCTGCATACAAACTAAGTTCAATACTATGCCCAGTTCTAAAACGAATTTGGGATAATTAGAAAAAGGGAGAAGGAAGACGTAAATATCAGAGGTACAAAACAGCTTCTTTACGAGAAGAGATTATCTGGAGGAGGACTTTTCAGCCTGCAAGAGAAATCATTGTGGAGAAGAATATGATTATGGTCTAGTATCATGAATAGCATAGAGATAGTGAGTGGGAACAACTGTTCTCATGATGCAAGAAACAGGGGGCACCAAATGAAATGATCAGACAGTTAGCTAAAAATGAGGGGCCAATTTTATTTTTTACATTATACACTACATAATTAAGTTGGGGAACTTATTGCCACAGGCTGTTTTGAAAGCCAAAAGCATAAATGGATTAAAAGAAAAGCAATTGGAGAAACTCATGGAAGAAAGGTCCATCATGGGCTATTAAATACAATGATGCAGATACAACCTCTGGCTCAAGTAGTACCCAAAAGGCCAACTGCTAGAAGCTGCGAAGGAATGCTGCTGCTGCTGCTCTACACCGGCCAGTAGCAGATGCTTTGGGAAAAGAGAGCAAAGGACCGAGCTACGGTCTGAGTCAGGATTTTTGCTTAGATGGGTCTTTTTTCTGGCCCAGTATAGCTGTTTTGATGCTCTTCTGAATTTGTCTTTGAGAATCTGATGCTATTTAATATCCAGATTGAATTCCTTCCCTTCAAGAAGAGGGGGTGACCAGAAATTACCAGAAATATTACAAGCAGCAATTATTTAAAGTAATGTAATTACCTTCATACTTTTGGATTGTCTTTAATCTGGGAATCACTACATGACTTAAAAGTCACTCAGCTGAACTTACTGCTGCTTGAAAGTTTGCGTCCATGACACAAGCTTTACACGACACTACAATAATGCTTCTATGTTTAAACGCACAAGAAAAATATCTTGTTAAATGCACAACAGTTATTGTTTGGAGGGAAAGAGATGTATAAAAGCAACAAAAGGCCCCATTTTTTCTCACATATATCAGTATAAACTAAATCAACTGCACTGAATTTCCATAGATCAGCAGCGACATAGAAGGGCAGGATCACCTCATAAAAGCCATTAAAGACATACTAGATTGTTTCAACAATACAAATTAACATTTTCATTCTTGCAGGTTTCTCTAAGGGCAGTGTAAAGTTGCCGAAAAATAAATTACTGAAATAATACCTAATCAATAATTCAAGGCTATTCAGAAATGCGTATGCACAAGGCTGCACAAATCACTGTCAACTTCTTGAGTTCTTCTTTCTGTTTCTGCTTTAATATTTCCCTAGCGTAGTTTTAGCATACTGAGCTGGTTAAGGAACAGGATGAAGCAATTTCATCAAAGTGAGATTTGTTCCTCCTCTGCATTTTCAAAGATCAGGAAGGATGAGATTCAGGTAGGTGGACAGATTTGAAGTTAGAACGTTTTGCACTAAACCTTTTACAACTTTGTAAAAGTTTTCAGGTGTTGAAAAATGTCCATTCCACTTCTTTCAGACACTCATCCCAAGTCAAGCTGGAGAGGGCCCTGTTCTGATACATTCCACAAAACATTTGTGGGGAAAAAATACATACAAACAAAGCAAAATGTAACATCACCATGAAAACACAGCTCTTAAATTCAAGGTTCACATTCAAAAGAATTAAGATGCTTGGTTTCTAAAGCAAGTCCCTAAAATAAGCTATAACACATGAGACCGCTTAACTTAAAATTGATCTTGACCAATGTAACATTGAAAGTTCTCACAATATAAATGTGGTTTCAGCAAAGTGATGGAGGGAGATGAAGGTAGGAGGGAAACAGATGCTACAATGAACATAGCCAGAAGGTAACACCTTCATTGGCAAAGATGCCAGAGAAGTCCTTGTAAAGCAGACGTTCCTGAAAGAGGTTACATTCCAGGTGTTCACTTCTCATTGATGTCATCACAGCTTTAACAGGAGAGGGCACGCATCTTCAGTCCCCATCCTAAATTGCCACACAGCAGACTGCTGCTCAGCACTGACTGTCAGATCCCACCATACACAGCATAGGGTTTTGGTGGTGGGAAAGGAATGATTTTGGGGTATGTAATCAGCACGTTGCCTCCAATGAGAGAGAGGATGACAAGCAAATGCTAGAAATGAATAACCATTTTAACTGAAAATGAATAATCCTGACAAAAGGGATGAGAATCCTGTGTTTCCCTGGGCCAGGTAAGTCCCTTCAACATTGTGCAACAGAGTAACTCTCCTTTGCCCACTCAACAAAGTGCGAAGTGATGCACACTCCAGCAGAAATGTGGAAATGTTTCCTACTACTTTGTTTCCTGCTTAGAGATGACTTCAGCTCCACTGTGGCTGAGAAAGCCATTTCCCGCACAACTGCTCTGTTAGTAGGTTCTTCACATAAAAGGGGTCACTTAACCTCCAACTCCACCTTCTCTGGGTCTTCCACCTGGAGTTGAAGGTCTGTGAAGGGATGGTTGCACACACCACTCCTTCGAGAGGGCTTCAAGCTCTAGACCTTGGATGCAAAAAGGAATGTGTGGGCAGCGAGTTCCCAACCTCGAGAGGAAGGATGCTACTCAGATACAACACTATCTATAGGTCTTCCTACAGGTAGAAGGTAAATGTCCCATACTCAGCATGACAGTGGTGTAGAGCTCATTCGCAGAGGCCTTACTTCTCGAAGTTACATGCAGGGGAGACTGGGAGCCTAATATCTAAGTGTTAATTCCTCTGTGAGCTGAGATCCTGAAACATTAGGTGCACATACTACAAAATATTTTATGGTATCTGTAAGCCGGGATCTATTACTTTATCCATGAAAATATTGAAAGCACAATGCTAAAGCAGATAAAGGTCATGGTGCAAAGTTCCTAAGCTCAAACAAGACACTTGTTGAGTTGGTGCTTCACAGTCTAAGCAAACGATCAGAAACACATCAGCTGCATGCCCCACAGCTGCACTGTAAATACAGTTCTGTTGCTAAAATCCCCAATGCCCACAAAGCATCATGTGGTTTCCAGCAGCATCTTCACTGCTAAGAGAGACCATGTCATCTCTCCTCCTCATGTTGAAAAATCCATGCATCCAGACGCATATGATTCAAACATAATGAGCCCTTAATGTTGGATGAAAAAGTTGTAATAAGGGACCATAGGAAAGGCATACCTTCAGCTTCCACACTGGCTCTGGGTAAAACAGCTTTCAGTTACCATGGGAACACATCTTCCCGCAGTACCATAATCTCCCATCTACCATGATAAATGCAATCCAGCATCCTGAAACATCTCTTACTTTGAACAGTTCATGCTCTCCTCTTGCAAGGGCACACAGAAGCATGCATGCACACACAGGCACAGCCGGACTCTTCTGCTTTTCCCCTGGGCCAGGTGTGTGCAAGCCAGACTGCCTTCTCCAACTTTCTCAGGCTTGAATGTTTCTCAGATTTGTGACAGATGAAGATAGATTAAGCAAAAGGGATGTTTTAGTAGTTTGCTTCCAATCTAATCTTTGGAATAGCTGAGGCTGATTCCTTGCTTTGCCTGATACTTCCTTTCTGGTGAGTCATTTCAGCCTCTCTGTGACTCAGCTGTGCAGAACACAAACCCAGTGCTTTTCCCTTCCAAAGGGGATGGAAGGAAGCATGGCATCTCCTGGCCACAGATGGAAGCTGACAGAGCCCATCATCCTGTTACATAAATTACTGCAGCATTTAGGGTTTGTGGGTTTTGGGGACTTTTGTTTGTTTGCTTGTTTTGGCACCACTGACATACATCTGCCTTCAGATCCTGAGCCCCTGGCCATCCCCCTGGAGCAGCATGGCCAGAGAGCTGGGAACGACGCGCACAGAGACCTGACAGAGCTGATGAAGAGAGCCACAGAAAATAAGCAACACTTTGAACCACTGGATCCTTGCTGCTACTGGATGGGATGCAAGAGTACAACAGACCCAGAGCTATGCACAAAGCAAGGGAAAAGCTCAAGGAAAATGGTTTATATTTTAACCATCTGACTTCATCTTAAGGACACCACAACCACAGCTTCTGCAAAGGAAATCAAGGGGGTTAAAACGTTAGCTAAGGAAACACAACTCGATAGGCCTTTTTGCACATTCCAACCTTGGAATGTGCAAAAGGAGCCTGAAACTTTCCCAACTGACCATCATCAGAAGAATATGAATCATTGTTTGAATCTCTAGACAACTAGGGCATATTTATGGCATTTGGGAGTAGCAACTGTCATCTGATCATCGCCTATTAGAGCAAGAATCAATGAAGTGTTTAAATCCATGCAACCTTCTGCTTTAAACACACATTAAGTCCTATTTGGAAACAAGTATGGTTCACCTGGAAGCTTGGAAATATGTGTTGGGGGCAGGGAGGAGAGGTTATCCATGGCACACTGGGTCCAGTTCATTTAGGACTGTACATCACACATTTGACTAAGCCAATTGGTGAGGGACAAGAGATGGCCCATCATTCCAGCTGTTCATCACAATGAAACTTTTTTATCATGCTAAATTGCCATTAAGTGCATGGACAATTCAAATTGAAAGAGAAGCAATTTCAGGGAATCCTTACAGAAAACGATTATTCAGTATCACTAATTGTAGTGATTTATAGCTGATGAGCTATCTATTGCCAGACCTACAAACACTCAAATTATTAAGCAAGAAACAGTCTGATCCTAGACAATAAGACAGGAGTACAATGACTGAGGGAAATTACTTTATCAATAAACAGATGTCAGTATTTAGCACCAATAGTCTATGACCCCTTTTATCTCTGGGCCTCAGAGCACTTTACCAACATTAATTAGGCTTGTGAGATAGCTCTGATACCCATTTTATGGGCACAGAGCAATTACTCCTACTTTATGGGCACAGAGCAGTTAAATGGCACTCTCAAGGTCAAAGAAGAGTTCTGATACCCAGCCACCAAATCTGTCCAGCAACTCACGCCACTAGTAAGATATTTAATGCTTTTTTATTAGATCGGTTCCCATGCTTGGGTGGACCATCTGACTGAAGTTTAAAGGATCTGTTATGTCCCACAGGTAGACAGCTAAGAACTGCAAAGCATTACCCATAATGTAAATCTACACTAATACCCCACTAAATGGCAAGTCTCAGAACTAGCATTTGAAACCTCAGAAATCTGATCTCATAATTGCAGTCAATAACAGGATTTAATGGAGAACACCTATCACCATATAGATAACCATAGCATATTCATTCTCTTCCTAAGCTGCAGCCACTAAATAGCATTGTGAGACTATAACCAGTCAACACCACTACAGAACTTAGTTTTGCATCAATGATTGCCAATGCACCGTGTCTCATCATAGCACGAGAAATGAGCCTTAATACAACCCTTCTACTAAAGCATGGCATAGGCATGAAGAGAAGTTCTGCTCAGTCTATCAGCTAACAGACAGGTGTTTCCCTCTACTGCAGAGAGAGGGAGCAGCAATCAAGACACTCAAATGCATGACATTTTCAGTTCTACCACCAATTTTTGGTGTGACCTTTCATATACCACTTTGCCATTGTGTTTGTTCCTCCTATAACAAAAACTGGGGGAACAACTCTTTTTCCAGATTTAGCCTCCTCTGTTTTTCAGTTTGGGAGATGCCTGGTCATTCAGCCACTCAATTATACATGGAGCTGCACCAATCAAAGACTTCTCTTTTTTTGAAAAAGCTGTAACCAAATAATCAAAAATGCCACTCAAAGATGTTCTTTTTTCTCTTTTTGTTGAAGTTCACAAAGTGACTGTTTTATTATTATTACTAGCTTTGGATATCCAGATCCCTTTTTAAGATTCAGGTCAATTTAGAGGTAAAGGCATCACTTCAAAACAAAACAGAAAATGCAATTTACGTCTCCTCTTATGCTGTTTTTCTTCTTAGACAAACCTGAGTGAATTTGTGGATGAGTCCAACAGCTCCAACTCAAAAGCTACATTTTCATCATGCTTTTGAGCTTGAGAAGTTCACTAACAGTTTCTGCCCAATTTTACCTGTCTACTCATATAGAAAACAAATCAGCATTTAATTAGGTGCATGTGACTTAAGAGCCACTACGCAGTTGCACCATGTGGAGATTAAGAGTATCTTAATGCATCACAGCTACCCAAAGCTTTCTCAGAAACTCTCAAGTTTTGTAACATTTTGTAGTTGTAAATACATGACATGCCACAAAACCCCTTCCACAAATACTGCCTGCAAGCACTGGCTAAACCACAGGATCTCGGGCACATTTGCAGGTATGCAGAGTACAGAAAATGCTCTTTGACACCTTGAAGGGAGGACTGGATACTATTATAAGAACAGAGCATTTTTTTTTCCTTGCAATTGCGTCCCAGGTTGCTTAAGCCAACAGGGCTGTTCTTCGTGTGGGAAGATAATCTGTTTATTTAAGCTCCTTAAATTCTGCAAGTGAGTATGTATTATTACTTCTTTTCTCCTCAACAAATGTATAAATCCATGTTCTAAATACCAGCCAGTTTCTCCCAAAGACAAAAGCCTCAGAAAGGGGGAAGACTTGAATACAACCTTCACACAGACATAGTGACAGCCCCTCTTGGTGAAGAGAAGCAGCTCAGGAGCTCCTAGAACCCATCAAGCTTACCAACACCCATGGAAGAGCAGCTGTGAGGCCAAACAGCTGAGGAAAGAAAGGTGAGAGGAGAACCCATGACATTAAGCAAATAACAGTTCCCTTGGGGATGCTCCACTCTGTCCTACCCCTCCTCACTCTCTTTTCATCCTGTGACCATCAGTGATGGCTCAGCTGAGCTGGGTAGGATGGCTCTGGCCTGGTGACACCATGTCACAGGGTTCAAATGCCTTCCCGCTGCTCTTGGGAAGACACAAGACACCAAACTTGGGCTGTCATTTCCCCCAGATTAGAGAAAGGCAGGGCAGCAGGGAGGCAAAAGGATATAGAGGGTGGTGGGCGCTTCCAGGATCTTCCTGGTGGAATCCTGGTGGGTGGAAGGATTTTAGCAGATGAAAGCCATTCCCGGCTCTGCACTGTCATCTTCTACACAGATCACGCACAAACAAGGGAACAAAAGAGATGTGTTTGTTCCAGTTCTATTAGAAACACAAACACATTGTTTTGGTGGATAATTTGTTTGCTCAGGAAAGCTCAGCTCAATTGCAGGAGTAGCAATTGCTGTGAGGTCCTGCAGCTGATTCAAACAGATAAAGTTAAAAACCCTCACATTCAAAATTATGTTGAGCAAGACACAAAAATCATAGGCCTTATTTTTATCATCACAGAGAAGTGACCCTCGTTTGCCTGTGCAACTACCTGACTTCCATGTGAGATAAAGAAATTAAAAGATGATGTTTCCCCTTAGATTAATTTTCACTAACTACGTCCATAAGCAGCTGCACCCACAACAGATACTCATCCTCCTTGGAAACCGGACTTGCAGTAATTCTCCCAAAGTTTTGTTCACGTACAAACAGCATCCACTGGCTTTTCTTTGCCTATCTTGTGGCTTAATCCTTAAATGACACATTATGTATGCATGTCTTATATTGTTTATTTTTCATATTCCACACTTTCCAGATAAAAATGCTTAAAATCTAGAAAAACAAGCGCAAACAATTTTTTAGAAGTTGTTAGAGCTGTATTCATTTATGAAGAAAAAGCAGTCACATCTGTGCTACATAAGGATGTGTTGGAAGGCCAAGATACAATTATCTCATTGGTGGTTTAAATATAGCTTTTGCCAGAGAGAGTTCATCTTCACCCATGCTGTAAATTGGGTTAATTTTTCAGCATGCCAAGTGGCAATTTGTTCTCTTAACATGAATGGTTTTTGTAACATCAGCTGCAGCTTCACAATATTAACATCTACCCTTTAGAAGAACTCTGAAAAATGAATTATTCACCCCAACTTCAACAACTGCTTCATTCTCAAACCAGGCAAGAAATATTAACCCTAAATTATTCTGCAATCGAGTACGCAAGAACTCTCTGAAATGGAGATTTCGTATTTACTCTTTGAAAGATTAAGCATCTGTTTAGACATACAAGTCTGTGACAGGTGCTACCTACGAGAGTGAGAAGTGCTGAGCTGTGAATGCCTAAAACTTTGCAAAAGGACTGCTCAGCTAAAAAAGCATTGGCTCAGCCCACATAGGATACAGCAAAGTATGTATTTATTTAAATGAATTGCAGAACTAGTAGTGGAGTAGTTGGCGGGTACTTCCACGTACGTAACAGAAAATGATGGAGAGTATGGAGAGAATCCAGCCTGTATCCCTCTGGAGGATCATGGTTGCTCCTGGTTGAGCAGTTTACAGGGAAAAAGATCTTTCACATCAACGAACCCCTCTCACCACATTCATGTGGCTGGACACTTCATAGTTACTAGACTGACCACAAGATACAAAAGAAAACCAAACCTCTCCAAATTTTACATTTTTTTGTGGGAGAAATGAGGGAGGGAAGTGGCTGTTTTCTAGCTGCGGAAACACTTGGCATATGCCGGTGAAGGCAGCTAGTCTGCATTTCTGACAAGGCAAGTTTAAAACAATCTTTATTGATTTCAGTGAAATTTCCATGATATTAAAAAAAATAATAAATATCCAAGAACTGTCTTCCAATCTTTTTTTTTTTTTTCTCCTGTATCAACCCAGATTCTAAACCACAATTTTCTAACAAGGAAAGATTTTCCTTATGTTTTTCTTGCTGTTGCCCTATTCCATTCTTCTAGTATTTTATCTTGCTTTTTTGGAGTATATTTATATTTGAGGGCTAGACTACTTTATCTGCAATGAGCTGAGATCATTTAACTCTACACAAAATAGATAATAATCCTACCTCTGGATAGATGATGTCTTCAAAATATGTTTGGAAATTATTTTCAGGAGCAACCTTTTCCTCCTCGAAACGTCTGATGAAACTACAGGCTGTTCCAAAGCCATTATTTAGCATTTAATGATCCCGAAAAGTGACAGATTCTCTTCCCCATATTTACACCTCCAGACTTGTACACAGATTTGTGCACCTATATGGGTCTGTACAAGTTTGGAGAAGAGGAGGCTGAGGGGGGACCTCATTGCCCTCTACAACTACCTGAAAGGAGGTTGGAGAGAGGTGGGTGTTGGCCTCTTCTCCCAGGTGAATAATGACACGACCAGAGGAAACGGTCTGAAGTTGCGGCAGGGGAGGTTTAGATTAGATATTAGGAAGAATTACTTTACTGAAAGAATGGTCAGGCCCTGGAACAGCCTGCCCAGGGAGGTGGCTGAGTCACCATCCCTAGAGGTGTTTAAGAAACGTTTAGATGTGGCATTTCAGGGCATGCTCTAGTGGCAGAGATTATAGGGGGTTTTTTTGTGTGTGTATGGTTGGACTCGATGATCTCAAAGGTCCTTTCCAACCATGAAGATTCTATGATTCAAAGTACCGAGAAGCAGATCAGGTATACCGGCTTCTGAGAAATCAGAGTTGCAAAAGGGGAATTACGCTATTACTCAAAGGCTTTTCCCTTCTTAACTCCACTTGATACTTTGTACGTGATACAATTGTAAAAAATTTCACATCCCACAAATTCTTACATTTCATCTTCCTTAAGGAGCAGGGAGAAAATGAAGACCTTCTCTGAAGCATGCATTTAGACTTTTTCTGACCTCTAAGAGAGGAAGAGCCTTCCTCCGCAGGAGACCATGGAGCTATTCCAGGCATGTGATGGAGCCACCTGTACATTGTACATCTGATCCCATCTTCTCCATTTAACAGTACAATATTTCCAGTATGACGAGGCTCTACACGAAGGGTAGGGAGCAGAGGTACTACCATCTCTCTGTTAGAAGGACTGGCTGTGAATCAGTTTCCTTTGAGACAGAAGCAGATGCAAACCTGGTGCCAACACACTGCGGCTGCCAGACCTGGTCTGCAAGAATTAGGATTACCTGAGCTGTTTTGTTTTCAAAGCCACCTTTCACTTGGGAAGAAGGGGAATTAATTCTACCAAAAGCTGACTGATAATGTGAGGTCAATTCAGTGTAAAGCAGCAATGCAAACAACCTTCAAGGATTACTATAATTGAAGTGAAACTCTTCTATTTCAGAAGAGTTCCTATCAGCCTTGCCTCCTTAGACACAACACCTCACCCTTCTCTTGTTCTCTCCTGCCCATCTTTCTCTGGTTATAGGTAAGTATGTATTTACACAAAGACTAGCAATAATAGGCCCTCACAGTAATTCAATAAAAGAGAATTTATCTTTGGAGTCTGAGTAATTGCCAGAAATAAAATCTGGTTTAAATATTATGGTTTATTTAACATTTCCTTTATGCAAAATGTAGTGCTCTATTTACAAGCTAATTAGAAGGTTTTATAGCGTTTAAAGAAAATGTATTCACATTAGCAAACCACCAACAACACAAGTCTTGTGCAGATCTCTATACGACATCCAAAAGAAGTTGGCAGCATCAATCACCTGTCTTCATTGTCAGTATTGTTAGTGTATTATTACTACAGCACAGTACTGAAGCACAGAAGTACCACATTTAACCTAGGAAAAAATTGAAACAACTGAAAGAAACAGATTGAATCAACCACAATCTTCCCAGGACCCTGAATATGCATACATTTAACAAAAATATAAAAGTTCTACTATTTATCTTTTGTTGGCATCGTGTGTGATAGAACAAATTAACGTAAGATACTGACAGCTCTTCAAAATAAAGCCCCCTTGTCCATCACAAGCAGTGACAGTTTTAAAGTCTCCTGTAGGCTAGCTCAACCTTTCAAAGGACAGCAAACACATTTTAAACACATAATTCCTTCTTGGTCTTGGGAAAATAGGTTAAGTTAATCTACTGACCTTGGAAACCCATCAGGAACATGGAACATCAGTGTGAGCAGAAAACCCAGTCTCTAACCTCTCTGTACCACATCTTCAGGTTTGATGCTCCCATCTGCAACCATCTGAGCACACCACACACAAAACCAGACTAGCTGCCGTGCATTTTCCACCCTATTTCCTAGCATCCCTGACTTGCCACTGGGGGTAAGAAACAATGTTTAGAGAGTCTGTGGCAATAGGGTTCTGTCTGTAAAAGGTGAGTTACACTGATGTAGGCGCAGCTGCTCGGGTACCATTCTGCCCTCACACTCTGGCTATGATGCTAAAAGGCCATCAGAGAAGGTACCTGGAGTCCAGGTCCATCCTTCCTTTGGGTTATAGAGCTCAGCATGCACACAGTCGCCGCTGGCAGTAAAGGTGCACCTAACTGATCCCTAATTAAAATCCCCTCCAGCAACACACGCTTACAGTAACTTGAAATGATAGATGACTGCACTGTACCTACAAATCATCTGCACCATGCTGAACTGTAATTTTAGCGTACCTTTTTGCAACGCAATCTGGGTCTGTGTAGCAGAACCACTTTGTATCTGTGATTGCATGTGGAAGGAGGTGTGGGTGGATGGATGACAGGTGCAGTAAAATAAAGCCACAAACTAAGCAGTGATGAGGTTGCCCATAAATAAAAAAGGTCTTCAGGTAGCCATGTTTCTCAAGAGCAGTGGCAATCAACCAGCCGTAAACAGATGACCTGAAAACATCCCTTGTGTTCCATTTTATGTACACTTCTCCCAATATTTTTCTTACTCTGTGTTCAGAAAAAGAAGAGTTTAAATCCACTATCCAAAGACCATCAAGCTATCCAGTAAGCAAATAAACAGAGTGCAAATCCAAGAGATAGTACTGGTAATATGGCCACAGAGCCTCCAGCTAGTGAGATCTCTGAGCACATCTGCACACAAAGATGAAATTACAGTTTAAGATGAGTTACCTATCACAGGCTGAGACATAATTGTGTTATCGATTGTTATGGTTCTCTCTCATCATCGTATTGCAGGATGCTTGAGAGACTTTGTAGTGCAAACCAGTATGAGCGTAAACAGTGGAATATGGTCCACTGAGCATTAGGCTTCTTGTGCCAGGGCCTGCTGTCTCAGTCTGTTTCATTTGCTGTCCCAGCTTTCCTCTGTGTCCTTTTTGGTTATTTCAATTTCAGTATTTGCAGGGTTATTCTCCCTCAGAAGTTTTATCTACAGAAAGCCTTTATTCTGGAACGAAACGTAGTTTTAAAGTGCAATACCCATTTCAGAATATGAAATAAAAAAATTACTCTTGCAAAGTAGTTTATTTTGCAACAACTACTTGGGTCAACTTCTCCTTGCTGAAAAACTTGCTGTGGTTTTACAGGAAAGAACAAGATGAAGGAAAGCATCTTCCCCCTTCCCATGCCAGAAGAGATTTCTTTAAATGCTAGTTTAAATTCAAGCATGTCAAAGCTTCGGCTGTGGAGAGACATCAACTCTTAGAATTTGCTTGTTACAATGAAGAGTATCACCATCCACAGCCACTTGTCACCAGGCCCTTCCGAGGTATCGCTGGAGAGGAGCCTGCGGGAGCAGTGGGGCAGCAATGGCAGTGGGCATCCCTGTCTTCCCTCACACAGCGGGATGTGGAGCCCACACAGATGTTCTCCATACCCTCCGTGGCACAGGTGGCACGGCACATGGCTGGGAAAAGTCCTGCACGTTGCCTTTAAATGGTTTGCATGTGACTAGCAGCATACGTAGCTCACCTTGAGGAACCTTAACTTACAGTTTAGAGAGCCTCAGGGGTTTGAGCTGTGCCTTTGCCAAGGACATGGTGCCCAGTGCCGAGGCAGATGAACTGCATGGGCAGAGCAGTGCTGTCCACAAACTCCAGCCCTTCCCAGCCTGCTGCGGCACCGCAGGTACAGGCAGCGCCATCAGGTATTAACCCAAGGTACACAGAGCATACTGCATGTGTCCTGCCCTGCAAAGAAGTGTTAAAAGGCCTGCCCAAGACATCAGGTCAGTGAATGCAAAACCAAAGATGACCCATGACAAAGTTTTTCTGCTTCCCACAGGCCTTTGCCCTGCACAGTAAGTCATACTGTCCCCTTCATAAATCAAACAATTTACCTTTCCTGACAAGATACACTGGCTGTTTGTCTCACCTGCATTCTGCAGGGCTCTGCTCCCAACAGTCGGCTCTGCAGAGCTAGTATTCTGCCTTTTTTCATTGTCATCAGATTCACTGGAGCCTGATGAAAGGCCCGTGCCTCACTCTTTCAGTCATCTCCTCCTCCTCAGCAGAGAGGCCGGGACATCTCTCACGTTTGACCTTGCCCCTACGCAAATATGCGGTGCTGCTTCGTTTCCCCTTTTATGGTCTCTGCTTATTGCTGATGATGGTAATTTTAGTTTGTATCAAATCGCAGCTAGCTTGGTATCC
Source organism: Chroicocephalus ridibundus (assembly GCF_963924245.1). Lineage (NCBI taxonomy): Eukaryota > Metazoa > Chordata > Aves > Charadriiformes > Laridae > Chroicocephalus > Chroicocephalus ridibundus. The sequence goes on along the minus strand of NC_086290.1, from coordinate 12,426,248 downwards.
TGTAATGTTTACAGTGTCCTATAATGTATATTTTGGAAATCCTAATAAAAATAATTTTTGAAGAGGAGAAAGGAATGGCATTGAAATTGTTCACACAGTGTGAAGAAACAAAATGCCATCTTGTCAAGATTAGCTGTGGGTCTCTGATATTATGCTTAATTATTATTGAATGGCATTGTCACAGGCTCGCATGGGGGAAAACCCTTCTGAGACTTCTAAAATTCCCAACCCACTGTTTCAATTTGAATTTTATAGAATGCCAGCTTTGAACCTGTCCCTGATACCCAATGTGATCACCGGTTGCACATGAAAAGATTGTTTTCATTAAAAAGGGGAATGGTCCTTTCAAGAAGCAACATGCTGCACATTCAACATGTGCACTGAATACAGAGGCATTTCTAGGGGATAGAACCGGCGCCGAAAAAGAAGGAAAAATATAGCTATGGACACAGAATATCTGGATCCTGCGCTCTGTTGCCTTTGAAAGGAATGTCCTGCGCAAAGGCACAAGATTGATTCCATTGTTCTTCTCTGCACAGAGCTCAAGAATCATTTTTCAGTCTAAATTAACAAATATCTACAATATCAGTGTTCTTAAAGGAAACTAATGAACTGTTCTATATTCATCTTTCTCATTACAGATTTGTTACAGCTTATCACATGAATAATATTCCAGCTCTTAAGAAGAATAAAAAACCTCCTGTGTCAGAGAAAAATACTTTGATTTCTCACATGCACTTAAACACTAAGTTAATTAAATAGTAAGAAGTCACACAAGTCACTTTAAAGCTGCTAACACAAGATGAACTCCTGCCTTCTCTGTGCACAGGATGATTTTTTTTAAATTATGTACTCTCTAGCTGCTATCACAGATAAGGCTTTTGCAACAGTTTTGTGCAGAAATTGATGTAATTTTGCAGCATTATGCATTACTCTGGGAATGAAATAAGGGCAAGATTTCATTCTACATCCATAAAGAGGAGCAGTTCAGGATTCAGAGCCTAAAGACAAGATAAACTAAAGGGACTTTGTGTCACCTGTTGGCGCTCCTGCTTGTGCTCTCCTTTGGTTGCTTTGACCTTTAGGCTTTTCCGAATTATGGTAATCTTGCAAAGGTGTCCTAAGGGCCACAGCACTGTTCAGACTCTCTACTGCATTATGGATTAGAGACGTGCCTAATCACATCAGCCCTGCCTATAAAAATCACTGCCCTCTGAAGCTTTTATGCTGGAGGGATCCTGCTGCAGCCGCAAAAGGAACTAGGGCATTTACAGCTCTCGGTAGCAGTTTGAGATTGCAGGAGTGTCAAAGGGCAAGGATTTCATCCAAAAGAGCCAGGAGCCAACAAAATGGCACTTACAAACACAATGCAGAGTGCTCAGACTCATTCAGTCCACCACTCGAAGAACAACATGAAGCTACCATTAACAACTATTATAACTCTGCATCAGGGAATATAGTCACAACCATCTATACAAATCTGACAACATATGTGCAAGCTGCATATACAAAAGCATAGCCTTTCTAGGCTATATGCTTAATGAAATTTATTGCTAGTGTGGTTAAAAATAAGAACAGTCCCAGAAAATCATGTGTGTCCTGAAGGTAGGCAGATGTTCAATTCTCATTCTGATTCAATACCGAATTTGTACACCGTGAAATCAGCAGGTTTCCAAGTCCACCAAGCCAAAACTAGATGTCACCAGAACCTGGAAGTTGCACCTTCAGCAAAACAAGAAAAGACCAAGAAAGTTATGGTTAAGTGGAGACAGGCATCTAGAACTGGCATGCCTGGATGCACTTCCCTGTTACCGGGGTTTTTGTTGTAACACTGGCTGCCATCTGTCATTTGCAGAGAAATACAAGCTAAACCCTCAAACAACAGCCCTACTCTCCTATGTCTGTGAGAAGCAGTTCTGATGAAGGAGGAGCAGACGATAAAAATAGCCTTCAGAGGTCTACCAGGAGTGAGGTGGCTCTGGACCTCACAAGCACCACTGAATTAAAGAGTCTCACTACAAATAAGGCACTGGACTGGGCACTGAACATCTGGTATTGAATATTAGCTCTGCTTGCGCCTCCAGGCAAATTACTTCACTCTCTGCCTATCATACTCTCTCTCTCTCCTCTACTTTAAGTGTAAATATGTCAGAACATACACAGCTTCTCTCTATGATACTGCTGACAGTGAAGACACAAAGCCCATATTTCAGTCAGGGTCTTGAGGCACTCAAATGACAACAGCATGGTGTTTAGGAATCATCCTTTGAGCACAACAGTGATAGTTCCGACACCAGTGAGCCCTTAACAAGGCTTCCATATGCTCAAAAAGTTTACCCGTCCAAAGTTGTTACCATCCCTGAGTAATTTTAGATTCACAGACTGTTGTCTATGAATCTTTGCTCTCTTAACCAGCTGAAAGGCTGGAAGTTAAAGAGATTGGTATTAAGGATTTAATTTGGATTAGAAATTGATCTCAGAGTCTACTCCAAATACTGTTGAATCTTTGCTAAATGTAATAAATTATTTTCAACATTTTTTTCTTATCTAGAGGTCATCTAGTCAAACAAAAATTTATTAAACTTCAAATATGAGTTTTCCCTTATTATCAAGCAATTTCAATTCTCTAGTTAAAGGATAAACATTCATTTACATGCAACGTATAATCACTGGGTTTTGCCCACTCTGGTATAAATATGGTTAAGTAGATCACTAGAGCAGCTACTTCTTGAAAGTCAAACAAATTTCTCAAAGATATCAAACAGCGTTTTCTAAACAATATAAAGACCACAGCTTTCATCTCCAAAAGTCACAAACATCACTGGACAGTTATGAGAGAGATAAAGGGGTTTGTTAAGTGTTCAAAAGTTCTTTTGATATCAAAACTGATTGATGATGTTTGACCTTAGCACTGTGGATCAATCAAAAAATGAAAGCATTTTGAAGGATCCTTTTAGAACCATAGACTCATGAGAAACCATAAGAAGTTTCAGCCATGGACTTTTCTATTCAACACGCAGAAGGTGGTAAGTTTGCATCCTCATTCAAAGTGACAAGCAGCTACAATACTCCTAGTATCTGAATACACTAAGTCAACCTACTTCAAGATATATAAAACTGACCAAGGTGCAAAAGGAATGAGGCTCCAATAATTTTTTTCTGAACAACATTTTTGAGAACTTCCAAGTTTTTAGAACTTGTGACTTCCAGGTTGTTTTGGTATCTAAAAAATTCACTCCCGAAAATGATTGTAAGTAGTTATCCCTATATAAATGATGCAACTCAATACAGTAAGCAATGTATACCTAAAATATATTCATTTCTGTAGAGGCGTCATTCAGATAGTTTACATTCCAGCCAAATCTGCAGACCACCAAAATAGGACTGATATTGTTTTTGTAGAGGTAAAACACTGCTGCAAGGCATTAGAGATCAAAATGAAGGTCAATCTGTGCTGAAATACATGGTAGGCTTAAGACCTGTGAAATCTGGCTTGGTCTGTTTATTTTCATGCAGGATGTTCCTTTTGGTAAAATGGGAACTGCAATGTTAAATTCCTGCTTGCTGGTTTGAGGCTTTAAAGGAGATATGTCAATTATTCGTTTATTTATTTAGGAAATACTTCTCTGAATGTACCTAAAAAGGACCTTAAAAGGCACTACTCCGTTTCATGAATTTGAATAAAGAACAGCACGATACAAGACTTACGTTTGCAACACCAAGTAGCAAGATCCTTCTCTTCACCTGGTGCTCAGATTACTCTCTCCCCTCATCTTTTTTCCTAGTTTCCACATTTCTCCACACTAAGTTTATCTTCTGCTTACCCCATCTTCAAATGTCCTTTTTCAGTTGGCTCCCCTTCCTCATAACCTTTTCTTTTTACTTTTTCACCTTCCAGAGCCACCAGTAGCAGTGCGTAAGATATTTCCATGGCTCGAGAAGCACCACTGACTCTAAAGCTGCTAAAAACTGAGAACGTCAGAGGAGCTGAAAACCACGAACCATACCTTCCTATACAGATAGTGTTTTGGACAGTGGGCAGTGCAAAATGCTGGGGAGTACATTCTAACCTACTATCTTTCCCTTGGAAAGGATGGAATAATAATGATGGAGCTTGAATCCATCGTTGACCTTTGCTCTCCACTTTCATCCTTCTTTAAAATCGCAATCGACACAGTTACCATTGAGCATTGCTTTTAAATGCAGCTATGAACAGGGCTGTTTTAAGCTAGTAACATTCTTTAAGGCTAACCACTCTACTCGGGGCTTAAGTTTGACAAAGTTCATTTTTCCTAAGCATTTTCTGGAACTCATCATTGGGTAAAAATAGTAAAGCGTTATTCTGAGGAGCATTTTTTCCTGCTTGTTAAGGTATTTCCTGATAGCTCTGTCTTGTGAAGTTAAACATGTGCTCAGAAAGGAGTCTCTGCTAAGGAAGATTCCAATAGCTCATCAGTTTAAAGCAGACCTGGTATTCATTTCTTCTGACAAAGCATCGTCCCTGCTTTGAGCAGTCAGGCAGTTGTTTCTTCATCACATGGCCTATAAAACATCTGTACAGTCAAGGCCAAACTGCTCCTGCTGGGTTCAAGTACTTCGATAGCTTCCCAGGCAAAATTAACTGCTTTGTCACCATATTCATTTTGACTGCCCTACAGATTAAAACCAGCAATAATTACTCCCATCCCTCCAGCGCTTTCCCTGGCAGTGGGCTGTTTGTTCCCACACTTTATCTTCATGAGGTGTCGTTATGCCAGTGCTGATGCAAACAGCTGGTCAGTTTTTATGATGGGTGTATTATCATCTGCTGTTACTGCGCAATCTGCAATACATTTGATTGCCTTCTCTCCTGCCGTCAGCAGAGATCTACCCATCACACAGCCCACACCAACTTTCCATTAGAAACAATTCTGCAAAAATTAGATGATAAAGGATCATGACATAAGACAGACCAAGAGAGTGAGAATACACAAGACCATATCTGAATAATACATTTAGCCAGATGTTATATGGCCTAATTTTCAGGGATTCTTAACACCACCCACAACTGAAATGTGAATCAGTGTTTTGCAGAGAAGCCATTAGCCAGGCCAGGATCTTACTGTACGCTGCAGGATTATAAAACAACAACGGTGTCCAACTGAAGTAAGTTATAGCTTAATATATATGGCTATATGACTAGCAGAGGAGAGGTAAGAGGGCAACAGGGATCAAAGTAATGACAGGATGCTTCAGTACTTGCTAAAGTTAAAGCTTACTAAATTGTTTTTTATTTCAAACGACTACGTTATTTTGAAGACTCACAGGGCAAAGCACAGAGAGCTCACTCATCTTGGACGCCAGTCCTAGGAGCTGGCTCTGCTTCCCACGTGCAGTCGCCATCCTGCGCCATCCTAACACTGTACAGGAATGAAGCTGGAATGAAGCGTTTGCCAGGTACAGGAAAGTGAAGGCAGAGGAACGTGGGGAAGCGAGGGATGGATTCTGCAGAGACCAGCCTCACTGCGTGGTGCACAGCTCATCAGGGCAGACTAAAAGCTTTACTCGAAGTCAAGCCCACCTAACTACCTGGGTACCTTTTCTGCCATAGCAAGATTTGAATCAGCTTTTCTGGGTCTACCCTGGGGCTTCCCGTGTTCTTAACACTGGGTGACCGGTTCACATTATAATGGCTGAGTCAAGGAGCTGAGGACAATTACACCACATAACAACGTTTTGTGGATCAATAACTCATTCAAGTAGAGGATGAAATAGCACAGCAGGGCACTGGCTGACAGCCCCAGTGCAGGCCACAGAAAAGGGTGCTTTTAGCACAGATTAACTAAAAACATACAAAGGACGAGTTTGGCTGAACTCCACTGACATGAGCTGAGCTCTATTAAATGAGAATCTAGTTGAATATAGCGAACAGTTATTTGCAGCACACACTTGCAAATTAACAATGGAGAGAGCTCCAATAATCTCAGATTTTAATTTTTTCCCCTTGTTTCCAATCTTGAAATTTCATAGGCAAAGGTCATCAAGAAAACTTTTTTAAAAAGTAGCAAATGTCTTTTGCGTTTTGATATTTCCATGGAAACCTTTAATACGTTGTGCAGCACAATATGTTCTTTAAATGCGCTAAACTCATGAGAGACTGCACTTTGTTAAGAGAAATGGATAGGCTTGTATTACTGCTGGCAACACACTTAATATAAACAATGTCTTGCACTTCCCTTCAAGTGTGTTTATCCTACATCTTCCTCTGAAAGAAAATGACCCCACAACATGGAAAAAGGACACCAAATCCCAGGCAAGTGGTTTAGGGCTGTCTCATGCAGCAGAATCGCCCGGTGCAATTCCTCTGTGCAGACAAGCCACAGGATGGTTCAGACAGCTGAGCTCTGACATTGGTCTGGTGGCCTATTTCTCCCTGGCAATTTGTCCATTAAAAAGCCTGGCATTCTTATTAGCAAGGCTGGCCAAGGTGTGCGTGGGTGTGGAAAGTGAAGCTGCAGGGCTCGTTGTTCCAGGTCAAGGTTAGCACCCGTCATGGCACAGATGCCTGGAGGCGGTCTCCTTGCTCCCGTCTGTGCCACTCACGCTGTGTAAATAGAGTCACACTTCACTCACCAGAGGAGTCGGTCCAATATGTATCACAAACATAAAGAAAAAGTCATTAATATAAATTATAGCCACAGCTGCCAAATACTGAAAAAAGCTTTGCGTAGCTGTAACTGATAGTTGTGCAATGCTGTCAAAACTCTATCAGAAACTAGATTATCACACACACCCCACCCCAAAGAAGTATCCTGTTCCACCTCATTTTTGTTTTAAATGGTGTGAAGAAATTGCAGGTTCCAAAGAAACATGTATTTCTTCCTGATCATCTCTGTCGCATTTAAACACACAGACATTCAGGATTACCAAGGAGTGTCTGTTTCCGTATCATGCCCACCAGACACAGATGCCTGCTGCAACATACTGCGCTTATACTTCCATCTACTGTAAATAAGATAATAAACTTGCAACTAAGAGATCAATAAAGGTTATAACTAGATATTGCAAGCAACTGAATAAAGGTAAGCAGTCTATTGTTTGCCACTCGTAGAAGAACATTTAAAACTGACAGGAGAGATGGCTTTTATAGAAGTTACATTCTTAATGCAACTACTATTTGGAGAGGGGTGCAATTAGCGTTGTCACATGCTACTTCCTTAAAAACACAGTTTTAGTAAACTAGTGAATATTTTTCTGAGTTCTAGTTAGACGGGTGGGGAAGAAAAGGACATAAATTAAGCGGGGATAAAAAGGATGCCATCACATCAGTATATCAATACAGAGCTGTCTTCCAGGCACAAGGTGAACCATCAGGACTCTTTCTGTCTTGCAAAGAGGCAATGTTTTAAAATTCACTCCCCTTGAGCCTAATTCTGCTCATATTTAGGTAAAAGGCAAAGCTCCCATTGGCATCAAGTGGGAGCAGAGCAGGGTCAAAAATGAGTGTTTCTGAAAAACATTTCCAAAAACGCAAATCTGGCTTCTTTAATGTCACTCTGTCACAGTCACCTGTGGATCAGAATGAAATATCAACACTATGTTTGCACCAAGAGACAGAAGCAACACCAGGAACTTTTCCTACCTAATATATCATCACAAGTAGGTGATTCATGGCCTAGGGAATTCACTATCTAAATGAGCAAAAGCAAAAAAGATAAAGATTTTCAAGCAAATTGTCCAAAACAGGAGGAGGAGTCTGTGGCAGAACTACCACCACAGATTTCTCCAGCCCTGCAGAACCATGCTCAGTCCTGCTGTGTTCCACCTCCATTGGCATCTTCATGCCCTCCACATTGATAAAAATATTAACAACAACTTCTCACTTTTTCCTGGTGAAAACCAGGAAAGCTCCTTTCAGAAAGGAGTTTTGGCACTGAGGCAGAAAAGCATTCTGATAAAAGCTTGGGGAACCTGCTCTTCTCTACACAGACACACCCCATGAGCTATAAAGACTTCAAGCTGGGGCAGTCAGGACTATTTATACAAATAACAGCTCTGTATTGGATTCTTCGGTGCTCTGTCTCACCCATGCAGGCTCAGTTAGCTCAGCTACACTGCCAAAACTACAGGCATAGATAATACCACACAGGGAAGTAAACAAGAAAAAAATCCACTTAGCTTCTTTAGTGGTAAAAACAAGAGAGGCTCCTAATGAACAAATGGCAGCAAGAAAGGAAGTTTATAAGGACACAGGTTTTTTTCCATCCAAAGTCTTCAAAGGACAGTATTCTAAAAGAGGACAGAGTTTAATCATCAAGTCCACTATTGCAGTTAAGAACATAAATCTACTGAATTTATACCCAAGAGACTTTGTGCCTTCCATTGCAACGATGTGCCAGTCCATTCCTTGGATGCTTGTTCCCGTTCAGGATTCTCCTTTCTTAAGCAATAAATGCAGTGGGCTTGTGCACTGGCAGACTCTCCAGTTAAGCACGTTTCCAGATACAGCCGTGTTTCTGGCTTGTTCTCCTGCTGCCAACATTTTTGTGCCTCCAAGGGAGCCTTTGTAAACATGATGTTAGAGATGGCTTTTGAGACAGTCCCCCCAGGTAAAAAGTGGCAGATATAAACCCAGTGAGACACTCACAAAAAAAAAAAAAAAACAAAACCAAACAAAAAAACACCAACAAAAAACTAAGACAAAATAGGGACTAAAAAAATCTTGCTGCACTGATTAAACTGTCAAGTGAGACAGAGGAGTCCATTATAAGACTTCCTCTGTATCAGTACATTAATCTCAAATTTCCCTAAATCAGGAGAATTTTACATTGAAAGAAATGCCAGTAGAGAAAGCTGAACACTTATTCTTCATCCTGTGAGTCTTACATCTTATGTATTTAAATGGAACAAGGCATGTATATCTATTTCTCTCTCTTTCATGGAGATACAAGGCGCATACCTCTATCATAGCAACATAAAGGCCACTAAGTACAAACAATCTGTCTCATGGAATAGTGTATTCCTTTGCATTTTTACCTACCAAAGTTCAATCATTGAATGTTCTGATTTCTCTGATAACAAGTTCCCTGTCTCATTTTGATAAAAATAGCCCAATCCAACTTTACACATTGGCATATGTTTTTACACACAGTGACTAACTAGTCCAAGGAGGCTTTCAGGAACTCTTCAGTCCTTTCAGATTACCCATCAGCACTTGGAACACACACATTTTCAGCTTACAGCTGTATATAGGACAGATTAATGGAAAACGCAATGCCTCAAGCTTCACTGAAGTACAGTCATAGGAGTTAGTTATCTACTTCTCCAGGTAAAAGAGCAGCTTCAATTAAAAAGGACTCCCTTATACTCTTCATCACTTCAGTCCCTTCCATCCCACCAGCTTGTTTTGTTCCTAAAAGAAGTTACCCGCTAAGACTGACCACATATGGAAGACAGTGCATTTACTGAAAGATGACAAAGAATATACGTTTTACCTTACTTATCTAGAAACAGCCCTCAACGACTCTAAACTGGGTGGAGACAGGAAAACCAATGGGAAAATAACATACAAAAGATGCAGCAGAATGCACCAGCGATCTTTGCAGATTGTATTTGACAGTACTCTGCATCACGTATTCTAACTGTATCACTGCACTGCTACACACACACACTCCCAGTGGTTCACAGCTACAGTTTACTAAACAAAAAAATGGATATATTATCTACAGCATCGCCTCACTGACCAGAATTGTTGCCATTTTGAGGCCATCGATGGTCTTTATGATAGCAACTGCATCTGAAGTCACTTCTGAGCAAATGCACTTGACTTCATGACTTCAACATCGTTGGCAAAGATGTCTCTGCCACAGTAGTTAAAAGTTTGATCTTGTAAACCTCTTCCCTGAGAATTAAAACCTCCAGCAGAACATGCTGCTGATCAGCCCAGGGAAGTCTGCAGGACCTCTCCACTCAGTTGAGAGTCACCCTGTGGAAGTAACTCCTCTACTGTAGGCCAGAAATTCCATTTCACAGCCTTCAATCACAACCAACAAAGTACCATCCAGGCTTTCTTGAAAAAGCACTCTTTTTAAGCTTTTGAAGAGAAACAGTAGGAGCTTACTGCACCTTGGTAGAGTCTTTCTTTATAAGCTACTCCTTTTAAGACTGCACTGCAGAAAATTTAGGAGAGCAGCGCATGATGGGACAACACAGATCTTAATCAAGATATACGTGTTGTGGCAAAACCTATAGAATCAGACAGATAATTCCATATTCATTGATAACAGAGCATGTTTTTCTTTCTACCCATCCTTCTCCCATCTCTATATTTGTGATTACAGTAAAATATATGTTCCTAGTACCATAACCACCACTGGATATCTTTAAAGCTTTACCGTATAAAAAGTCTGAGATACACCAGCTACTCTCAAAATGACTACAGTGAATTATCCCCCAAACAGGACCAGTCCTGTTTTATGGCTTATGAGCAAATATCAGGATGACCTGTTCACCAAAGCACATGAAACCTATTCAAATATGCTCATGGTTTTTCATACCATAATTTTGACCTTTTCATTTTCCAATTATTTCTCTCAGTGACTGAAAAGATTTGTTTTATGATACTCATAATTTAGGGTGCCTTGGCAAGTGTGCGCAGTACCTTTCAGCATTGCTGCCAAACAACTTGAGTTAAAGTAATAAATCAAGTCATAACTGTCCTCTGATAAGCAGAATTACCAGCAACACATGCTTTATAGCTTAAGGATACTAGTTATTTGTATAATTTAAGTCCTACTGTCACCTGAGAGAAATGCACACAAAATATAATCACGAAGCAGCAGTGACATGTTACACAAACACGGCTAATAATTTTAACTTTATTGCTGTCCTTCCCATTGTGATTTGGAAGAACTTTGCTAGTTAGCAATTGCAAGCAATGGTATACTTCATTCAAAGAAAAATGAGGTAGAAGAGCAGTTTTATTATTCATCAGGACACAGTCTACTCCGTTCATACAATCTGTTTTCATTTCAGCTGTCTGAACTTTGGAGAAGCAAATATTTTAATAAATTGACACAAGGGCATTGTAGTGTCCTTGACAACTCTGTAAGTTTCATGTTAAGGTCCAATCCAGCACGTGCTTTCTCCCATACAGCTGCATGTACTTCAAGTCACCAGCACCTTTTTCAGTGTCACATTTTTGTCTGAGGGAACGGCATAAAGGAAGGGGGAGAAATGCATCAGCAACTATCTGTATACTACCATGACTGGATGTATTTTGTGTGCAGTCAGACTGCAGGGACTGGCATCGATTTGTACGATATCATAAAACACCAAAGCATGAAGCAATACGCAGCATGCATACGCTTCACTCTGCTCTGAGGTGAGAACAGCCAACCTGGAAGGAACTGCTTTAGAAAAGCTTTGCAGAAAGAAAGGTATTACTTGTCTTCAGCGCCTCACAAGCCTGACTAGCTCCTTTCCTTTGGCTAACCTGCCTCTGTTTTGTTAGGTTTCGGGGTCAAGAAACAGTTCTTCACCCAACTGGAGCTGGCTCCCCTCCTTAAGAGATGTGATGCTTCCTCATCAGCTTTAACCATGTGGGATTTCTGACTTCTCCTACCAACCAGATGACTTACCTAATGCAAATGAGAACAAAGACGTGCGAGATGGCATCTGACCTGGCAGAAGTGAGCCCATGGGCCAGCAGCAGGTAGGAAAACAGCCTGTCCATCATACCCAGTTTCCCATCTCCATCTCAGAAGGTGCAGGCTGGAAGCAGGGAATGGCAGTCTATGCATGTCGGGGCCTCAGGAGAATCTGAGTTGGCAAGTAGGAAGAAATAACTACTGCCCCTTTCCCTGTTTGCCGGTTCAAATAGCTGGAAGTAGGCATACAGTGTAGCACAGTGACCTGCCAACAAGGGCGTCAGCTCTCTCCCAGGAGGGAGTTTTAGTTGAATTCTCCGTTACTACTGGCTGACTTGTGGGTGCTGTCTGGCCTCCTCACATACCTATGTACCAGCCACGGCTCCAAGGGGGCAGTCACATCCCCTGGGACCTGTCTTCTCTCTTCCTTCATTACAGAAGTACAGTGTCAAGTGGGGAAACTCAATGGATGGTGAGAGCTGACCAACCCTTGTCAAAGCTGAGAGGGCTGTAAGTTCACATCTGGAAAGGTTTCCGTGTTTTGTCAGAAGACGAATACAGGCATGACCATAAAAGGAGTATTTTTACATCTAAAAAATGTTGCAAGAAGGGGTTCAGGTTTTTATTTGCCAATTATGAAGATATTTGTTTCAATCTCTAAATTCAGAGCAGAAAGATTTTGCAGCAAAAGGCATGCTGTTTCAGTGCCAGAAAGTTCATTTTTCTTCTTCCCAGTAGAACATATTTTTCATCCTGACACTTTCTGAATACAGAAATGTGAAATAAAGAAAGCCTGCAGATCTAGTGAAATTCCATAGGCCTGAAAGAGCCACGGCCTCTCCTTGCTGTGCTGCTCCCCCATGAATTGGGGTACACTTATCTCTGTAACTGTTCAGGAGCTTTCCTCAGTATTTTGCCACCACAGAAAACCAACCATTGTAATGAATTAATTTCTAAGCAACTATTTTAACCGGAGAGAATAAAGCACAATGGACAAAAGGCAAAAGATTAACCTATTCACAGAAAGGCTCGGTTTTGGGAAAAGCAAGTGTTGAAACATTGGAAGCCATACAGTCTAACAGCACAGGATAGATCTAGAATCTCAAACATAACCTTAATTTGCTGCAGGGCTTCATCTGTCCGTGTCTCTGTCTCCCCTTACCCATAAAACCATGATTAAATCTGCTTCTGCAGAACTGTTAAAAATGCATTGCCATTTACCATCTGTTCAACATCCTACTTACCTAGTCTTGAGACGAAATACCTTTCTCCTAGTCCTCAGGATAAGAAGCAGAGTGCAAGAGTGCACAAAGATTGTGCTTCTCCCTGAACATCACCATCTTTAAAAATTATATTAGCACTTTAGGAAATTAATTCCAATTAACTGGCCCGGCAGGTTGTTTGGAATGGAATATAAACTTAGTTTAGAAGAAATATAGGCATCAGGGAGGGACATGATATTTTACTTTTAAAAATGCATCTCCAATAAAATCAGGGCAAGAAAGCAGTAAAGCTACACATTTGTCTGGCACTTTTTTGTTGACTTGATGATAATTTCGTTGACTCAGAACTCTGAATTCTGACATCACCTTGTTACAAAAGAAGCATTTTCAGCCACATGTTATTTTTCTACAGGGATTTGACTCATTCTTCCAAACTTTAATTTAGAATCAATTGTTTGCTGTGTTATTTTCACACATAAGAGGCAGCCCTGGCTCTTATTACCCCACAGAGATTTTTAAAAGCCTAGAGTATAGTGGTGGAATAAGTAGCTCCTTTATTTAGGGAGAGGACAGAGAGGGGGAGGAGAAGCACAAAAACACCTTCAATTGCTCAAATCACTTAGTTAGCCAAACATCCTAATGCCTTTCTTTTTGTTTCAAAGAGCAATTCTCTAAGCCACTAGGGGTTGCAAGTTCATGCAACTCAAAGGCTAATAAAAGCATTTGACTGTCATTTCTGAGTGGGTGGAAGATCTCTTCTCAGTCCCTTTGGAAATGAAGTCACCCACACATTTCCATACTTGATAAAGACCATAGGGCAAATGACCACCTGCCAGCAGTGAGCTAGAAAAGAAAAAAAAAAAAAATCTAACACAGGTTTTCCAAGCTGTATAATTGTGACAATATGTTAGAAACCAACATTAAACTGCCTTTTTTTTTTCTTCCATAAACCTACTGGAATATGGACAAGTAGCTTTTTCATGAGAATTTTTCTCTGCCTCTCAAATAGGGATCACAATTACACATAGACTTACTATAAAACAGTTCCACAAATTCACCAAGATCAGTATTGTGGCTTTTAAGAGCTGTCTCAAGCAAGGTTTTGATCTGTGAATCAAAACATTGCATGAAAAGGACATGGGGATAATGCTGCTTAGTAAATGAAGCATCTTCTCCAAGTTGCAGCAGTTCACATTATCAACTTATCATTATGAGAAACACATACTGTCTGGAAACCCACGGTCAGGTGCAGCAACAACATTACACCCATTGGGATGCTGAACTGATAAGGCAGGTGACATCTTCCCCAAGTGGGGTGGAAAAGATGCAATGAAACTTATTTAAAAAAAAAAAACAAAACAAACAAAAAAAAAAACACCAAAAAAACCACACCACCACAGAAATACATATGAACGTCCCTGGAAATGTAGTATTCCAACCGACAGTCTCAGCCCTGACAAGAGTCCTGTGTGCGTTATGCAGCGAACTGCAAATCTGGGCATAATCTAGGTCTTGTGTCTGGCCCAGTGGCCCCTGGCTGCCTTGGCATCCTGGAAGGACAGACAGTCCTGGCATGTCTTTTACTAGAAGGCCCCATCCTAGTCTAAAGCCCAGCCTGCACAAAAAAAAAAGACTGTACATCTGAAATGGTTTCAAGGAAAAGTTAATAGCATGATCTGATCTTGAGAACAGATCATAAGGAGCTCATTTACGCAGTTTAACAAAAGCAAGATGGGGAGGCAATTATTCATATGCAGAAAAGAGAACTGATGCCACAGAGCTCTTAGTCATGCACATAAAGGCAGAACATGATCAGAATGTTTTCCATTGAAACATTCCAGTGATCAGAATTTGAGAAACAAGATATTTAAACTGGAAACAAAAGGCACCTTTTTACCACACAGGTAATTCCTTATTGTGATGGCTTACAGAGGACAATAGTAATTAACTGTCATTTAGGACCCACTTTAATCAAGACTGAATATTTTTCATGAAAAGCGTTTAATTCGTCAGTACACGGCCCAGCTTAAAGCAAGAATTAGTGGAGTCAGACATCGTGTCACATATGAGGTAAATCTGTAAGCCTGAACATAACCATGACAAACTATGAATTAATCTTTGTAGGGCTTTCCCAGCTGGGAGTATGAACCAAATTAATCCATGTTACTATGTACGGATATGCAAACAAGCTGTTATCATCCTCAGGCACATTCCTTTTATTGTCGAAGAGATGGCTGCTGAGCAAGGCTGGATTCTGGCATGTGGAGGGAAACCTGCCCGTACTGCCTTGAGATGAGGCGACATGGTGGAACTGGACGCATGGTTCCTCTCGCACCGAGCTCTTACTGCTTCTCCACTGCCATCCCCAGAGCAACACACAGTTCTCTTTCCCTGCAGCAGTAGCCATAAACGCTCAATTTGATCATATCAACACAAAGTGATGCAGGTTTCTAGACATTCTACATATTATAAAACTAATTATTTTTTTTCTCTTTTCCACAATCACTCACTGCATGGTCACAGCACCTAGTAGAAGATCAAGTGGAGGGGTCTCATGTTTTTGAAGGTGAAGGCTATGGCCTCTGTACAATCAATATCCTGTAGTCAGAAGAGTATCTAAAATTTACACCTGGATGCAAAATAGCATATGACAATTTTATATGAACAGAAAGCCCAGATTTGAAGTCTTTGGGCTTTAGAACAAGGTTGTATTTTTGCTTGTTATATAGCTGATTTCTTATAGTAACAGGATATTACAGAACTAGGGCAATCTAGCTTGCTCAAGAAGTGATGACAAAAAATGGAGCATCACTAAAAGATACTAATTTCTAAATACTGGATAAACTGTACATCTCCATGCTATATACTAAACGTGCTGTAGTGGGGTGCATATTCCTTTCATTAGCAGTCATTCAGAATATGCTACACTGAAGAGACTTTGCTGCTGGCAAATAATGCACTACTCAAAATTTCTGCAATAAAAGCTTTATGCCACATTGTTATTTATTTATCTCATGAATTTTATTATCTTCAGGATGCTCTTCTTAATAACTGCTTTGAAATTTGCGAAAGCTGGCTGAAAGCCAGCCATAGTGACACTGAAATTAAAAGAAAAGATCCCTGAAAGCTGAAACACAGAGCGATACTCATCAAAAACTAAAGCAAAATGTCAACGTATTTTAGATTTTGACATTTTAAGTAAACCATAACCTTCTCTCTCTGAAAATTTCAAGTAATTGTTATAGAACAGGTTCCTCATTAAAACTTCAAGAGATACAGTCATTAAAAACTCTAGAGAAAAAACATCCAGTTCATTCAGCATAAGAAAATTGCATTTGAAAATATCTCATCCTCAAATAATATAATTTGGTGGGTCCCCTCACTGCACTAAACTACACACTGTTTTCTGAGGCGTATGCTTGGAACAGCTGAAGAATGATGCAGAGCCAGAGAGAAAATAAATGCCTTCATGCCATCTAGGAGAGGACAGTAGTTATGAAGAAGTGGACAGGGAGTCCACAAAGGTGTGACAATGACTGTATTGCAGTTAGGTCCTAAGGTAAGGCTGTTCTCTAAGAATTATCAAGATGAAACTTCAAGTAAGGGCATGTAACTGGACAACATGTAGCAGAGCTCACCACTAAACAAATAAACGGAGAGAAACTGCAAGTCTTAGCCTTAAAGACTTAGCCTTTCTTTCTCCTGCTGCTGTTCAGTCACAAAAACAACACAGAAGTCACAGGATCTCTCCAAGCCCCAGCTTCTTGCCAACGGCAGTTAGAGAAAAAGCATCTCAAAAATTGTTTTTTCTTTCGTGGGACAGAAACGACTCATGTACCAGTGATGCAAGGACAAGCGACTTACACAGCTTGTTGAGCACATGCAAGAACAGTTACATGTGCTTGGGCAGAAACACTAGTTCTTTCACTCTTACTCACGACGCCTCTGCTGAGTTGTGGTGAAGCACACAGAAGAAGAACATAACTGGGGGACAAGGAGAAAGTGAGACTGAGTTTTGTTAGAGAGCTCACCAGGGAGGCCAAAGGGAGAAATCCATCTGTCCTCCTCTTACGATTAACAGCAGAGTATCACTACATGACTCATCTTAAACACCATGATTCTCCATCAGCAGAGAAACAGGGGAACCAGTGGCTAAGGCTGTGCAAGGCCGGCAGTGTCCAAGCAGACAGAAGAGGGAAGGCTGCTTACGTTATGCAGAATCTGGTCTCCCGTTTACCGCTGTGATGACTTTTTAAAATGCGAGGCTCAGGGAACTTCATCTA
The DNA here is from genome assembly GCF_963924245.1 of Chroicocephalus ridibundus. Classification (NCBI taxonomy): domain Eukaryota; kingdom Metazoa; phylum Chordata; class Aves; order Charadriiformes; family Laridae; genus Chroicocephalus; species Chroicocephalus ridibundus. The sequence continues at coordinate 12,409,115 of NC_086290.1, read as the reverse complement.
TCTTAAGGTCAGTAACAGAATGATGTCTCACCCCAATTAAAGTAATGTGGGATTGATAAAGTCTGCCTTGCCTATCTTCGATACAATTATCAAGGGGCAGGGGAGGGGGGAATAAATCACCAGAAACAAAGAACTTAACCAGTTGTTACTGATATTCTGAGTGCTTCCCTTCACCTTCCTTCTCTTCATAGGAAAGGTAAAAATTAAGAGTGTCTTTTAGCAACAGCACAACAGGCTATGAAGAATCTCCCTGCTGAGCAATACCAATACATACCAGACTTTTGCTAGCCTCAAGTTTAAGACAACTCCAATATCCCAATTTTGTCTTTCAAAATCCGTGTTCCGGTTACCGAGGCTTATGTTCTTACACGGGCTGTTTTATCCTGTCAGAGCCAGGCCATCCTGAGGCAGCTGCATGGGACACACAACTAGTACATAAGGAAACCGTTGTCAGCTGAAAATGGATTTGATCAATGTGGACTGGGAGTGAGGATGAGGCAACTGTAAGCAAAGCTCAAAATAAAGCTAAGAGGAGAACTGGGATTTCATGAGCTGAAGGGAGATGCTGCTTTCTCCTTACCAGTTCAGGAGGCAAGACTCAGGTCATCTGTGATCCCCTCTAGGATGGGCTTAGATCTGTGTGATTTTCAGGAGTCACAGTGACAACAGTGAAACAAACACAAGGAAGGAAGGCTAAAGAAATAAGGTTGGGTCATAGTAAATATGAACAGCATCTTGAGTTAAAGCCCCAACTATACCGTATTTGGTAGACACTAAACAGTGGCTTACAGATCTGCTCACACCAGCATCCCAGAGCGCTACCAATGCTGTTAAAATGGAAACCCCATCGGACACTGTAACTGAAACCAGCCTTTTCCTCACAAAGTCTTAGTTTTGCATAGCATTTTAGGCCTGAAGCACAATACAGTGAAAACATCTCTCCAAGTACTTATAATTCAGTAGATAAGAGAGTAGAGGAAAAAGCTGGAGAAAATATCCCACAGCTTTCTTCTACCTTCCCTGCGAGGTTTGCTTTTTCAAGCAAATGCCTCACACTTGAAGGCAGCGAGGCTGGCTGAAAACCTCGCTATCACAGGAATTATTTAAAATACCAAAGAGAGGTGGGGGAGAAACAGACCAAACCCCATCATTTGGAGGCTATGCGTCATGGAGATGAAACTGTAAAGCCCAGGAGTATAACTAGGATTGCTTCTGCTCGGAAAAATTGTTCAGCTGTATTTCTCATTTCTAAAGAATAAAGATGTCATAACAAGAATTAGAGATTGTCAACAGTAAGAATAACCGAAGGAGGATTTATTTATTTGTTTGTTGGAATGAGACAGAGACTGCACAAACAGACCCAGGAGCCCCTGCTGAGACCCCAGCCTCGTGGTTAACAGTGGCTTCCAACAGTTAACAGTAACAGACAGTAGTCTCCAAAAGGGATCCTCACCCTATAGAGTACTGCGTATAAATGTCATCCTAATGTGAGGCTCCGCTACAAACACAGATATTGCTGCCTATCGGTATAAAACATGTAATTCCCCGAGTACTGGAATTAAGGAAGCAGTTTCCTGCCAATCTGCGTCTCTGGCTCAGTGACATCTTACAGCACAAGCCTTGAGGAAAGCTCTTCCCACAGTTGGGACGGTGTTGCAGGGATCTGCCCTGGGCAGATTCTCCAGCGTCCATCGGAAGAAGCTCATCCGTAGTAACACAGTTACCCTTGAGATTTCTACCGGTCTGTAAAATTTGGCAATGATTTGCCAATGGGTTAAAAAAGGGAGGGGAAAAGAAGGAAGGAAAATATATGCAGAACCATCTTCATCTCGTATGCTTGTTTCCTATGGAAACAAGACTAAACCCAACACGTTACAACATGAACACTCAGTTCAGTGCCAGTTCTGTTTCAGAGCATAAGATGACAGAGAAAGCTCAAGCCGCAGAAAGTATTTGTCCTTCACTGTCTCATGCGGGAATCTCTGCAATAATTGCACTGATCCCTTTTTCATGTTGTATTGCATTATGGCAATGCAGCGGGGAGGGAAGAAAGGAGAGAGAGCAGATGTCACTAGATTTTGAACACATCGTTAGCACAGAGATATCCCAACACTGAAGCACTGCTAAAGAACCAGACAAATTAATGATGCCTAACTTGATGGTCTAGATATTTTTTATCATCAGTCCTGCGCAGAAATCTTACAGCTTGTTCCTTGCTGATGTGGTTGCCATATATAGACAATGCATAGTAGACAAAAGGAAAGGGTACAAAGAAAATACACGGAGATCTGTATATTTAACTTTGCCAAGTGTTGCCATTTGCCTACATGTACAGTTCTTGGAGCTACGAAAGAACAGGAAAAGCTCAAAACTCCTTTGCATTTCCAAGCATCCGCTCTCTTCACTGTAGAGTGACTCCTCTTTTAATGTCAAGATGAACCAGCATCATTTTAAATCAGCTGGACACATTCTAACTCAGAAGAAAGAAATTTCTTTCCAAGTCCCTCCTAAATCACTTGCTCTTAGTGCCATGTAAAGCTCTGAATCATCCAATACATATAACTTACTTTTAGGGAGGCAGCTTTGCAGAATAACGTCATTTCTGTTCTTCAGCACCCACAAGAAGACATCTAAATTACCCACACGCAGAAAGATAGTAACTTCATCAGGCAAATAACTAAGCTAAACAACAAAGGCTTAAGCACCCTGTACATGAGCTAAAAGAAAAGTCAGTTAGGTGAAATCAATAGAAGACAGAAGGTATTTAAAAGATCCCCACGTCTACTTCTAGTAAAGTTACTTACCAGCTTAGAGACTGCCTTTTCCAGATTTACCACTTACCTGCTCAGGATAGAGACCACCATCTACTGCCCATTTTCCTGGGGCCCAACACAAGGCAGCTTTGTTGATGGCTTATTTACACTACCAGAGAGCAGACTCTGAGATCTGCTCTAGACAGATAAAAACACCTGCAGCTTGCAACATGGAATTGCTTTGTTGCAAAGGAAATCTTGTCCAAGAACAACAGCCCTTCAGTGCTCTAACAGGGTTGCAAAATCCTCTGAAAGAGGAACTTGCGGTATTGGCCCTCAAACACACTGTTCCCAGCACACGAAAAGAAAGGCTGCTCCTTGGCACTGCTAGGAAGGAAATCATGACCTTCATTCAGCCAGCTACTAGGCAATGCCACATCATCCTTCTATCTTCCAAGCTTCACCAAACACCATGGAGTTGCAAGCGTAACATTTTCCATTGCAAAACACTGATGCCTCCCTCCAGTCAAGTCTGCCATCACATTTCCAGAAGTGTTTCTACCTCTTCATTAAGGACTTCATGGTCAGGAGACAACCAATCTTACGGCTGGTAGTGAAAACAAATGTTTCCTCATGTTTGTTTTTTGTAATTTCAGATTCCTTCTTATTAGAGATTATGCTGTACTTGAGAGAGATGTATTCTATCTACTCACCAATCAATAGTTATCCCAGACATTGTCTCAATATCCCCCTTGGAAAGTTAAAGGACACCATTCTGACACACAAACACTGACAATTAACCACACAGGGCCTTATTTTCCGATAGAAATAGTAATTGACAAATTTGCCTAACTCTCCCTAAAGATTAAGCTTTTTCTCAGCCAGCCACATCATCAAAATACACAGACATTTGGCTGTTCCTAATTTATTCTAGAATTTTACTAAGGAACTGAACTTTTAGTCAGTAAGTCAGAAAGTTTTCACCTAGTCAGACAAAACAGACATGCACAAACCTCATTTCTTTGCCCAACAAAACACCATTTTCAAGAGCAATCCACCAACTCATCTGGTAACAGAGAAGTCGTCTGTAAGCCAAGGCCAACCTCTTCATTGCAGCCACCGAGAACTGATAACTCAGAGTAAGGATAGTCTAGGAGAGGAGTAGGACAGTTGTCCACTTAAAACACCTGGATGTATAAGACAAGCAAGTGCTGATTCTAAAGCGCATTTATCATAACAGAAGTAGCCTTCTTTTCCCCAGGGTGATTTTGAGACAAACAATGAGCTGTAGCCCGTTCTCTAACATGAAGCCTGAGTTTCCAAGTCATCTAACAGGAAGGTGTCTTCTTTCAATGTTGACACTTACTCACTAGCTCACACCACCCACGCCACTGCTACAGAGGACCCTCAGCTCTGCAATGGAGCCAGTTTTCCCCCAAGCATGGATGCAAACAAGTCCAGGTGCTAAAACATTCAGAAGGAGAGAACTGACAAAACCTCCATTCAAGCTGCATACTGCCCTTCCGCTCTGGAGTCCTCAGAGCCCACCTGCTCTCACTTACATGTGAACTTATACCTGGAAGTCCAAACTTCCCCAAATGTCACGTCAGCCTCTGCCTCTTCTGATCCCCCACAAAATGTTGAGCATTAGGCTATTTCAGACTACTTCCAATTCCCTCAGGACTCCGTCATCATGAAGCAGTGAGGTAAAGTAAGTAATCACTGGCTGGGATTTCCTTTATCTATCCTTTTTGACGTTAAAGGAGACCAGCATGTTTGATAAGCCCTTAGCCCCAACTTGGGCAACTCAGAAAACAGAACTAGATATTCGAGCTCCTGGCACAGTCACCTAGGGGAATCAGGTATCTCAGAGAGGTGACACACTAGACCCTCATGCCATAACAGGGATTCACCTACATCCCACTAACAAGAGGTGTTTTGTACATGAATGTCCCCGTTCCTCGGGTGTAGGAATGAGGGCTGACCACTGGATGTCTTCATGTAGCTAGACATAGAGCATGAGGTCCTTGCCAAAGAGATGCCTGACTGAGCAGAGTTCACCTTCAAGATTTTTTTTGGCATGTGTGTCGGGTGAGGAGGAGGTTATAGTGTCCCTGCTCAACTTTAATTCACAGTTTAGAGTAATCAGCCAGGACACTACTCAGTTAAAGAACACTTAAATTTATTGTAGCCACCTCCTTGCACTATCAGGCTGATCTGGACTAAGGTACTCCTCTCCCTAAGTGCGGCTGGAAAGCAAACACCATGGGAGCAGAAGGAGAACATGCCACCAGAGCCCCATGGTTAAAACACTCTCATGGGAGCGGGACACTTAGGTGCGAGGTCTCATTTGTAGAAACATAAACCACTTGAAGTGCCTGGAACTACATTTAGATTCACCCAGCTCTCCTCTCTAGGGACGTGGTTATTGCAATAGCACAGGCTGTTGAAAAATCAGGACTGAAGCCTGCAATTCTGATGAATGATGGCAATAAGCTAGCATGTGATGAGTCTTCATCTTTTAAAGGCAGCTCTCTGCACTCTTCTGTAGTGCTATGGATCTTTACATTACTTTAATGAGATGCCAAGATAAAAAACACTCCAAAAGCATTACCGAATACTATTTTCTCCTCTCTCCCCTGCTTCAATTTATATTTGTCTCATCATTTTGCCGGTGCAAATCTTCTTATTTGATAATCTCTCTAAAACCTTCTGAAACGATTTTAGAAACCTGACTCAACTGGATGTTGAATTTTGACAAGTTTTTGAAAGAGTTATACTTAAAGTCATCAAAAACGGTTTTCTCAAATATTCTGATTTTGAAAAGAAGATTTGGTCTGCAAAAAACCACCTAGATTTTCTTTAGACTTTTGAGCACATCTGTCTTACCTCAGAGACAGCTGCTCCCTTCTTAGTAGTAGCAGAAGCAAAGGGACAAATGAGGCTTGTGTAAGGCTTATGACTGATGATTTGTACCGCATGATAAGCCATATTGATGATTTACACCGCCTCTTGCCACAGCTGCCCAGTGAAATGAATCTCTAAGACCAAGTGTGTCATTAAAAGCACCTTACAGCTCTGAGATTGGCACCTGTACATATGGAGGCAGCATGGCTGAGAGAATAAGGAAGCATAAAATCACCTAGAGCATCTGGTAGAGCATCAGTAGTGCCGTGTGGCTGTTTAGCATGGAAGCAGCATCTCAGTTGTGTTGTCCTGGTTGAGACGCACAGGAAATGAAATGCCATTTTCACTGAGCATTAAGTTACCAAAAGCCAAACAGACAAATCAAAGAATCCACATGCAAGTAAAATGGATATATTTTACTAATATATGTGCACAAAGGAAGGAAACTGCGAAGGATAGCATGACTTCACCAAATGATAAGCTATGCAGGCAGTGTGCCTTTCGATGGACTGCTGGGAGTCATCAAGGCATAGGAACTGCAGGCAGACTGATAAGAGCATCAAAGGAGGCTCTTACCATTTGCATTAATGTAATTGGCTGTAGCACAGGGATGTGGACAGAAGATAATGATGGCAGTAGTTTGTTATAGTCACTCATTGTTCTTCCTTCTCCTCCTGCAATTAGAACTATACACATAATGCAATGCAAAATTATATCAACTGAATTTAGTCTACTAGCCCCAGCAGAGTTTCTCTTTAGTATGTTGTCTTTCAACAGGCAGCACAATGCAATATCAGAGGCTTAAGATAGATAGCAGTAAACAGCATGGGCCCATTACGAAGATTCATTACCGATAATGCCATCAGCTGTGTTTTTTCCAAAATGAAACATTTGTTTTCTAGCAAGGGAAGCATAGCTATTTCTGTGGCAGAGTCCCATTGAAGTATCCTGTTTGTAAACAGGCCCAGAACATGTCAGGTCTGTTTAAATCAGGATTGGATAAAGTCACTCGGGTTTTGCTGGAAGGACGTATTCTCCTGTTATCTGGGACAGCTCCTGCGTTCTGTCAAGATGCAGGAGTGATGACAAAGTGGCTTGGCAACCATCTTGTCAGAAGCAACAACAACAAGGAAAGAATAGCACAGCTTAGAAACAAGAGAACAAACACGCACCGTTTCCACCACTGTGACCTTTTCCTTACAAAGGGAAAGTGCTGTTATCAGGAAGATATTAGAAGGGACCTTGGAAAAAGAGCACTGCTTAGCCGGCTGGTGGAGATTGCTCTGTCCTCATTTGAAGTGCTCAGTGGAACCCTTAATTCTGAGAGTACAGCAAGGAATTCTTAAAAAAAAAAAAAGCATAATAACAGATAATCCACAAAAGAGTGAGGAAGGGTCTTTAGTTACATTACAAGTCTTGCATTACAAATCTAATTCTACAATTTTAAACAGAGTGAACACAAAATACACTAACACTTCAGTCTGCAACAGAACAAAGCATCAAACCCTATACATAGCTGGACGGTTTATAACTTGAGGACTGCCTCTAATTCCCCATATGAGTGCCAGACACGTCCTTCATCTGCTTATACAACAAAAGAGCTGTTATATAGGCAGAGTTTGCTGAAGCTATCATCAAAGTTAAAAACAAATGGAAAAGCTGGGTGCACTTAAGGATAACAACATTCATCACTGATGCTTTCATTGACCTTGCAGCAAGGACTTGAGCTGGTGCTTTGCCTGGATTTCAAAGGAAAGAGTAAGCACCCATGCATGTAAGAGCCATCTCACCGCATCACAGCATGGGAAAAGGGCCTCTGTCTGTCCATGCTGGCAGCTCAGAGGTTCCATATACTGCATTCCTCATGCTTACAAAATTAAGATTGTTAGGAAATAAAATCCAATCATACACTGAAATTAAGAAAGCCAAATAAATGACCTGCCCTAATTAAATCTTATGATCAGATCTATTTCAAAAGTGAAGGTTGGGTTTTTTTCCAGCTTGCCTAACTCATGCATTCTTCAACAGCCTCTGTTTTGCAAGTCAAAATGCCTTGGATAAAATTTAGTCAAAATCAGTACTATTTACTAGTTGTTCTCAGCCTGATAAGAGAGGGGATATAGGTCCTCAGTGAGGTACTTTCAGCTACCTTTTTCCCCCTTCACATTACATAATTCTATATGCAAGATAGGGAGAAATAATGAATTTCCCAGTAATTGAACTCTCAAAAGCAAAGCACATTTGTGCCTTAAAGACAGGGGTCTCATCAACACCATCCAAAATTCAACCCCGGCAATGAGTTACCGATCCAGATATCCCTTTCCACTAGGTGGGATTTACATTCCAGCTTGAAAACCAGATCCTGCTAAAGGAATAAACCTTCTGCTTCATAAAGATTTTATATGGAGCTAAACATTAATGATGACCACTCAAACATGAAAGCTCAATTCTAATTTCTATCAATCAAAGCTGTTTAAGGGATCCCTGTAAGAACATCCTGGTTCCCTATCCAGAGAAAAACAAGACCTAAATGGAGGTGGGAATCCAGCATCCTGAAAGAAGCAGCTTTTGTTGACTAAATTCATTTCCAAAGTAAAATTCCAGGAGATGGAAACTTTGTCCATATGTGAAAGACCTTGGTGACTGTAGCAGGAAACAGTTTCATCCTCTATTAAAGGCTCTATTAAAGCCTTACTGCTTGTCTAGCAGAGGCACCTTGATGAGCCTGTAAGAAAGGGAGTCTTTGTGATTTGAGGTGAAGAAAGAGACATTTAGGAGAACATGTTAAAGTAAATACATAAAAGCTATAGCCACTGGTGTGGCTAGAACTCAGGGATGCTTTATCCAGAGTCCACTAACACAACAAGTTTTAGAAATCTTAATAAGGGGAGATAGCAGCCACTAATAGCTGCAATACACAACCGAATCCAGAAATGATGGACTATTTCCAGCTCTGCCACAGGCTGGAAGCATGAAAAAGTCTGTGTGCCAAGGCAGCTTCCCTGAGACAGCATCAGTATGAGCTACCCATTTTTGCTGTTTTAATACATAGGAAAGATCTCTTTGCAGATTAATAGGAACAATGCTAGCTCGTCTTCCTGCTTGTCCACAGAAAGTAGCATCTGTTTTTCCCTACTTCATAAACAGAACTTAAATTTTGCAATACGCATGCTCTCAGTTTGCATTACCAAGCAGGTTCGCAAAGCCACCACACCCAGGATTAAGAGAGAGTGATATATTTCAGCCGCCCTCCCCAAATATCTGGTTTTGTTACAATGAAACACACCCCAGTTTCCTAATTTAAATAGCCAGGGAAGCAATATGGCAAAATTTTGAGGAAATAGGGATAAAATTTATTTTCTTCTCCATCTCACTCAGTCACCATCTTTGTATGTAAATACAGGTTTGTTTTAAACTCAACTCTGGTTGAGTCACCATCCTAGTAAGTTCTTCCCCACACTTCACCAATGCTCTATTTTCTCCTTCCATCACTTAAAGTCACGGTCCACAGCTTTTAGGACCTCAGTATGAGCAATTTAGTTTCATTATTGCCATCAGTCTTCAGTGTGAATTGTTATCTGCTACAAAGTTGTCTAAACCCACAAGCAGCCAGCAGAGGAAAAGAAACTTTCAGCTGCAGCAAATCTAGTCTGAACTACAGATGGCAAAGTTGAAAGCTTATTTCTTTCTAGGTAATTGCAACACATTCAACTACCTAAAACTGCATGAAGTAAAGAAAGGCAAGGCATCTTAATGCTGGTTCCTTTTCTCCTTTGCATAGTTCTCCCCAGCCTTTCTCTGGAAGAAGGGAAGGCAGCTTGCAATTATGGTGCACAAACAAAATAAGTTGTAAGAGTTCCTTGGGTCAGCCAACAGGGAAGAAAAAGAGACACTGCACACCCCCTGTGTCCTTCTGCCCCTGTCTAGCAGTGCCTATTCCAGAGGTAAAACCTGGCAAACCAAATCTTTCAGATGAAGCAGGAAAGCTTCAGGGTTTTTAGGACAGAGACCCTCAGCCCTGAAAACCTAACAGACCTGTGCTCCAAGAGGTGACCTGCGCCAGAGTTTGACCTGGGTGAAAGTAGAGCCAAAGTTCTCAGCTTTGTTAGCAACTGCTGGATGTCCCCAGGCTAGACAGAGAGCCACGTTAAGCTCAATGATGGTCAACCTAACAGAAGCAGCAAAGGTGCATTATATCAGGTTTAACTGCTGACAGCTGTAGACTACTTTGACAAACTGAAACAGCTTACAGTGGCACTCAGTACTGATTAGCAATGTCCTAATTAAATGTATACAGTTGTTCGCAATATAACTCATTTTCAAGGTACAGACAAAGCTATAGGAAAAAAGGAATAGCACTTTCCCCTTTTTCCCAAAGAAAAAATGGGAACAATTTTAACACAACAGCATAGCATCGTACATTAAGGGCTCAGAGAAATACCTCTAAATTACCTAGAGCAGCTTGTCCTCAAATTTTTAGAGTCCGGACAAAAAACCCCAACAGATAAAAGCACTGGGGGAACAAGTGATCCACACAGAAATCCCTCCAATATCTTCAGAGCAGCTACTTCAAAGGTAACTTTATCACTAAAACATAGACATTATTATTAACAGACAGTGTCTCTAGGGTCACCACTCCGAGATAACAACAAGACTGGGAGCCTACTCACAGTTTATAGAGTCACTGTACTGGGCACCATATGAGACACAAAGAAATAAGCTTACAAATAACTTTTAACACAGGAGTTGAGCTGCTCCCAACCCACTGAATTTTCACCACTAAATTCAAGAGAAAAAAAAACAACCAAAACAAAGCATGATTAAAACCATTGAGAAATACAACTACTGCTTAAGCATTCTTCATTGAAGGCAGCATACAGGAGCCTGGTTAAAAAACAACTAAATGCACAGATCAGCATCACAGATGGAGTTTGCACTTCTTGCTCTTTTCTGTATGGCTGAAGAGGGGCAACGCCAGGTGATAAACATGTTTCAGACACTGGTTTTATACAAATCCTCTGGAGCCAGGAAACCACCTGCCGGGAGCTCAGTCGTACTCGCAGAGGTGTTCCAGCTTCTGGTTCTCAGGTACCAACCCTGCAAACACTGAAAGGGGAGCCTCAGTACATGCCAGCTCTCTATAGAAATTAATCAGCAGTTCCATGAATAGGGGAAGTAAATGTGGTTTCCTACAGATTTAAGGTTTGGTTTTCTGAGATTTAATCAAGTTGTTGATTCAACTTTTTTTTTTGCAGTTGGGGTATTTGTAACACCTCTTTCTTCTCTGAGGATTCTCCAAAAATGGCAGAGGTCAATCTTTCGGTGTTACCTGTCTGAATGGGCACTAATGCGTTGGACATCTTGTCCTGCACCTGCCTAAATTCATGAGAGTTTATCTAAAATTGATACTGTATCTCTGTCATATTTGGTTGAAAATAATCAACAGATTTGAAACTTATAGTGAGGAAGGAGGGAAGAGAGAAAGATCGTTTGAGCCTAATTTCCTTTGGAAGCCAGGCCAAAAATAGCACAAAACTCTTCATATTATAATTTTATACTTTAAATCACCTCCAGCTCTGTAAGCTGGTCCTCCAAATCCCAAGAGCATCCTTTAAGAATGCCCTAGAAATCCATGTTGTGTCACGTTTCTTTCAGCATCTTGTTTCAAATACGCTAATTAGAGTGGAAGCAATTAGAGCAAAATTAATTTACCCATCTATATTTGTTGTTCAAGCTTTCTCCAAATGCTGAAGAAAATTGACAAATACGAAGTCAGCATGTCAAAGAGCTATTTTTAGCTTGTCATATAAGGTGTGAAGAAATACATGGGCATTTGACTGGTTTCTCCTGTCCCTACTGAATTTATGGCTTTAAGGATGAAACTGTCAGACAGGGTGACTGTCACTGACTGTAAACGGTAATTGCTTCCAACAGCCCATGCAATGATGCTTATATTGCTTTAACCAAGGCATGTTGTCCAGACCAGCTGCAGACTAAAAGAAAACTCCAACTGTTTAACAAAACTAAACAATTTGGAACTTTAAAAAAAAATAATCAAAAGTTAAAGACCAGATCTGTGCCTGAAGTGTTAATTACAATTGTATTTCTCTGTCAGTTGGGACAGCTTGTTTGATATGCCCTCTCTTATGAGATACAAAGTCTGTTGGGTCAGCCAGACACTAACCTGGTGGGGTGACGTGAGGAAGGAACGGCGTAACCGAAGAGTTCTGTAGCCTCCAGGTTACAACTTTTCCCAACAGAAAGTAGGTCTGGCTAACCTCAGCTTCAAGTCCCTGCTCCTTGTCTGGGACAAGATCAACAGATAATTGTCAGCGTCAACAAGCAGAGAGGATTTTATTTCTAGCCTTACAGATAGAAGCCAGAGGAAAAGTTCATTCCTGTGGCAGCTCAGGTTCAAGGAGAGGCTTGCTGTATCACCGCTAGTACTGACAGACTTACAGTTCTTCCCAAGGTTTTGTCATCTACACGTTTGATAGGCATCTCTCTCCTGCTAAACACTGAGTAGAAGCAGACCCAGGAAAAAAAATGTACCTACAAAATCTCACTCAATGCGTCCTTTCATCCGACAGCGAATCCTTTACAGCTGCACTAGGATATACAATCATTTTTCTCTCTCCTGCTTGACCCCACATTGGGAAAACACACTCTAGATGCCATTTGCTTCTGAGATTGTTGTATGAGACAGAGTGAAAAGCCAACCTACAAGATGCAGGACATTATTATTATTACTGTTACTATCGTTTCTCTTACTGCAGCTGCAGAAGGAAACGTGACTGGTTGGATGACATTTGTTCTCAGCAAATCGACTTTGACTGTTATTCATCTCCGTATTATATGTCCCAGTTGCTTGCACACTGTGCTATTATTTCTTTCAGATTTTTCCAGGAACTGAAGTGAAGCTTGATGGATCTACAATTCCACAACACTTCTGCCCACCTCCTTCTTTTTTTTTTTTTTCCTTTTCTTTTTCCTAAAAGGCAGGCATTATGTTTGATACTTTCCATTATTCCACTACCTCAATGACCTCTCAAATATAACCAGTACAGGAACAAGGGGGTTTCAGCCACTTCTTTAAGTGTCCTAGCAGGCCTTCTCCTGACAGCAAATGGGGCTTTTAAGAAAATGGCTCCTACCAACACCAAGAGTAGCACCAATGCTCCAATGCCTGGTGGACTGGTTGTCAGCCCGAGGGCATGACAAACAGTTTTCTGGCAGTTTGATCAATCTCTTCTCTCATCACATGAGAGGGTCACCAAAGGTTTGAACGTAACACAGGGTCACATAGTTGCTCCCGAAAGAAAAACTCAAGAAAATTCAATATCCTGGAATAAAAGCCTTGTTAATGCCCTGATGTGGTAAATCTAGCTCTACCACTCTCACATAAAGCAGTGCAACTTACCTAGCATGGATCAAACTACATTACTATGAGTACACTTAAAACATTTCATTTATGTACAAAAATATAAGCCTCTCTGTAAAAGGTACTGCACACTATCACATAACTGCGTAGAAGCTAAGAGCCAAGTTGATATAAGCCATCATCATACTTCAAAATAAATACTCAGCTGCTAGAAATCCCAGGTATAAGCCAAGCCCAACATGCCTCACAGCCAAAAGCAACATTTAAATTATTTGTTTAGGTGGATTGCTTTTTCTTTTAACTGTGACCATAGACTCCCACAATTTTCTTAACACTTCCATTTAAAATGGATATATACATTCTGTGTCCAATTTCATATCTACAGAAGAACAAAATAAAACTTCTCAAACTAATTGCAACGAGGTAGTTGCAGAAAATTCACATCTAATCTTGCTGTCAGAAGAATAGCAATTTGCCAACTATAATATTTAGGAACTCCTCCTCCTCCAGCAGAGGAAGTTTAAAAATATTTATCTCAAAGAGTTCATGAAGTTCTGCACATCCATTCGGGAGTTTGTCCCTGGGGGTAGAAACAGGAGAAGATGAACATATGAATTTTTGTACATGAGTTAACCTGGGCTCATCTAGAACACCTTCGGTTGACAGCAAGCTAGCTGGTTTCCCTGGTAACTAGAGATACCTAAACAACAATTGAAGTTTGAGGAAAAACGTCTGGTACAAAATCACTTGCACAAACGAGAAGCTACTTTGAAAGACTTGCAAAAAGTCACGGAAGAGGAGATTTCAGTATTGTAAGAAATCCGATGTTGCTGGGGCTCTGAGGCAGCCTTACCTTGATGAGCTATGGAAAAGACATCTAGGATTGTAGGTTTAAACTCCCTCCCACAGTTCCCTTGGAAGCAAGGGCTTTTCTCAAAGTCCTGAAAAGAAGATGGCTGGCCACTGCCTCAAGCTATCAAATGGGGATGTTATTACCTTCTCCCTGACTATGCTTTAAAGAGTACATATAGGTGCCTGGTTCAGGAAGGATTCTGTGCTCTGGAGCAAGTGCTCAAATGCGTTCCCTTAGCTAGGTATTTAAATACAGCAAACTCAATACGCTGCTTCTCAGCATGTTATTGCTTGTTTTCATCATCCTGCAGCTTTCCCTGTACAAGGAACCCAAGATGCCTAAATCTGGGCTTCTGATTCCATTCTGGGGAGCAAACATCTAAGTACCCTAGACTTTAATCCAACTTAATCTTAAGGCACCAGAACAGCTTTCACCTTTTATTTTCCCATAAATATTTCTTACATACCAAGTGCAACTGCATTAAATATCTTGTTTTCAGGACAGATTCTGATACTTGAGAGATTTCCGTGAAGAATAGTTCTATTATTCCAATAACTCCATTGGAATAGTACTTCTATTATTCCACTTATTTTACATCCTTTGGGTTTAAAATATTCCTATCCATGGTCCTAAGAACATTAGTAATTAAAATGTCACAATCTACAACAATAACATTTGTCAGTTACACCACAAAGGCAATAAAATACACTAGACACTAACCAATGCCTCTAAGTTTAGTCATATAGATGGTCCTTTGCTCCTGATGGATGCTGCTCTGTTCTTCTGAAAATTCCCTTATTAAATAGGTAGTTTCAGGTGAAGGTCCCAAAGGTCAACCAACTTTGGCAGAGATTATTATAGAAAGGACAATTAAGGTAGACTTATATCCATGTGCAGCCATTAAGAGATAGAGCCAAAACCAGGAGCTCTAAAGTGGGAAATGGCACCTACAGTATTCAGCAGAGTTCCAAATTTCCATCTCCATTCCAGCATGTCACTCCTTCGGGAAAACTAATGAACCTCAGAAATAGTAAAGGGTGGGAACTGTCAACAGGAACTATTCTGCTCTGCAGGCTAGCCCAATTTCCTACAAAGGCAATGGAAAGATTCCTAATGGTTTCAAGAGGGAACTAGATCACATTTGCATAATGCATCCATGTAAGTCTGAAATAACTCCACTGCTGTTTACTTCCGCAGCCCACGCAAGATGCACGCTGGCTTAAGAGAATGAAAGCTGTTGCACAGCATCTGCACATACCCTCTCTATGGAAAGTTTTTTGCAAATATATCAGTTTCAGATAACTTTAATATGTAGCCTCACATCTGCCTACGTCCTATACAAAGATATTCAGATCAGACTTTATACACATAGAAAAGGTTCATTTATGGTGTCTGATCCTTTTATTTGAGATACCAGAAACTGTACTGATACCATGGACTCCCGCCCATTTTTTTTAGGCTGATCAAACTTAGTCTTTATTTATTTATTTCCTGGTGTATCTTTCTATTGCTATAACAAAGGTCACTGAGCCACACAACGATGTTGATAAATATAATTCAAAATTTCATTTTTCGACCCAGGAGATGGGGCGGGAAGAGACTCTGAAAGTACAGTCTCTACTAATTAGCTCGTTCTCATCTTTCTCCTACGAGGCTAAGAGTGGACAAGCCATCCTGTAAACCAGAAGGAATTGTAGGTACTTCCCATTCCCTCCACTGACAGTGATGAAGTGCTGCCAGCTAAAATTTAGTTCTCAATTATGTGTTTGGAAGATTGTTGCCTCCTGACCCTTAGACACAATGGTGCGGGTTGGTGGTGATACACAAATACCCGAGAGCAGAATGGTTACTGGGTATTGTAAGTCACCAACAGTAAAGAAATTAAATTTATATGATATTCAGGAATTCTAGAGAAATGTGCCACCTCACCTCGTATCAGAAGATCCGAGAATACTTTCCAACTAATTTACCCTTTAAGGTAACTGTGGCTCAAATCAGTCAGTATTGTTCTTTGAATACATGTTTGATTACAAACATGGAAAATAAATTTGGAAAATCAAGTGGAAACACGGAAAATGAAGTGAAAAGCAGGGAAGGACCTCAGTCAATGTCATGGTCACAGACAGAAGAGCCTCATCCAATTTTCCTCCTTGTTCTCTGTAAAGCAAATTGACTGAAAGGAAGGTACATAGACTTCATGTAACATTGATGTTTATCAAAAAAATCTTTTAGGAAATTCCCATGCGGTAAGGGTAAGGTTACTGAAATTAATCTCATTTCTCTGAAAAAGTTAACACTACCTCAAGTATTAGATTAAGAGCACTAGCATGAGATGGAAATGTTGTGCAGCATATACTCCTTCGGAGCACGGACTTCGCAACTTCTTTCACAATGGGAAGATTAATTGAAGAAGGAAATATTTAACAGAGAGCCAAAATGCAAAAATTTTTTTGAGTAAAAGCAGCCAAGTCAAATGCAAAACAAAAGCAAATTCGACACACAGAGAAAGCAGCAACACATTACAAGAACATTTTTTTGTTTACCTCAACATAAATATTTTTAAAAGCCACTTTATTTTTTTAACATTCAAACATTACTCCATATCTAAAAGTATTGCTCTCCAGACACACACTTTCATGTTTCACATGACTTGTAAAAGCTAAACAAGTTAATGAAAGGTAAACAGCTTTAATTGCAGCTTTCAAGCACATGTTCAGAGACTCTCATCAACTCTCTGATATTATTTCACCAGTAAAATGCCATTAACCGAAGAATTGGTGTGCTGGTATCTAGCATCAGCTGCTGCAGCAGTCTAGCTGCCTTTTACAAGATGCCAACATTTTACATTCTTCAAAGTTCATACTTTTCTAAGCTAAACAGGACCATTACCACCACTGCCAATGTACCGTAAGATAAAGTGGACTCTTTTCCCAAATATAGTAGGACTTGGTACTTTTCACTAGTAGGAAAAAGGTTTTACAAGTTTCCTCATTTTACAGATAGAGATCCCAGAGTAATGATGCACCCAATGTAAATCAGTGGCTTAGTGCCAGCCACGACAGGGGCCACGGTCTCATCCCACATCCCTGTCTGCTGTAAGCCACAGTTCCTCCTTCCAGGTCTGCAAACCACAACTATTTAAATAAAACCTCCCCTGCTCTGCTTCCCTGTCTTCCCTGCTCTTATGGAATCTACCTACCATTTAATTGTCAAGAGAGGCAAATCTAATAATGCAAAAAAACGGTGGCTTGGGGAATTGGGAAGACAACCCGGGACAGGAAAGACGGAACTAGGGAAAACTGACACTGAAAGTAGAGAAGGTAATGGCCCACTAACCAAAAACATCTGGGAAGGAGTCAGAGCTACTAGAAGCAACAACAACAACAAAAATAGTGATGGGGTGCAGCAAAGACACTCCCTTCTCCCTGTCTGCAGCAATAGCTTGGCAAAGAGACAGAAGCTGAAAGAACCAGGCAGCCTCTTGGACGGAGGGGTGGTATAAACAGCAGAGAAATAAGGCAAAAAGTTAACTGAATCAACAAAGCAAGTGGTGGCAACTCTGTCAAGAAAACAACATGGGATGTGTCAGCGGACATGCAGACAGTGGTTGTTGGTTGCAGTTGAAAAGCCTTTACCAAAGGCTATGAAGTTTGTTTCTTTGGAGCAATGACCTGGCTTGGTGAAGATGGCAGCTCCAACACAGCTGACCACCACAGTTCTTTAAACAGCAAGAGTAGCATTGGTTTTGATGGGGTTTTTAACTGGCCCTTTGTCACCACTGTGAGCTGCAGGCTGCGCAAGGAAGTCAGAACAAGCTGTTCCCTTTTTGTCTACTTGCAAACGTCTCCTGGTAGAGATAACTCAAGTGGGGGCTGCTCTGCAGGAATCTCCAAGGAGCGCCATCCAAGAGGGCTGGGATACACGGCAGGGGGAGGGGTGCTCAGCCAGCTCAGCAACGGCCTTTCTTTCCTAATTACACTTTTTTGCCAAGATGTAATTAGTTTGCCTGCTTTGTCTTCTGCTTGACAGCCTGCTGATCTCACAGTTACCGCCCTGCATGCTGACCTGGCAGGAGCTCCTCTCCATCCCTTCCTGGCATATGGGTATTTTTATTTAAAGCCCTTATATACTAGGTAGATTTAACTGAATCAGCAAAACTACTCCTATGACTCCTATTTCTACAACTACCTTATACTTGGGTATAAAGATGCCTTCTTCCCACACCTACACAAAGGATTTTGTTCCAGCTATGCAGGGAATAGAAGCTGTAAGTACATATTATCAACATTATCCCAGACCTTCTGAAGTCAATGAACTATTAAGTTAAGCAGTCACTGCAGCAGAACCAGGGACTTAACTATTAACTAACTGAAATGTACCAAATGTCTTGATGCAGAGTTGCCCTATGTCCAGGTTAATACCAGGTGAGCTGCTACATAACATAGAGTAAGAGCCCGTTACAAAAAGTACTTTAGGATTCTGAGATTTTGTATTTAAATATTTCCTCTTCAATGGCTGCTGAACCAAAGGAAATCCATCACCTTACAGGTTATGTGGGGTCACAGGTCATGACCAGAGTTATACAACTTAATGTATTTCTGACAAATCAGTCAAATCAGTCCAATGCTACAGGCCAAGAAGGACAAAAACTCTACCTGAGATGAGACCCACTTGGAGCTCTGAGCTGTATGGACTTGCTCCAGCTAGAAAGCAGCCTTTGCAAATTACTCACCCCATCAATTTTACACTGAAGTCCTGAAGGAGGTCTCACTTTTTCACTGATGTAGTACATACATCTGGTGCCAAGGGAAGAGAGCGCCCTGCCCTGCCACTTCAGCTTTGTAACAGAAACTAAGGGCTCTCCCATCTAGAAAAACATTTACAAAGCGCTCAAAATGAACATTTGGTTTTTGTCACCCTGCAAAGGGATATGGAGTTCCCAGATACAGAGAGGCTCCAGGGATGCAACTAAAGGCACTGATTTTCTCTCTGCATCTGCTCCTTGCGGGAGTGGTGCTGGTTTGCTCCTGCCAAGGTAAATTATCTCCTTAAATTTGCTAGCTGACAACACAGGCAACCCAGAGGCCCTTTGCTTGTCGGCCTCTCCTGACACACATCTTAGATTGCTGATTCTATAAGGCTGCTTTAGTTGGTGTCATTTGCCTTGGAAAGATCAAGCACCAAAGTTTCACCCAGAGTTCACTTATGCTCCTTCACGGATTGGCAGGCTTTTATAAAAACAGTGGACATATTAATGAAAGTGGGCATGGTGGGCTTCTAAATGCATGGTTAGAGGAGGAAAAAGCTATTTGTAGCTTATTTGTAAAGAGAACCATAATTCTAGTCCATGATGAATCAAAGATCTTCCTTGGATGTTCTCAGTGCCCCTCCAATAGAGGTCCTCATAGCCATCATTGGCCTATCATAGCCGTGAAAGCTCAAATCATGCATTCCCGTAGCCAGAGCCCTGGAGAGGTGGGTTGGTGCTGCAGTAGGTCCCTGATTCACCACTCTGCCTCCTTCGGAAACAATGTGCATCCCAGATGGCCAAAAATGGAGTAGACATCTCAGACACTCAAAGGGATTTCCTATCCCTAGTTACCCCATATCACCTGAAACTGTCGCTGGTGCCGAGGACAGAAGTACTTTAGGTACCTCCTCTTCATCAGCCTGCTGGCCAACTCCCCCCACCGTGAACAGCTTATTTTACACTCCCAGCTCCAGGTGAGGCTACTGACTGGCACATCCCCAGGGACTGGCCCACATGATACAAAATCTGAAAAGTGCTGAAAAATCTTTGCTACCTTGCCAGTTCTCTGGGCCACACGTTATTAACATAGACAATAAAGCCAAGAAAAAAGAGATACCATGCCCAGTCTTGCCAGCAAAACAAAGGTACAATGTCCCAAACCAGCCTCTGCTGGAATTTCCATGCCCATACCAGTGCAGCAGGTGTATGCTTATCTGGGCATGTTTGATTATCACACACTAAGGATTTTTAAAGCCCGTGGGAGCTACAGTTAAACCCTGTTGCCACCAGTTCCTACTGTGAGCACTCTTTGAGATACACATCTAAAGAAAAGCCTGTCTTTTGGAGGGTTTAAAATAGCTATCAACCAACTTGAGTGAAGCAGGGGTGGTTTGGAGAATGCTCCCGACAGGGCTGGGCGAGAAGGCACAGGTTTGCATTTGTACTTTCGACTCCTCTGTTGGCGCGATGCTGCAGGACCCGTGCTGATCATTGTGTGCAGATAAGTCCAGACAGCTTTGCTCCTCTGGGCCCAGTCACCTTTCCTTAAAGGGGAAATCTCAACTCTTTTACTCTAAAAACCTTCCCACCTGCTGGCAGCTGTTTCTCACCAGAGGGCATGCATTTTCTTGGATACATAATTTCCCAGATATTCTTGATAGTGATAACTGCCTGCCTAGGATTCAGGTGGATTTCTTTCAGCTCCTGGAACTGTATGCTGTGAATATATGGCGAGATAGGAAATGGGACTCTAAAGTATGTGGTGTGACAGCTCCTACCCTGAGATATAACTTGGAGTTTGGGGTGGGACATCACACAATCATTAAAAATCAAGCCCACGTAGCATCAGCCGAAAAATCAGAGCAGACTGAACAGATCGAGCAGTTAGCACTGCAAATGCCAGAACTCACAGTGGCTGGTTTCCTCCACCCTTGCGTCTTGTGGCTGACCCACTTGCTCCAGCTGAAGCTTTTCTGTGTATTTGGCACTTAGAAAAGTCTTGTCTGAGTTGATGCCCCAACCAATGTTCAGGGGAGCATTGACACCGCAGCCTTTTGCCTCCAATAGGGTGCTTCCCTCCACTGCTGGGCTGAGTCCCCACGTTCACACCGAAGCCCTGGAGCCCACACTGGAGGATGGCATGCACAGGGTTACCGTCTGAGGTGGAGAAGGGAAAGGCACTTTTCAAAGAAATAATCTGAACAGACCAATGTGAGCGCCATAGCCTGAGTTAACTTTAGATTTCAAGTGGAAGAGCTGCTGGCGACTTGCCCAGATTCCCTGGCCTGCTGCCTGCCAAGTCCTCAGAGACTATTTTTATCATTATTTATTTATTAAATTTAACTGTCTTGGGGCTGGACCGCAGACAGACAGAATCTAAAAACGCAGACGCTCAACGGAAAGCTAGCTGGGAGGTAGGGGGAGAGCTTAATTATAATATCTGGTCCTGTCCCACTGAAGAGAAAAAAAAAAACCCAACCAACTTCTAAGAGAGTTTGTGGCTTAACAGGCTTAAATTCTTGCCATTCTTCGAGGCACCACTTTGCTTAGAAAGAGAAGGTGCTGGCTTACCTGGCAGGTACACATGCCATTTCCATACAGACTGGGCAACAGATTGTGAATTTGGAGAAAGGTCATGGACTAGCAAGAGCAAGAAAATGATGCAATGAAAGCTGACAATCCACTGCACTAATACTGAGCAGGAGACATCACTTCTAAGGAGCAACTTGAATCAGTAACTGATTCCCCACTATGAATCAGTTTTATCTGCTGGGATCCTCTACAAGAAAGGCACTCTGCATTTTCTTGTGGCTGCCCAAGACCAGCAAATTATACCACACAGGCTGCTTGTAATTAAGCACTCCGTCCAGCTTCTGCTACGAGATACCTAGTGTTTTGCTAGTGCCTTACAGACCTACAGAGAATTCCTTTCAGTCCTTCCCAACCTGGGCTGGAATTAAGCCAAAGAGGCCATATATCCCATTATAAAGCCCAAACCACACTCTGCTATTTGGAGAATGCAAATCCAGCCAAAGCCACAAACAATATGGATTGTTCCAAATTGCATTTCCAGATGGATCGTGATGAATGAAATACAGAACACCTACAAAGAGATTTCCATCTTCAAAGGGAACCAGTGCATCTGATCTCCCCGAAAAACAGGTCTGGGAATGGGAAACTATGGCAAGTGAGACTAATTCTTTCTACAAGAGAAATACTTCACACTCAGACAAATGCTTTCCACCCACAAACCGTAAAACACTTTGTCTAAAAGCAAGCACTATTCTGGTTTCACTCAGAATAGCAGAAGCAAGGCATGTAAACCACTCGCTCAGGGTCACGCAATACAATATGGTATTGTCAGCTCTCTGACCTTGCTTTTCCAGTGCTTACCTTGCCCTATTGTGCTGCCTGGACAATGTGTTGATAGACAACAGGCTTTCTATTCCAACAGAGCCCTCTAAATCACAGCTACCAGTCTGCCCACATCATGCCTGGGTTTAACTGAATCAGGAGCTGGTGACTATTGCTAGCACAACACTGATGCAGGAAAGCTCATCGTATTCACACATTAACAGTATGAGCCTTGCAAGCATGACACAGCATACCACTGGGAGTGCCATGCAGAAATCAGAGATTCACTTTTGCTGCTACTGGACAGCCATGGGATGAGAGCATGGGTCTCAGTAGTTCACATGGCTCACACAACTCTTGCATATCCCCAAGGGATGTTTCCCTTGGTTTCAGTGGGATTTCTGGATGCAAAAGGAGTCACAGGTATAATGATGCTTCAGCACACTCTGAAAAAGCCAGGACATGTGCGGATTATCTGACAAATTTGAGGTCTCTCCTTTTTGCACCAATCCAGGCCTGGAATTTGGGTGTCTCCTTAGGCAGGTCGAAATCACAGCCCAAACCATTGTGATGCCATCAGTACAAGATTTTAGCAACATCTTACAGACTATATAAAACTATCCCACTAAAGAAAGTTTTATTTGTAGTCCAAGCCTTATAGCCTATCAAGCATGAAGCGCAAAATCTTCCCTTTTCCCCATGTAGAAGAACACTTTAGCTAGGAAGGCCATTTCCATGAGATGTGCACACATTTCAAAATGTAAATATAGCAGGGCAAGAAAAGAAAAAGGACTGTGACTGCTAATGAATCACCCTTGTTGAAAGTTTCCTTTGGGGCATTCTGCCATCTCAGTCACTTTGCTCTGCACGCTTTTTAGCTTGCCTTTCTCCTGGCTTCATTCACCTGACATATACATCTCTCTCTCTCGGTTGCAGGGATATACACCTCTGCTTTTATAATTCTCTATGTCATTAGGTGGGCAATGGATGAATATATGGCTATATTTTAAGCTCACTTGCAAGGGCAATGATTAAGGGGGGAAAAAGCATTCTTTAAAACAGCATTTTTCTTTCAAGAGTAATCTCGATACAGTCAGAACAGCATGTGTATGTATACCACTCCTCATCTTCAGGAGAACTTTGCTAAACATTAACTAGTTACTCCTCATATCATTTGTGGTGTGGTCTCTACAAACACACATTAATTTCCTCATCAGTTTAACAAAGATGAGATTGACAGATTAGAACGAGTTGCTAGAGACCAGAGATTAAATTAAAGACATATACATCAGGATCTGGGCCCTCTCAAGCCCTATGATCTGGCCTGTCTGTTAACAGTGGAAGTGTAAACTGCTTTCTCCTCTTTTATTCCGATGTGGTCTGGGTCAGAGCCTGTTCGTTAGATGCATTAAACCAGAAATAACCACCTCGAGAGCTGTGTTCTGGCCAGTTTCTCTCATACTGAACTCTTACACAACTTCACCCATACGAGCACTAACAAGCATGTTATGTGTCCTGCCTTCCCCTGTACCATCCACAGCTGTCCTCCTCCCATTCCCCAGGTAGTTTCAAATACAGCCAGTTCCCAGATTTGGGCCTCCACGTGCCATAAAAATACTCGTGCTGCCACAGCAAACACTTCTTTTGGTGGCTGTGCCATGCTATGCAGGTTCGTAGTGTGCATTAAACCAGGCCACGTCTCTTCTGCTGAGGAGAAATCACATCTGGTACAGCACATCCCCTGTCTGTGTTTCCAACAAACCCCCTCGGAGTTCCCCATCTTAATGAAATAAGTTGTCACTCCTTCATCCTCAGCATCTCTCTCTTTCCCTCCATCTAGCCCTTGCAGCCTCCACATTTTCCTTCTGGAAGAAGCCTCAATAGGTAAAACACGACTTCAATAACACCGTGAGAAGAAAGCTGTGTCAGTCCTACTCTGTGCAAAGCCACGAGGCCCCCCCCAGCCAGGATGTGCTTATAACACAAGATCCCATACCCTCAGAGTAACACTTCTTCACTTAACTGCTGACCTGCGCTGCTGGGCAAGGTGTGCAGAGGGAAAAGGGATTCTGCAGAGTGCTCTACTTTGCCTGCCAAAGATTTCCTGACAAGAGCAGACACTAAAACATTCTGTAAAGAGAAACTGAAATGCACTCGCTCAGCTGTGGAGCCTGACTCACTCACAGAGCCACACTAACATCCAGCGTGGGTGCGGCTGAAGTGACACACCAGCTTCGTATATTCATGGCTCTGTCTGCCTCTAGCAATTTTGCATGCGAAGGAGGGCACTGTCACCACGCTGCGGGAAGCTTGTGATCTGCAAAATTAGCTTTGCCCAATTCCACGGCTCAGAGGCTGGAAGAAGAGGTGGTGGCAGC
Source organism: Chroicocephalus ridibundus (assembly GCF_963924245.1). Classification (NCBI taxonomy): domain Eukaryota; kingdom Metazoa; phylum Chordata; class Aves; order Charadriiformes; family Laridae; genus Chroicocephalus; species Chroicocephalus ridibundus. Next base: position 12,384,739 of record NC_086290.1, on the reverse strand, counting down.
AACACAAAGGCAGGGCACAGGAGCCTGCCAGCAGTTTGTGTTAGATGGATACTGACCCTTGGGTGATAAAGCTTGCTAGCAGTCTGCTGTGTTTACAGTTATACAGCAGATGGTTCCTTTAAAACAGAAAAGCTCAAGAACAAAACAGGAGGTAGCCCTACCACCAAGTTGTTTGGTGAAAGTTTCCTACAATTTTTCCATTGTCAGTCCCAGCTGAGAGACGTTTGTTATGGAGAAGTCACACGTGGAAAAAGAGGACAAGCACGTGCATGCCAGGAAACTCCAGTGTGTGTTATTCCCAACATAAGATCCATGGCAAGACATTCTGGGTCTCATCTTCAGAGTATCAGTGTGTCTTTGTTCCTTCCGTTCAGCCCCTTGTTCTCTCCTCCCTCCACCCTCTGAAGCCTCTTTCAGACAATTTTGAGTGATCATTACCCACTCAGCCTGTTGCCATATACTCACTGCCACCTTCCAAGGCATCAGCAGGGCTCGGGCATACTTGGCCCATTTTGGTGCCCCACACCTTTCCCACAGCCAAGGCTCTGTGCTTCCCCACATCCTACACAGCACACTATCAGACTATTAATTCAGCTAGCTCATGAGATTTTGCTCAGCAGGCACCAGAGAGCACTTCACAATTCATTTTAATTGCGTCTTCTTTGTAATTTTTTTCTTTTGTTCGAGAGACAGAAGAAAATTAAAGAATTGGTTGATCTGGTCTATATTATAACACTGGTCCAGATCTAAAACAATCCTTGCTTTCAAAAGAACAGAAACAAGTTTACTTTGAAAAGTAACAACCACAAGCTGCCTCACAGCTGCCTCTTCTCAGCTCCATGCACCATCCTACTGATCTTCCTCGTTTCTCCTCCAGTCTGCTGCCCCTACCACCTCATACAGGCACACAAGCCTCCTCCATCTCACACATGGTGCTTAGGGTCTCCTCACACACGGTGCTTAGGGTCTCCTCACACACATGCTCTCCTTCACGGCCCATTTTCAGTTTGACCCTCCCCAGGGTCCCACAGACCTAACTCCACCATTCCACATAATATCCCATCACTCCTCAATAGTGAGCTGCCACTGCCTTCTCTTGCCACGGATGGCACAGAAGAAGGTAGAGAAAAGAAGATGACAGGCAGGCAGGACTGCAAGCACAGAATTCAGCAAGGAAGCTGTAGCCCAACTGTTAGCAACCTTAAGTGCTCGCCCTTCACCTGCACAGCACAGACCATGCATGCCCTTCCTCTTCAGGCCAACACACAGAAGTATTTTCAATAGTAACCTGTTCCCTTTTGCTCTCCCAGCATTCAAATTCAAATCTGTATTCCCACTGAAAATGTTTCTGTGCTTTAACGAAACCCAACAGACACCTAGCCTCTGAGTCTACTGTATTTTCTCTAGCAGAAGTCTGCTGTTCAGAGTTTAGTCAAAGGCACTGTGAGAATCCTTTCTGCTCTACCACACCAATTTCCACTGCTGATCAGATAAGTGATAAGCAAGATTGGTCAGGCAGCTCATGCCTATTCAACTGCAGCTACCTCCAGAAGCTTGACTGAACAGTAGGAGATACAGAAGCCCACAAGCTTATTATTTATTCTGTAGAAGTGACTAGAGGCAAGAGGAGGCAGTCACACCATTTAGTCAATGAAAAATGCTCTTTAGGAAGATTTTAAATGCCTAAATTTAAAAGACCCACTTGGGAGCTTTCAGATGGTTGAGGCATCCCACGTTGAGTGCTAGGCACTACAGGAAAGAGTGCCTTTGGAAACTTCGTTTCATAGGTTAACCAACCTAAGACGACACAAGAAGGCGGCTTTACCCCTTCCTCAGACATCTCCTGCCCTCCCTCGTTATTGAGGCTGGAAAGCCAAGGACCTCAGGAAGCCATATGCATTCCCCTTGTGCTGCAAGGTGGATGGGTCAAATGAGCTGTCACGTAGGTTCACTGTGACAAGTACTGGGTGCTCCACAACATAGCAAAACCCACTTTCGTTCAGCACGACGTTCCCACCGTGATCAAGACAGACACCCTCTGTGCATCCAGGAGGATCAGATCTCTCTCCTCACACTCCTCAAACACCCTGGTGTGGAGAAGAACTCTGCCAGCTCAAGGGGCTGATCAAACGAACAAACCATTGGATCAGACACATGATCACTGCAGAGGGCTAGAGAATACAGTTCTCCCAGACTCGAAGCAAAGGAACACTCATGAACACAGCCGTTCAAAAAAAAAAAAATCTCACTGTTCCACATGCTTTTTCCCTTAGGACAAGTTATTCTGGTCTGGAAAAGTAGTGTTGGTTTTCGAAAAAGTAACTAAGTTCAAACAAAGTCAAGCCACCGTCTTCTATACCACACTTTCATAAAACCCTTTAAGGTAGATGCTAACAATACAGCTGTGCATCTAACAGCCACAGAAACGCTGCGAACAAGCACCAGTTCAGAGCATGGTTATGGAAAGAGGTGCCGGCGCAGCTTCCTTGGTCACCGCTGACAATGCTGTTTTGTTCTTCCATAAAGCTGTTTTGTTTAAGGCTCTCTTTGGAAATTCCATGACGACACACGTGCAAAGCGCCAGCATGGACGCATGTGCTCCTCCAGGATTGTTTTCACCATGGTTAATATTCCATCCCCAAGACCTCCTCAACCGCGGCCTATTCCATATGTTCATTACTTCATCAGCAGGGATATGTAGTCCCGTCCACACATAGTTTCTGTCTGCCTGTCCCCGCTCCTCCCAAAAGTCACCAAGCACTTCTGTGGCAGCTGCTTTTCATAAATTTTGGAGCTGGCTTTGAAGGCAGCCACAATGATGGGGCTCGCACACCCTTTGTGAACTCCATCCACCTCTGTAAATCGCACAAGCCACTGGTCCTGGTAACACAAAATCATGGCTCAACAAACACATCTGTAACAGAAACATTTAGCAGTGTAACAATGTAGGACCTCAGCACAAGAAAGTTGGGCAACACGCCAAGTATTAACTCTAGCTAAGTAAAACCCTCGCTATTTCCTCAGCAAAACAGTGCTTAACCCACATTATCTAGGAAGCATCAGCTTGCTTGTTGCTCTGTGCAAACCCTACTTAAAAAGAAAGAAAAACTGGCCCACATTTGAACTCTCTCAGTAATCAGGGGTGCATAAGAAAAAGGCTCCCAAGGTAACAGCATTAACCCAGTGTATCACCTTCAGTGGATGAGTCCTCTAAAGCAATTTTTCTTTTGCAGGGACCAATGCTGAACTTTTTCTTCTTGTCTACAGCATCCACTCAGAGTAAAGCTGGTTACTCCATACTCCTGTCCGGAGCAATCCTGCCCCACGAAGAAAACAGCTTCCAGATCAAAAATATATTTCATAAGCTACCCGCTTCCTATTAAGAGACATGTTAGAAGACCCTGTAAAGATATTAGTCATCAGGCATTCAAAAAAACCTCAAAAACCTAGATGGGTGGACCATGGTGCAAGATGCTCTGCTGCAATAAGGAAAGCCAAACAAGGAGGCCTGCACCAAAACTTTGTGATCAAATTAACATGCCTCACCTACACTTCCATGCCCTCTTACTGTCACTGACTTGTAAGGTCTCTTCTAGTATTTTAACCCCTTAATCGTCTTCTAATCATTGAGTAGTCAACTGCAAGTTTGTTTTGCCAGACCCTTCCTATCCAGTCTCATTTTAAAAATCTTTTGGAACAGTTAATATTCTGGTTAAGAATCACATCATGTGACTCCATATATATGGAGTTTATACACACACCATCTATACTCCAGCACATACACACTCCAAGGATCATCTTTGGTCACAAATAAACCTGTATATCACAGATATTTTCACAGAATCATAGAATGGTTCGGGTTGGAAGGGATCTTAAAGATCATCCAGTTCCAACCCCCCTGCCCTGGGCAGGGACACCTCCCACTAGACCAGGCTGCTCAAAGCCCCATCCAGCCTGGCCTTGAACACCTCCAGGGATGGGACATTGGCAACTTCCCTGGGCAACATGTGCCAGTTTTAAGGCCCCTGTCACTGCGTTACCTAAATCAAGAAGATGGATAATAGGAGAATTGCTCTGCAATTTCCCACAAGCGCATTCCTTCGCCAGGCAATGCCAGTTGCAGTGCAGTTCATCAGAAACCACCCCAATGTTCTGCTGAAAAGAGGTCAGAAATTGAGAGTGACAAAGCACATCAGGGAGAGATGGTGCTGGAAGTCTGCGAGGCCCAACTGCAGCGCGTTGGGCAAGTCACGGCCTGATTTGCTAGAAATAGGTATCGTTTCCTCTGCAGCACTGGTAGCAGGAACAGGCAGGTGGGCCAGGCCAGGCAGCAGAAGAAAGAGGCAGAACGCCAAGGTAAGCCTGAAGCAAATTAAATATCAGAAGGCAGCAGGTTCCTTTGAGACTGCTTGGTTGCTCTTTTGGCAGAAGAGGAAAGCAAGCCATTAAAGAGGCAGAATATACCTGCGTTGACTTCATTTGCAGCACTAATTGCCATGCACGTGTGCTAATTGCCCTCACATGAAGTGCAAGGGAGCAGGCACTACTTGAGTCCCATGCAGTAAGTGAGGCTTCCTTTGGAATGCTTGTTGGATCATGCTCTCCCTGCATGCTACACTCATACCAAAGCAAAATGGGGGAACTGGGGCAGTGTCATTTTTAATAAAGTTATTCATTGCTGTTCATTCAGAGACCAGACAGAAAACTTTCAACCAGACCGCCAGAGACATTCAAGACATTAACAAAGTTTGGAGTTTCTTACCGGGTAAGAGGAGGTAACAGCCATTAAAACAAACTGTTCTCTGCTGTCACATTGGAGCACAGGGGAACAGAGATCCACTCTGCAGCTGCAGGTACCTTATGCAACTGTCTCCCCTTTTGTCAGTAAGCAACACCATTTCATTGCTGTGAGTGAAAGCTCATCTTAGCTATCTTTCACAAGTAAAATGCACCAGAAAAATAAGCACCAGCAGCAGAAACACAGACCTGTACTGCCTGGGGCCTTCTTCTGCAGTTGTTCACATCATTGAGGAGGTGAGGGCAACGAAAGATGAGAGGTGGGCTGCAGCAGGTGGAAAGACCATGCTTGGCCATCCTCTCTCCTGTTACGTTGTTTCCTGGCAAAACAGCTTTATACCCTTCCTTCCAGCAAAGTCTGAAAGTAGTATATGCCCCTATCAGAATGTTGTCCTTAACATCTTCCAGCTGCATCTGTGTTTGCTCCTTGACACTGTTTTCTCACTAGATGATACCCACCCCTCTAATCTGCCAGCTCAGGGGCTTTGGTTGAGTTGGGCTGAAACCAGGCTGGGAGCAAAAAACATTTCAGTTATTGCGTTTGACTGTCTCTTTGGCTGATAATGCTGTCAGAGTATACACAACCAAAACTCTGGAAAACCAGAGCCTCTGATCCATTACCACATGGATGAAGAAGAGGAAAACGCACCTCTCATTACTAATTTTTTTTTTTTTTTTACATTATTTCTTCTCAAGGTTTTTTTCCCAGGACCTACAGAGGAGTCAGGCTGGGGAGAGAGACAGGAAACACTGCAGACATCTTCCACCAGCATCTCTCTGAAAAATGTGCACTGCAGGGTGGCTAGTACAGACAGAAGCCTTTCAGTAATGTGAGGATTGATCAGTATAAATCAGTCACTATTGTTCTACACCAGCTGTCTCTTCATACAGAGAAGTCCTGAGGGGAGTTAAAGGCACTTTGAAAGCAGACAGAGGGGAAAAAGGTATTTTTTGTGATGGGCAGAATGCATTTCTTGTGGTGCTAAATAAAAGCTAGACAAAGCAACAAGGATTTAGGGTATGGTTTGAACAGAGGTAAGATTCCTGTTAGAGCTAGCTGGAACAGGGAATAGCAGAAGGATAAAGAGGTAACCTGGCCATTAAGATTCAAAAGTTGTTTATTTCAGCCCAGGAAATTACAGCCCTGCCCAAGGCCACCGTTTGAGCAGAACGCACCTTTCAGGTCTTTTCCTCTTTACTGAAAGGAAATCAGCACTTTCTCCCACTCCGCCCAGACCCAAACGCTAAGTTTCCACCTGCAAGCCAATGTTACAGTGCCACCCATTTGAATGGAGCACAATATTTCTCCAATAATCTCCAGCAGAAGGTTTGGCGAGCAGAGAGCTGTCAGCATCTCTCTCCACGAAGATTTACATGCAGTGAGTATGCACACCTTGTGACAAGGCACTGGCTGAATAGCACAGGCAGTATTGCAAATGCCTTAAACGAGAAAGAGCTGATAGAAACCAAGGGAACTTCTCCCAGGAAAGACACAGAACAGCATCACCTGCAACTTCAGTGTTTAACAACTTGGGACCTTCCTCTTACTACAGTATATTGTCACAGTCATATCTGCTAAGGAAATGGCAATGAAAAGGTTTATTCTCAGCCCCAAGCAAGAGGCCAGGAGCTCTGAAAGCAGGTCATTTCTCTGCAAAGGATGAGTCGTGAGCAGTTGTAGCAGTCCCTAGCAGGGAAGTGGTCACATTGAGGAGACACTCGTGACCAGACTCCTGAGAAACAGCCTTGGTAACAGGGCCAAGGGCTGGCTAAACGTGACAGATAAGTTCCTCTCTTGACTCTATCCCTATCGCAACTGGCCCCAGCCCTTGCCAAGGCGGTAAGCACGTAGCACAGAGGGTGACACTATCTCTTCTAATAGAAAATGGCATATATGGACAATGCACTAAGTTAATAATATGAAATACTCCTGACTTACACAAGCTACAGTCTCACCCTGGAGATATTACAGTGAAGATTGCTCTGTTCAGAAAAGTTCATCAAAATAAATTGAAGAAAATTATTTAAACTTGTGTGAACACTCCTCTTAAAAAGCAGGACTTTATTTAGTTTGTATTCCCTCTGGAATTAAATTAACTAGGTCCATTTGCATCTAAAATAGAAGAGTGAGGTGATTTCAGCAGCGGATTACAGTCTCTGTATAGTGGGATCTATATTGTGGCTTAACTAATCCACCTGGGGTTACCTTTCCTAGACATCATTACTTGGACAAACTTTTAGTGTCATGACTACAGCCAGATACTCATTATCTTCATTAGGGAAGAAGGAAAACAAAATAAAAAATACAGTCTCCCAACTTTCTCTAATGAGAGATGAAAATATTTTCAGGAAATACTTTCTTAAGCATTTGTTCACAGTCATTTAGGACATAGCTGCAAAACCCATGCATTTTAAGAGCCCCAGAGCAGCCTTGGAGTGCTAACAAGTTAAGTAAGTACATCTACCCTAACAGCTGACAAGGTCTAAGCACTGAAAGGGAAGTCACCTGTGAAAGGACACTTAACCTTCAAACTTATTGCTTATACTGCAGTGCTTTCAAGGAGGTCTCATTCAGGAACAAGACCCACCAGTGTCAGTGTTTGTAACAAAGACCTGCAGGCTTTGGGTGGGGTGGAAACTAAAGAAAGATGAAATAATGAAACTAAGAGCCAGTTTCAGCTAAGAGCAGCCAGAGTGTTCCAGAGTGTTCTAGTCACAGACATCTCTTCTTTACTATCTGCTCCTACACAGGGCTGTGCTCGCTTGTTCGCTTAAAAAAAAAAAAAACAACAAAAAAACAAAAAAACCCACACAACTAACAACGCAACCAAACAAGAAAGCACAACAATACCTTTGTGACCCCAAAGAGCACATATACAAAGGAGGCTTTTTTTTTTTTTTTTTTTTTTTTTTTTTTTTTTTTGAGATGGATGTGTGATTAGTATCCTCCACAAACGGTTTAGGATCTTGTCTTGGTGCAGTGGGATGGCATAGCTGACCTCTGGAAGTAACCTTCAACTATATCATCTCTGGTTTTGTAGCCTTCAAAAGCTATCATTGCATCTGTCACATCAGGGGGATGGCACTTGCTCCATCATGCTAACACAGCTAAGAAGATAGAAGCCTGATCTCTATTCCCTCATATTTTCTGGCTTGTCAACAGCCTTGCAAATTTCTCAGATACGATACTAAAACCCACATATGCGCAGCAGCTCTTTGGTGGTGCTATCGTGTACTGCTAAGGAGTCCAGAATAGAAATGGAGCAAAGAAAAATGCCGTATTCCACAACAATTAAGAAGGCAAGAACATAATTACGCAGTATGAAATCTGGGCATGATGTAAGAGCCCCTTCACAAACTAAGATGACCATCTGTGTTATGTTTTAAGTAGAAGATGCCATCTTGAGCAGGAAAATACCCCCAATATGTTCCATCACAGGACGCTATAATCCTCTGTTACTAAGAAAGGAGAAGAAAAAAGTACTGGTTCAGTTCACCTTCAGTTCAGAGATCATTGCAGACTGCTTTTTCAACGACAAATGCTGTGCAATTCAGCATTTAAATTTTTTTCCTCCATACTATTTGAACAGAAGAAATCATTAAGTGTAAGAGAAGAATTGTTCAGCGAGCGGTGTTAAACGAGCTCAGCAGTCCTTCCTGGCCTTAAGACCCAGTGAGTTCACCACACAATAGCAATTCCCACACTAGTAACCTACTTCATGTTTAACGGTTTTAAAGACTGCAGTTAGCTTTTAGCATGAGTGAGACTGACATTTTAATTACAGTCTTCCACCACACTGCAGAGTATCCTCCTTTCCTAGAACCACAAAGCATTTCTTCCTTTCCTCTATGAGATTACTAGTAATCACCTACCGAAAAAAAAATAAATACCATTCAGTTGGAAACATCTTAATAACGTATCCTTGGGTCTACCCATTTGTGCAATTCTGTGCATAAATGCCCACACATTTAGCAATAATACAAGCAGAGCTGCTGTTGGGTACCTCCCAGCAAACAGAAAGAGTTCATCACTCAGCAAGCATGTCTGAGTAGCTCTGTCATCTGTGGGCTGACCAGCAAACTGCTGTTTTTAGAAATACTGATTTGAGTAGTCCCTTACCACGTCACTCTAGCTCTAAGAATTCAGTTTTCAGAGTCTGAGGGACAGTGATCAGCGCTTATAGCATTTAGTCTAGAGTAGGGAATAAAGGGAAGGAGCCATGGCTTTTTTCAGAGGGGAAAATACAGCCAGGGAACTGTCTGCATTAGCAATGTTTTATGACAGATTCTTGCAAGCAATGTCATAGCCTTTTCTTTTGACTATGAAGTGAGACAGAATGTCTTATACAAGCTGCAAACATGTTTAAGGAATAAACAGTTTGCGTAAGTTGCTGCTTTGAGAGATCAATTTCTAATGTCTGGGAGAAAAAGAAAAAAAAGAAAAAACCTCAAACCTTTCTTCATTTATATTCCCTCTCTGTTGCATCAGCACAGTCCTTTGTTTACTGTCTGCAAAGATGCACTCTGATACTAGTGGAATGTATACATTAAATTTGTAGAGCGGCTTTAATCCCCAAATCAACCTCCCAAAAGCAAAGTTTCCCAGGGAAAGGGAGGAAGATAGCCAAGCACAGCAGTACCACAAAGGCTCAATTCACAGTACAAATTTTTATGGGTGTTGCATGAATGTGTATAACTTTCCATTAAAAGAAAAGAAAGTTTAATATTTCAGCTGAAAACTCATCTCTCAAACTGCAGAAGCAGCAGTCTAGCTAGAGGAATTAAAACCAAAATTAGGGCAGGGTTGAAGATGCTTTGAAATATACTTCTCTTCTGGTATTTCTGCTGCTATGAAGTAGGAGAAGCCAGAAATGATGACCATACAGTACTCATGGGATTTGCTTGATACTATTACTACAGATAGTCCAGATAACATCTTAAACACACAAACATGATTTGTGTTCTAAATGTCTGAAGGAGAGAGTAAGGATACACCACAATTGCATTGGTTACTTATAAATATGAAGAAAAAAGTACAAAGAGATATTTTATTTGCAGAACAAAGCTTGACAATACAATGAAACTTTCTATAGTGAATGCTGTAACAAAAATCCTACTCAGCACCAGTGAGGCCAGCCGGGCACTAGAAGCAATACTGTTGGTGATGCCAACGCTGCCCATGAATTCTTAAACTGTGGGGCCTCTTACTGCTTTTACAAGTGGCTGAAGCAGTTCACAGCTGCCAGGGTTCTGATGGGAGAAGGGCTTCCTGAACGTTCAAATGCAAGGTTGAAAGCGGAAGGCAGAGCATTAACTTGTGTTCTGTCCATTTCTCTGAGTGTCAGAACAAGACCATCTCATGGTCTTGTTAAATTCTTGCTAAATTCTACTGCAGATTTGTTCAATGTTGCCATTCCTGTACCTGCCAGCAACGAAGCTGGCAAGACTTATCACCATCATAAAACATCAAGTACAGATTTCCTTGGGAGTGGTCCCGCTGCAGGTGCTACAAAGCATTTTGACTCTTGTCTTGGCCTGACAGCCATTTGATGTGTGATCTTATTAAATGCTAGAAACTTCAAGCTTTCCTATGATAAGGTGAGAACATTCTGGAGTTCAGGAGACAAATATTAAAATTCTTGTCTGTTTCTCACACCCCCTCATAACTAGATTATCCTTTTTAATATCTTTGGGGTTATGTTTTTTTCATTCACATGAGATTTCCCCTTGGGTTTTTACCTAGCCTAAGGACTCCATAATAATGAACCAAATTAAATTTCTGGCAGCAGCAGGATACATCTCAGGTAAAGACAAAAAAAAAAAAAAAAAAAGGTTTTTTTAAAAGTACCATCAATGTCAAAACAAAAAGAAGAAAGAGCATCCCTTGGATGCAAGATATCACAAGTTCAGATCACTAGGCTAGACTTCAGAAGGAGGGAAGGAACTAACACCGAGTACATCCCACATCAAAAGACAGGACTCACAGGAGATGAAAAGTCACACAGCAGTTATACAGGAACCCCACCCACTTCCCAGAAGCTGTGAATTTTCACATTCCTTGTACACACTTTGTCACTGTCCTACCCCTCTGGGCCATGAAAAAAACAACCATGTAGCACATCATGAAATCGTGTAGCAGCTCGAAGGCTCAGGGGAGACTCTGGTGCACTCCAGCTCCCCCTGCACTACATTTTCTGGTTACAGATTACCTGTGCAAGGTGCCATGTAAATCCTACAGTATAAAGCAGACAAAAAGATGAAGCTTGCCCAAGGCTAGCAAAACTTGGAGGCTTGTCCTCTACCTCCCCAAACAAAAGTGGGTATTTCCTCTGAACTGCACCCACCTGCACAGGGGAGAGAAAAAAAAAAAAAAAAAAAAAAAAAAGAGGGAGACGGGAACTTTTCAAAGCACGGGTTCTCAGGAGCCACTACCAGCTACAGGGTGGACCACTTCACCACACACGAAAGCTGCTGTCAAAACCATTTCAATTTCTACCTCTCGGTGTTTCAGCTGCTGTCGAAGATTTTTTTATTGCATCTTCTACCAGCATAGAAGGAAAGTTCTTTTAGTTTGATCAGAAAATGAGGGTAATATCCAGTACCAAAATATGAAGACAAAAACAGCTGTTCCCAAAAGACTGTAACTATTCCTACTACTGCAGTGGCCAAAAAGCTAGCAACTCTTCTCATTTTCTTAAAAGACCGAGAGGGAGCTATGGTGCATGACTGAAAGATTAGCTAATCAAACACAAATTGAATGCATTTGGAGAACAGTCTGGTGCCCAAAGTTCACATTCCAGCTGGGCAGAGGCCCAGTCCTCTTCCACCCCAGACCTCGTCAGCGCTGCCCAAGGAACAGCTAACTCGGAGCAAAAGGGCGTTTAGGAAGCGCTGAGCCGATTCAGGCTCTGAGAGGGCACGACCAGTTCCAGCGAGCCTTTAGCACTAGAATAATCAGCATTTTGTTTCCACTGCTGTTCAGGTTTATAAATCATCTGAATGCAGTTAATGACAAAAGACCATGTAAGATATCCTGCCTTGGACAGGTCTCTGACAGAGTATAGGGGTCACATTGGTGTCAAATCAAGCCATCGAGCCCAGGACGCTGAAGGACAAGTCAATAATTGCTTTGTAAGATTAGGGCATAGAAAGCTATCCTTCTGCCTCATACATCTCAATGAATCCCAACTCTTTGCTGAAATATCTGCATCTCTCCAGAATTAAAAAGAACTAGCACACTCCGCCTTTTCAAAAATGCCATAAAAACACCTAGAAGAACAAGCCTTTTGCTAGCATTAGTGTATCTGGCAGAGCGATGCACCTAAATCATCTCCATCGGGTTTCGTCTTCAACTCACTGAGATCCAAGTCGGCTACAAGACTGCGATTGCTACCACAAGGATGAGAGAAGTGAGTCAAACAGGTCAGTTTACCAAGACAACAAACCCATTAAGAATCCAGGAATGTGGCGAAATTAGACGCACAGCACTCAAACACTATTACACTAACAGTTACTGGTACCAGTGAACATTACAGTGAAATATCAAACTAATGCAGGGTGGTGCGAAGAAGGATAAAGCAAGGGGGGGTAGATTAGGAGGTGGCAGGATCATAAGGTAATTTAGGAGATAAGAAAAACAGATACGCCTTTGTAAACCTCAAGCAACACATGCATTCCCAAGAGATACAAACAATATTCCTACTAAGGACTAATTGATATACAATACCTCAGGGATTTAATTAATTACCTCTGGTAGAGAATTACACTAAAGAAGGCAACTATCAATACAACAGTTACCGAATATTTCAGGTTGCCATTTTTTCCCTGAACAAGAGACCTAAAATCATGAATTTTTACTAACATCAGTCAAACTGCAGCTCAGGCAGATTCTTCAGTTGATAGCAGTGCTGGAGCACATCTTACTCTATGAGCAGCTCTACTGATATCAATGTTTATGCAGAACAGGACATTAAGTGCTGTTTGAGGCACACAGTATCTGGCCGAGTGCCTTAAAATCACATCCTAAATGAACATTACTCAAATTTATAGCCCAGGTGGACAGAAGTAAAACAGGCAGCAAACAACTGTAAGAAAAGTGACACACAGATCTGTCTCCATTTCTGGTAGCTCATCTCTCCTTTACGAATAAAGGCCACTCTGCAATACATTGACTTGAATAACACACTTCTGCAAATCTGTTAGTCTCAAAATCAGTCATCACCTACATAGCTTAAGCACGCTGCAGCTGAGATGGAATATAAAGTACTATTTCTCCTGCTATGTGACCGGCCTTCTTGTTGAATGCCATTTAAGTTGCATCTAAAAAGCATCTTTACAAGATGCTAGAAGATATCCACAAGACTCCTATTACAGTAAGAAGTTGTTTTTAGCCCTGCTGAAGTGACAGTTTATTCAGGGAAAGGAAATAGAGAGACTGCACATATTTTCATACCAACATCTTCCTAGAAATGGTTAAATCGAAATGCTTCACTTTCAAGAGAGCCACCATGCAGCTGCAGATCAATCATGTACCATTTACATGGACTGACAGGGAGAAAGGCCAACACGTACACAGCTCTCAGAAGAAAAGGATAAGGAATACTAATGTAATGTTACGATGGGGGCGTATGGAAAGGGGCCGAGCAAGGAGGAGCTCAAAATCAGGAGCTCAGAATCAGAGTGCCATAAACAAGAGCCACGTGCTGGGGCAGCTGTTCAGAACTGTGCTATCAGAGATCCTTTGCAGAAGGTTTACAGTAGCATTTGGGGAGGGAAAGAGATCAGAGCATTTTGGTTTCTCTTTCGATGAGGTTACTGACACAAGACAAAGAGAAAAAAAAAAATATATTTCTCTTTCCTAGTCTTCTGTTTTTGTGGTACCCTCACAGTCACCCATTCACACTGGGTTAATAAACTACAAAGGCGTAACTGTATCCTTGAACAAGGAACCTCAGAAAGTTACAATAAAACAGGTTTGGATGGGAAAACAGAAGTAAATCTAACCTCAGTCCACAGGTTTGTTTTATGTTTGTACACGGCATTCTTATCCTTTACCCCTGGTCCCCGACCCGTTCCCACACACAATCCCCATCCCTTTTTAAATCTGATCCAGAGCCCAATAAACTCTGTTGTGAAACTCCCTGTCCCTTAGCCCCTAGTCTTACAAAAATGCCAGTGCTTACTCAAGACTATCTGCACCGAGGGCAGCTGGTCTACTCACATGACTCCAGTTAAGCATCTGCAACCGCACACTGTAAGTTCTTCCCCTGCGTCTGTACGAGTCTGTGGGTCAGCTAGGTAGTTTGTTTCTACCGGAACACAGAATAAAGCTCAGTATCATCTTTGTTATGAACGCAAGACAGTTCATTGATAAATAGTATGCTACTGTCTCGGTTAAATATTAGATAGTCTCATTCACACCTAAAGTACTCCTTATATGAATCCTGCAGTTGAATGTGTTTTCAGAGCCCAAAAGCGCATCACAACCAACACATGGAAAAGGCTGACCTAAAAAGAGATACGCTATATATACAAAGCTAGGAAGATAGACTTGCGTGCATTGAAACACATTTGTAATCCAAACTGTCCCAGAATAACACAAGGACACAAAGCTGAAGACAAGTGCAGTCATCCTCTCCCCAGTAAATCCGAAAACAATGCCTCTAGAATTCATTGATCCTAGGTACGCAAAAAAACCACTTTTAAGCAATCAAGAATTGTAGTTGGCAGACTGTCATACATTTAATGTGCTCTGCTTCCAACAGCAGTCTTTGGATGCTAGTAAATTCACACACGATTTCTTTTTCTCCCCTCCCTCAGCATCAGATAACTCTTGAATATAATGCAATAATTGGGATTAATTAGCATTTTTTGTTCCAGTCAAACATCAATGTAAGAAGCCAAGATCATTGCCTCTACCCAGACTCGCAGAGGTGCCAAGTATACCTGCTGCTTTTGCTAGGGGTGCTCAGGGTACCCTTTTGAAAGGCACACCCCGACTCCTACAGGCAGCAAACAGAAGTCAGAGCCTGCTTTCAAAGTCCAGTGACCCCAGAAGAATTATTAAAAAAGCAGCGCAGTTCAGACCGAACAGTCACAACTACCTTTACTTCTGTCCCCTTACCGATTCAGAAATAGCAGACTGCCTTGACCCTTTCATGAAGCCTGACCAGCATAGCCTTGGACCAGAGAGTCTGGTGACACAGAAGTCCCAAAGTGCTAGGAAAAGGTAATTCAGACAATAAAATCATGCATCCTCAGCAAGGGAAACCAACAAATTGCCTTTCCCTCCCAAAACAGACCTACAACCAAGAATTTCACTCTCTTGAGAAAGAGCAGCAGCAAAGTTTTTAACGGGCTCCTGAGCCTCATAAAAGTGCTCAGGAGTCTACACAAGAGTCACCCAGCTTTGAATGTTAGTGGATCATAACAAGATTTTTGCTGGCTTGGAAACAACTGGGAGAAGATTAAAAGAAAAAAGCCCACACAAAGAACTCACTTAAGTATTATGGTTAAAAGCACGATGAAAAAGAGAGGAAAGGGGATACACATCCTAACCAGCCTTTCTCCTGTGACTGCTGTGGATAAAGAACCATCTGGTCACGTCGTCACAAATGCATTCACATCCACTCCTGCTCCACAAAACCCAGGCTGATGTGACTGCCACCATGAAGTCACTGAAAACAACTTAACCCCCTCTGCTTGATTTATCTGGTCTTCGTCTACCTTCGCCCCTGTTAGCGTGAAGGGGGAAAACAGGGCTTGCTTGTATCAGTGGGGCAGAGCTGAACACAACGGATCTCCATGGCAACGAGATACAGCCCCAGTGAGGAAGGTCTGTTAATAGCTGTGAGGCGATGTGCTCGTCAGAAACAGATTTTTCTATCAGACAGCCAGAGATAGCAGCTCATGTTCATACGCAAATGTGCAAGGAATCTGATTCTTGGCCTTGCACAACCCCACTGAATTCAGCCAGAGCTACGCCAATGTAGACCACAGCAAGATAGAGACCAGCATTTAGTAACTGTTAGCAGGAAAAATAAATAGGCAATATGGAGAGACACTCTGCCTTTGAAAACAAACTAAGAGTACTCCTGAGACATTCCTCATTAACTGAGTATTTATTGTCCAACTGCAGGAAACCCCAGCACTACTATGAAAGGGAAAGCAACTGTGTAATGCACAGATTTGTGCATGCTGTACCATCACCTGCCGCCCATGCTTTTACCTTCAACAAGTCCTCATTTATACACAAGCCCAATCTCTTACAAATAACCCTGCTGCATTTGAAAAGGGAGGGAGCTATAGTTATCCCAAATTCTCTACTGAGGGAGTCAGTCATTTGGCCTTTGTGATTTAGGCTCCTTCCCATTAAAATACAGTTACCAACGTAATGATATTTTATGCACTCATTAGTACCCTCCAAACTCAACTTTACTTGTAACGGACTGATAAGTCTTCTGGCCATAATCATGACAAGCTTTGCCTTCACATGAATGAATACAGTCTCCAAATACGCTGAATTCAATAGGACAAGTCTCAGTTTATAAAGTTAAGAGTACGCACAAGGCTTTGCAGGACCAGAGCCCCAGCAAGGAAGAGCTGAGGCCATTAGCAAACTTTTCCAAGTCAAGCAGAAAAACAGCAACTGTGCCGCTCACAGTGTATGCTCTGCTGGAAATGCACAAAAAGCCATTTATATCAAGCATAAGAAAAATATGCCATGTACGGTTTATAAAAATATCTGTAACAAACTAAGAACAAAGCCGGAAACTGTCCAAGCAAGCCTTAACTGGGCAGGGGGAAGAAAAGAGTATTTTCATGGGCTATTTAGTAGAGCAGAGCAGCGACAGCCCCGTCCTACCAAAGTTTTATTTAAGCCCTACAACTTCTCCTGACACTGCAATAGGCATAACTCAAAGCAACTCAGAAGTAAGACTCAAGACAGAAACTGCAAGCACAAGGCATTTTTTTTGTATTATGCGTTAGGGCTGTAAAGCTACCACACACCTGATTTTAATAAACAATCCCCAGTTACATACAAGCGTCAGGGCTGACTCTGTGACAGGCTCATCCTTGTTCAGAGTCCTGTTCATCAGAAGGATGATGACTACCACACTCCTACAATGTTTTAAGTCAATGGTTTCCCGACTGCCAAGGTGTCTGGAAAGCTTAAAGCACATGAACCCCAAGGCTGCTTGCTTTGCTTCAAAAGAAGAGTGGCGCCTTGTATTGCCATTGTTTATACAGATATGGTAATTAAAAATTGCACTGCAATACATTCAATAATAGTCTTATTGTTCCCGTGAACTGAACTGCTCCTGCTAAACATGATATCACAGCTAAATAATAACCTACATTTATACTTCTTTTTTTTAAACTTTTTTTTCTGGCTGTATATGAACTCTGGGCTTCTTCACTGTAGACATTTTCAGCACATCTCAGAGCAAACACCTTCCTGCTAAACCAAAAGCTTACTCCATGCTCCCATGGAGCATGCTGTCCGACAGCCTAAGCAAGTGCTGTGCTGACACCGAACCCAGGCCCGGGAGTGACACACAAGGATAACCTCTGGCTGATAAAAATGGCATGACTTTCCACACATTTCTCAGTAACACGGCAGCACGCACGGATACCATTCCACAGGTGTGCTTAGGGCAGAGGTGTTTACATTAAATACAACTGAAGGGCATTAGCAGGGCTGGCTGACAGCGCTGGAACCACGGTCATGGGAAACCAATAAAGCACATTTCTCAAATGTTTAGAGCCTTAATGGAAAGCAGCAATAAGAAAACACCACAGCTATAAAAAAAAGCAAGATTACAGGCTTATATCCACCACATTGTACAACATCCCACCTCGTAGCAGGTAACCTAGGGGTTCAACTGAAAGCCCCATCAGCCTTCCAGCATCGGGCAGGCCTGTGGAAGTCCGACAACCCCACTTTCCTCGCCCTTCAACACGGCGGGCAGGTGGGGGGCTGCTGAGTGCACACCCGAACCACTCGGGGCTCACCTACCTGCTTCAGGAGAAACTTATCCTCCGCATTGATCTTGAGGGAGACAGCCAGGTGGATGGCAGAGAGGACCACCCCACTGATGACCGCGGCCCTCATCCGCACCGGCAGTAGCGTGTAGATGCTGTAGATAAAGAAGACGGTCCACCAGATGCCCTCTGAGGCGCTCCTGGGCCACACCAGCAGAACCCCTACCACTTGCACTGCCAGGATCACCAGGATGACAGAGTAGCATGCCAACCACATATGGTCCTGGTGGAAGTCGTTGCGGTTGCACACCATGCACAGCACCACCATCAGTAGGATGGCCAGAGAGAGCACCACGACGTAGGATACCTCATAGTGGCCGTGCGCGGCATGGAAGATCAGCATGACCACGCAGACCAGCACCAGCACGGCCATGAGCATGGTGAGGCTGCTCTGGTTGAGTCGGAAGAAGTAGCGCTGATAGAGGCGCTCCAGTTTCTCCGACTGGAACTTCTTGGACCTGAAGATCTGCA
The DNA here is from genome assembly GCF_963924245.1 of Chroicocephalus ridibundus. NCBI lineage: Eukaryota > Metazoa > Chordata > Aves > Charadriiformes > Laridae > Chroicocephalus > Chroicocephalus ridibundus. The sequence goes on along the minus strand of NC_086290.1, from coordinate 12,366,427 downwards.
GCAGGCTACTGCAACAGCTGCCCATGGAGAAGGCCGCCTCGGAGTCCCCCTCGTCCCCGTCCTCCTCCTCCAGCTCCTCAATCTTGGCCTTGATGCGTTTTTCCTCCAGCCCCAGCTCCACGGACCGGGGCCGTACCTCCCCCTGCTCCCCCAGCTGCCAGGGGCTGGCATTGTTGGGGGCAGCGGGGGAATCGCTGCCGGGCGGGTGGCGGGACCGGTGACGTCGGCTGTCGTCACCATGCTCCTGCCAGGCAGATTTGGACCTAAAGCTCATCATCCTGCAGCCGCTCTCCCCGCGGCTCCGGGGCTCGTAGTCTTCCTCGCTCCTCCACCTGCTCGACATGCGGGAGGCCTTCTTGCCCGAGGACCTGTTGGCAGGCGGCGGCGGGTAGGAGTAGCCATTGGCCCGGGCCTCCGCTTCACCCCAGGCCGAGCGGTGCTGCTCAGTGCCTGCCCAGGGCGCGGGGCCGCCGAAGCCCGGGGGGCTGACGCTGTTGGACCGGGACATGCCCTGAGGGAAGGGGCAGCGGGCAAGGGGAGGCACAGAGGGCTCCCCCGCCACGGGGGACGAGCAGCTGGGAGAAAACCCCAAAAGACAGAGAGGAGGAGGAGGAAAAAAAAAGAGAAAAAAAAAAAAAAAAGGGGGGCGTGGGGGGCAAAACCCGCAGATGCCCCCAAAGTCTCCGGAGCAGACGGGCGTCCCCCAGAGCCGGGGTCTCCCCGGCGGGGCCCTCAGGGCAGCGCGGCAGTGGCGGGCGCCATCGCCGGCCCCGGTGTTTCGACACCCCCGAGCGATCTGGGCACCGCCGGGGCCGGACGCCCCCGCCTCACGGCAGATCGCCCTCAGCCGAGCCGCGGCGGCCGCAGGGGCTCCGGGCGCAGCGGGGGAGCCACATCGCAGCGCCCCGCGCCGGCCCGCCACCCGCCGCTCGGGGCCGGGCGGGCGGGCAGCGGCACCGGCCGCCCCGCGGGGAGGCGGGCGGCTTGGAGGGGAGGGCACGGAGGCTCAGGCTCGTAGGGCCGCGGCGGCCAGCGGGAGCATCCCCTGCCGGGGGAGCCCTGGGCGCGGCGGGGGTGGGCTGCACGGGCTGCGGCGGAGCGGGGGGGGCTGCCTCGCCTCGCCTCCCAGCGGCGGAGCCCCGGCGGCAAGGCAGAGCCGGCGGCAGCCGCACTGCTCATGCACACGGCCGCCGCCGCTACGCCGCGGTGCCTTCGGGCAGCGGGAGCGCCTCTTCCACAGGCACCGGGAGAAACGAGCAAATCTGACGGGGGAAAAGAAAAAAAAAAAAGAAAAAAAAAGAAAAAAAGGCGGGGGCTCGGCGCTCCCTCCCCCACGCTGTCAGCGGAGCGGCGGCGGAGCTACGGACGGCGACAGCACCGCGCTCGCCTCTGCCAAGAACGGCGGCGCGGCCCGCCCCAGCCCCGCGCCTCTTTGTACTCCCCATTCAACCGGGCGCCGACCGCGCCGGCCCCCGCCACCGCCCCCCGCCGACCCCCATTGGCGCGCCCCCCGCCGCCGCCCGTCGCCATTGGTGGGTGCCGCCAGCTGGCCCACCAATGGGCGCGGCCGAGGGGCGGGCCGCCGCGCGGCGGCCGTTAACTCCTTCGGCGCGCGGGGCGGCGCGGCGGCCGTTGGCGCCTGCAGAGGGCGCTGCCTGAGGCGCCGGGCCGGCGGCCTCGCTGAGGTGATTCCCCAGGGATCGCCCCCACAGCCGAGCCGTGCCGCCAGGGAGCGGCTGGGGTGAAGCAGGCCCCACCATGACGGGGGGTAAATGGGGTTATCTCCGCGTGCTGCCGCATCTTCGAGGCTGTGGGCTCTTGCAGAGTAGCTTTGCCTGGAGGAAAGGGGGAAAGTGGAACTGCCTCCTGCTCAAGATGACAGAAACATCAACACCAAGCACCAGTGGCCAAAACGCTAGTGAACAGAGAAAGCTAAAGCCTCAAAGACACCTCCCAACCGCGGTACCTATTACTGGACCTACTGCTAAGGCTAATTGCTAAGTCAGTTAAGGCTAAAATATGAATACAGGCTTTTGGGGTAGTTTTTTGTTGGTTTTTTGTGGTTTTTTTCCAACCACCTAAACTACAGCCCGCATTTTCATGTGACAGTGTTGTGACACGGTCTTACTAGAGGGTACATTCTCTAACCTGGTTAGCCAGACTGGTCGGGGCGCACAGGGAGGATACCACAGCAGTTCCCAACCCCAGACTCTTCTACAATGTTCTTTAAGATGATCCACTCTTTCTGCAGATGTGAGTTAGCCAATTAATGATTTACAGTGTTTTGAAGGTAAGCATCATATGTACTAAGAATAATATTATCACTTGATGTTCTGTATCATGTTTTATTAAAAACAAACTGTGAAATCAGATTACTGCTTAGCTTTAGCTGAAACTGATAATTGTCTAGATGTTTGTTCAAACATTGAAAATCCCTGCTCACAAGTAGCCCTTAGTGGTAGTAGTGCTGAAGCTGTGGTTATCAAGGGACAGAGATAAGGCAAGGTTTGTAGAGAGGTAACATTGCTGGATACAGTTGGAAAAAACAGATAACCTTCCGAACACAAGCCCTTCACATGTTCATTTACACTTCCAAGTAACTCCACAAATTAACAGCAATTTAAGCCTTTCTGCGTTTCAGTGAAGGTTTGTAAAATCATATACTGAATTTTCAGCAGCTGCTTCCACAGAGCATCTTTCACTTACCGGGAATACACAGTTAAAGATTTTCACTAAAAAAATGCACTCAACTATTACAGTGGTGCTCACTTATGTGGCATTTTCCTGCCAGATGCTACATACTGCAGCTGCTCAATATTGCCTTCGCAGCTCCATTTCCACGAGGAGACATTTTTATATTTAAATACTACTGTCTTTCAAATGGAATTTATCTTTTCTTGGGATATTATTGTTGTCACGATCCATACACTAGAGTAGAACAAACCTCAAGAATTCTGTGGTTGGTTACTCTGTCTGCACAGTGCCTGAACTCTTTGTAGTTCTTCTCTCAAAGCCAGCAGAAAAAGATCTCACCTTTTCACAAAAGTGTGCAACTGTAAAACCAAGTAAAGGGAGAAAGATGACCCCCAACAACTTAATGTTTAAAACTAACTCTGCTTGACAGAAAATTACTAAGTAGGTATGTGTAAGAACCAGGCATGTTCCAGATCCAACTTCAGCACCTTACTACATTTAGTTCTGGATATCAACAAAGCATTGCTCAGGTAGTAGGCCAAATAATTTTAAGGTTCCTATGTTTCACCACTGGGACTACGTCAGGTCTACGTCAGGTCTTATTTAGCATTTGCATCATGATAGCCTATGGAAGCCTGAATCCAAGGTGGGATTCCAATGTAGAGTAAGCTATAGCCCCTTCTCCAGAAAGTTTACATATACAGGTACCAGAAACCGGTAGTTTCAATGCCTGCTTTTAGGTGATCAAATTACTGGATCTTATATCTCAGAACTGTAGTAGAAGAAAGGTAACTAGTAGGATATTGTAGTATTACGGATACAGATTATAATATGGACATCTTACCTACAGCTTTCGTTCTAACATGCAGTTTATTCAGGCCCTGGCTTCTTGTTTCTAATTCAGGAACCTGATTATAAACAGCAGATAAAGAACTATGTTTGTCTCACCCAAAAGAGTTATGTGACAAAGTGAAACAACAACATAACCTGGGTGGCTGTAAAGTAATTTAAAAATGTCCACCATTTATTATAAGAACATTCAGGCAATTATTCTCTGTTAATAAATCATACATAGATAACAGTTACCATTTCCTTTGGTGACTTAGTCCAGTCAGTTTCTGAAAAATTACTGTAAAAGTGTATAGCTTCTATTCTCAGTCCCAACTCTTCTATTTACAAACTATTATCTTAGTCAATACAAGTATTCTTCCTATTCTAATCTGTTAAATAAAAATATTTATTTGCTTTGTTCATAGAGATCAACAAACACAAGTATCACATGATTATGTAGTGCCAAAATGGAGAAACTTACTATTCTTTATCTAGAAAGGCTAACATTCTACCTTCCACCCTAGCCTAGCCTTCCCAAATTCTACTCCCCCAATAATAAAAGCCATTCCTTTTTAGGGGGAGCAAAATTCCATTAGGTACCTTCAATCGTAATTTAATCGAATTCTAGATTAAAACAGAACCCTGCCTCTTTGGGCTTCTCTCTTTTTCAAAAAGTGTTCTCTAATTAAAATAATACCTAAATGGAAGTAGACACATGGAAGATTTATAGAATACTAGCACAAAATTACTAGAATGATAGGAACTCCACAAGATCCTTCAGGAAGCCTGGAGAGAACCAAGTATAATCAGAGATCTATGCGAAGCACAGATCTAATGTTCTTCAACACATGAACAACTCACGTAAATTCTGACTTCACATGTAGCCTCATAAATCTGTATGAAAACTTTTTTACTTTATTATTATTACAACAGGTGCAGTAGACAAACATTAGCATTCTTTCTTTGCATTATTTACTTAAAATGTGGAATAACATCTAGACAGTGACCTCAGAACAGACGTCACAGATTTCACTTTTTGTAGCCTTCATGTACTGCAAGTTTCATGCAAGTATTAAATACAGAACACTAAAATATATATACTCCCTAAATTAGTGAAACATTTATAAAACAAGTTCTTGGTCCTTTCACTGACTACCTTTGCATAGTCCAAAGCAGCCCTCTGAAACCCAGAGCCAATAACAGAATCCAACTTGGAGGCATGAAATGTGGAAACTGAACAAGCTGCTATTATATATTCTCTTTCTCTCCCCCCCCCCCAATCTGATGATTAACAAGAAATAGAACCAAAAGTGAGTAGAAAACTGTGAAAATGCAAAACCACAGCCTTTTAAAAAATAAACAAAAACCCCAACCCAAACCAACCCGACTCATCAATGACACTTAGGTTTTTTAGGGGTACATAGCAGCCTAGCAAGACAAGGTGCTTATTGAATCATGTTTATCAGCTCTTCCATAGCCAGCATTTCACTCCAAAGGCAAAACTAAAAATATGTGCATTCCTAGCCAAGGATTTTTGTTCTTTATAAAGATTGTGAACACAGCAGCTCGTTTGTTAACTGTATCCCACTCAGTATGCAGCCTTGCTAGCTCACCTATGGATAACATCAAAGCAACATCAGTGTGGCTGAAATAGTTGTCCTCAGCGGACTCCTGTAGCCTGTATGAAGCTCAGAGCAGAACAACTATGCAGTTTTAAGCTAGTTTATCAAATACCTTTACACAAGCTGTAGCGAGGCTCAGTCTGCTGTAGCGAGGCTCAGTCTTAAGTTCCACTTACAAAATTACTGTATTTATATGCAACACAAGTACAAATAGTTAAGGGGCACCAATAAGTTAAGGTCACACATGTCAAAATATGTAAGCGTGTGATAGGCCTTGTCATTATAGCACCAAGCATACCAGCAACTCATCAACTTCAACTACCAGGAAGCCTAGCTCCAGTACATCTGAAAACAGGGCCCAGAGTCAGGTGGTTTTGCCCATCAAATTTACACTGGAAAAAAATGGACTGATAACTGTCCTAATTATGTAAGGAACCATAAGAGGGTGCATGGAAAAGTGTTACTCTGTGCACAAGACTAGCAAAACCTAGTCTCAGATGTCATCATCTTACTTTCTGTGTCCACCCCCATCTTTATTTACTCTGACATGAGATTAGCACATGCTGTAGACGTTCTGGAGCTAAGCGCAGACCCAAGTTGCATGAATTTCTCTGAGACTTCTACTTTTCTTTCAAATCTGGCTAGTACTTTTTAGTGATGTAGTCCCAGTCAGGAACAGGGAAATGGGGCAGAAAAAATTAAAATATTGTCTATCCTGTTTTCATGAGAAAGGCAGGCTTGAATAAAAATATACAAAACCAGACAATTTTTTTTTATTAAAAAGTTATTCTGAATTACACAACTTCAATGGGCAGATAACAATACATTGTACAGTACATTTATTCTTAAGAATTCATATAATAGGACTCCAATGATAGTTTATTATGCAAACAAGTATCAGTTTAGAACATGTAACTGACAATAACTAAATCATATGATTTTTAACACCAGTGGTACACAGCAGTTTTACGTCTTTCCACCAGCAATTTACTTCTTCAAAATCTGTCCAGCTATGGCCTGATCTGCAGTCATGTATCAGCAGGAACCAGGAGCAGACTGGCTCATGAATGCTTACGTCTGCCCCATGTTTGTACACATGTGTATGCCTGGAGCAGGCTTGCACATATCCTTTGATTTAACAATAGTTTCTGAAGAATAATCCAATTACCTTCAGATTGTACACTTTACTTCTTGTAGGGCTTTAACAATATCAACTGTTAATTTCCAGTCTCACTAAGTAAACTAACCAGCAATGTCTTTCAATTTCACATCCATTTTCTTGGTGATGCAAGAAAGCTTTTTCCGCTGTTCCAATTTGCTAACTTTGGAACACTTAAAATGCTTTGTTTACTTAACTTAAATTGCACCAAAAAGCTGAGTAAGGAAACACATCTAATACTCAAACCAGTAACTTTCCCAGAAGTAGTTTATACACAGGAACACAGGACTAAAACAGAACATAGAACCCAGTGCATCTAGGTCCCCATAATTATGTCATAAACACCTGGTGGCGAATGAAAAGGACTTCGGGTCATCAGTACACCAGACAAAACATTGCAGCATTTTCATTAAGTGCTGTCATTCTGCCTTAAAACAAACCAAACCCAAACCACACCACTCCCCACCCCCGCCCCGTCCCCTGCCCCGAAAAAACCCAACCAAAACCAAGCCAATCCAACTACTGGATACCAAACAAAAAAAAAAAAAAGGAAGAACATTTCATGTTTTGCCAACTCCCAAATGCTCTTTGGGAAGCACAATGGTAGCTCTTCTCTTCCATCTCATCATTTTAGTGACTGCCATTTAGCAGAGAAGACCAGCACTCAGTCTTTTTCTTAGCCAGTAAGTGAAGAGATTGTATTTTACCTCAACAGAACTTTAACTAAGAGGCAAACTGATTTAGAATCATAGAATTATAAAAATTCCATAAAAACAACCCAGTGTTAGGCTGACTGGAAGACCCTCCACTTCCTCTACCCTCTCTACAACTGAAATTTTTTGTAGGCATGCTAGATGCAGAAGAAACAAAGGGCTGACCTTTAAATTGACATCAACATAAAACTAGCTTCAAAGATACCTGAAATGCCTACATATATATATTCATTCTTCAGATTATCATTGTTTTTAGCGTAAAACTAACCCACTGTAGTGCCCAAGAGGCTGAATGTGGATTACACAGCAAATAGGATTCTGTGAGTTCAAGTGTTCAAACTAGAAAATGTCAGTATTAAAAGTTTTTAATACACACTTGTTGAAAGTGATATTTATATATGGTGACTGTAATATTTAACAGTGCCTAAATGACAGCTACAGATAGTCTGCAGAAGGTTGTGCAGACTGGCTGAAGCAGGAGTCAAAAAGACAGAACAATATGCAATTCAGTCTGATAAGCCTCTGGAAAAACTTCTACTAATGAATTTCCCAATAACATCTTCATGTAGTACCAGGTAATGTAAAATTTCTATGTGCAAACTGTACAGAATTAATTTAATCTACAGAGAGAGGCAGTTTGTTGTGACACAGAGTTTGTACAAGTATAACTATACATGGAAGTGTTTCTAAATATTGTGAATTATGCTTTTGTAGTGGAACATTGAAATAATATGTATGTTCTTAAAACACTAGAAAAATTAAGATATAATATTGACAGTAGCATCTCTTTCCCTAACATTAGCACATTATCAGTATCTGCACATCGAAGAGAAAAACACCTCTGACAATAGAATCATGGAATCAGAATGGTTTGGGTGAGAAGGGACTTTAAAGATCATCTAGTTCCAATCCCCCTGCCACAGTTCCACTAGACCAGGTTAGTCAAAGCCCCATCCAACCTGTCTTTAAACACTTCCAGGGATGGGGCATCCACAACTTCTCTGGGCAACCTGTTCCAGTCCCTCACCCCCACCCTTACAGTAAAGAATTGCTTCCTAATATCTAATCTAAATCTACCCTCTTTCAGTTTAAACCGTTATCCCTCATCCTATTGCTCTACTCCCTGCTAAAGAGTCCCTCCCCACCTTTTCTGTAGGCCCCCTTTAGGTACTGGAAGGCTACTATAGGGTCTCCTTGGAGCCTTCTCTTCCTCAGGCTGAACAATCCCAACTCTCACAGCCTGTCTTTGTAGAAGAGGTGCTCCAGCCCTCTGATCATCTTTGTGGCCCTCCACTGGACTCACTCCAACAGGTCCATTTCCTTCTTATGTTGGAGGCTCCAGAGCTGGACACAGTACTCCAGGCGGGGTCTCACCAGAGCAGAGCAGAAGGGCAGAACTTCATAGGAGAAGTTCTCCATCCCTCTCATCATCTTTGTGGCCCTCCTCTGGACTCACTCCAACAGATCCATGTCCTTCTTGTGTTTGGGCCCCTAGTGCTGGCTGCAGTACTACAGGTAGGGTCTCACCAGAGTGGAGTAGAGGGGCAGAATCACCTCCCTTGACCTGCTGGCCATGCTTCTTTTGAGGCAGCCCAGGATGCAGTTGGCTTTCTGGGCTGTGAGCGCACATTACCAGCTCACGTTGAGCTTCTCATCAATGAACAGCTCCAAGTCCTTCTCAGCAGGGCTGCCCTCAATCCATTCTCCACCCAGCCTCTATTTGTGCTTGGGACTGCCCCGACCCACATGCAGAACCTTGCACTTGGCCTTGTTGAACCTCATGAGATTCACATGGGCCCACCTCTCAAGCTTGTCCAAGTCCCTCGGGATGGCATCCCTTCCCTCCAGCATGTTGACTGTACCACACAGCTTGGTGTCGCTGGCAAACTTGCTGAGGGTGCACTCAATCCCACTGTCCATGTCGCCAACAAAGATGTTAAACAGCACCTGTCCCAATACCAGCCTCTGAGGAACGTCACTGGTCGCCACTGGGACATCGAGCTGTTGACTGCAATCCTTTGAGTGCGGCCATCCAGCCAATTCCTTATCCACTGAGTGGTCCATCCATCAAATCCATGTCTTTCCAATTTAGAGACAAGGACATCATGCAGGACAGTGTCAAATGCTTTGCACAAGTCCAGGTACATGATGTCAGTTGCTTTTCCGTTGTCCACCAATGCTGTAACGCCATTGTAGGCGGCCACCAAATTTGTCAGGCATGATTTGCCATGTTGGCTGTCACCGTTCACTTCCTTATTTTCCACGTGCCTTCGCACAGTCTCCAGGAGTAACCGCTCCATGATCTTGCCAGGCACAGAGGCAAGGCCTGTAGTTCTCTGGGTCTTCCATTTTTCCCCTTTTTAAAAATGGGGGTTACATTTTCCCTTTTCCAGCCAGTGGGAACTTCACCAGACTGCCGCAGCTTCTCAAATATGATGGATAGCAGCCTAGCAGCTTCATCCGCCAGTTCTCACAGGACCCACGGATGAATCTCATCAGGTCCCATGGACTTGTGGACCTTCAGGTTCCTCAGATGGTCTCAAACCTGATCTTCTCCTACACTGGGCAGTTCTTCATTCTCCCAGTCCCTGCCTTTGCCTTCTGCAACTTGGGCCATGTGGCTAGAATACCTGCTGGTAAACTGAGGCAAAAAAGTTGTTGAGGATCTCAGCCTTCTCCATATCCTGGGTAACCAGGTCTCCTGTTTCCATCCAGAGAGGGCCCACATTTTCCCTAGTCTTCCTTTTATCATTGACATCCCTGATCAGATTTAACCCTATCTGGACTTTAGCTTTCCTAACCTGATCACTGGCTGCTAAGACAATTTCTTGTTATTCCTCCCAGGCTACCTGTCCTTGCTTCCATCCTCTGTAAACTTCCTTTTTGTGTTTGAGTTTGTCCAGAAGCTCCTCGTTCATTGATGCAGGCCGCCTCTTCATTGGGATCAATCACACCTGAGCCTGGAAGAGGTGACCCTTGAATATTAACTGGCTTTCTTGGGCCCCTCTTCCCTCCAGGGCTTTATGCCATGGCACTCTGCCAAGCAGATCCCCAAAGAGACCAAAGTCTGCTGTCCTGAAGTCCAGGATAGCGAGCTTGCTGTGTGCCCTCCTTCCTGCCCTGAGAATCTTGAACTCCACCATTTCATGGTCACTGCAGCCAAGGCTGCCCTTGAGCTTCACATTCCGCACCAGCCCCTCTTTGTTGGTGAGAACAAGGTCCAGCATACCACCTCTCCTTGTTGGCTCCTAATACTAATGCCCAGCTAACTTGTGAAGATATAAAAAAGGCTTTAGGATCTTTTACATGCATAAAGGAAAATATCATTCTGGAAATCAATCACCAACAGTATTAAAAGAGTTTTAAATTTTCCATCCACATTTTTAATTCCAACTGCTTCAAGGTAGCCTTCAGAAACCACCACAGAAGCTTTATTAATTCCCTCACTACAATATTAGAAGTCTTCTTCTAAGTGTGCAAGAGTATTTTTTTTTTTTTAGGAGATTGGAAGTGGAATTTAAAAGCCACTTGATATTGAATGGAAGTCCCAGGCAGTCAGGTGGCCTGAACCAATCCATCCTAACTCTGGAATGAGACACACGGATATTCACACCTTTTAATGTTATACTCAGCACAGATCCTTCCTCAAGTTTTATGTCAAGAACTGCCAATGCTTTATTTAAGATGAGCCTTATATACTATTGTGAAATTAATTTGGTTACAAACACAGAATCCTTATGCTTGTCAGGCTTCTTAATGTTACCCTACATAACTAAAATTATTTCCACACACACTGTTTTCAAAATGCAGAGAAGAAACACAAATAACCAGTAATAGTTATTCTAAGGCACAAATGGAGCTCAGCACCACTCTTCACTGCATAACATTTCAAAGAGAAGGTTTTAATTACACAGTAGTGGTAAGTCACAGCTATCACGCGTAGGACATGTGGTGATACTGGGCATGACAACATTATTTCATCCCTTCTGTAATCAAACAAAAAAATCACTGTAGTTGTGCCATCTTATGACAAGCATATGCCTAGAATAATAGTACTCACTCTGCAACTACTACTCAGTTCCTATTAGAGGATTATAACTTGTTATTTGTAAGCATTAATGGCACGTAGACACAGTATTTAAATCTCTCTCAGGAAGTGTTAAAAATGCTAAGAACATTGCCGTGGTAGCAGACATATTATATTTAGTAAATGAACTCTGAAGTATTCTGTTGCATTAGTTAAGCATTTCACTATATTTATAATACTCGAATTATTTTGTTTGTGTAGAAAACCATCACCATCTAGAGTACAGATAACAACAGAACAGAGAGCTCACGTTCTATTGAGGATCCTTCAGGAAGCTGTAAGTTTGAACGTTAACATAGTTAACACGTTGTTATGAATACCTCTTTTAAAAGTAAAAAGCAGAGCATTCATAACAGTATTAAGTTGCTTAGTTCTTTTGTTTGAGCTCAAAAGTTATGTATGCAAAAAAATCTTGTAAATTGCAAGGCACACATTATATACAAATGAATAAAAATACAGCCCTAATTCACATTTTAAAAGTATCTGCTTTTGTCCCTTAAACAGTAACAATACAACATATTTTGATCAGAATTATTTTATTTGGATTATAGCAATTAGTATAATTGATCAATAGGCCAAATCCAGGCAGAGAGCACAGAATCAATTTCACAAGGCAACAACACGGACTAGTATTTTAGCATACAAACCATTTCACTGCATTATCAAGTAGAAATATCTTCCAAACATGCATAAAAAGGCTATGCTTAATCTTTCAGAGCTCCAGGTAATACCAGATTCCTAAATATACAAAAAATACATTTAACTTATAATAATCTTAGTGAATCAGACTTATAAAATTACAATTTTATTCTTCACAACATAGAAAAAATACAAAAATGACTGTATATAGTTTTCACCCAAATTTCACTGACATAAATATACATCAAAACATATGATTTGATGTATACTCATGAAAATCTTGAGCTGAAAGATAGGTTTTAAAATGACGCTGCAGATTGGTCCACACAAATGCCAACCTTTCTACTGATAAATAAAAAAAAGCTTTGATAGAAACATCACATTGTGTAAAATTACAATTTACCTGCACCATAACCTGCATCTTACTGTAATTTACAATATGAACATTTCTACAATTCCAGTTGTAAACTATACACTGGTAAGAACCTTGGTCTGTTAGAGGGTAATGACTAACTCAGACAAAGCTGGCATGGTAGAACATAAAGTATTGTTGCCTGAAGCAGCGCACACAACACAAAGACTGCCAAAGCAGAAAACATGTCTGCTGCAGAAGTTTGGTGATGCTGACAGAAAACATGCAAGCCAAGTAAATAGTTTGTGGGGGGAAAAAAAAACAACCCTCTAGATTTGTGACAAAGAGTACTAATCAAAGCTTCTATTATAAAGTTCACATAAACCACATTACAATGTCAGTGACAGATGAGGGGAATTTTATTCTTATTTTAAGAGGAAAACACCCACATGTGTGACCAAAGTCAGTATTAGGGAAAAACCCAGAGAGTATTAGGGCATTGCACTACAGTTCTTACTCAAGATCACCTTCCAGTGATTTCCATGGAAGCTAAGCATGAAAAAGCACTGTAAGCTGAAGTGCTGGAATTCCTATACATACTAACTGCATATTCATACTTCAGAATATAGTTTTTAAAATCAACTTTGCTGATAAGATTCCTTACTATCAAAGCAATTTCTTTTTCTTTTAAAGGGGAAGTTAACTCTGTTTTCTTTTAAAAGGCTGTGTTTATTTGCATTTATGTGGTAACCTAATATTTTCAATTAAAGTAAATATTCCATAATAAAGCTTGTTCAGTAAAGATGTTGGTTGTACAAGCCTTCTCCCTACTGGCAGCTCTATCTGCTTCTTCATAGTGCCAATGCTATCAAATACAGATCTGTACTACATCTGTCTCATCAACAGAGTTATGCATTTGTTTCATATAGGAGTATTACACAGCCACTTTCTTTTCTGCAAATTGGACAAACAAAATTGAAACCAAATCTTTCATTTGGGTACAGAAATCAAATCAAGAAAAGTTCAGGAGCCCAGCATCAATAATATCCAGTAACCTGAGTACATCAGGAAATGTGATCTTTCAGATGACATCCTTCAGAAGTACTGACACTAACTCCTTTGATAGCCAATATAAGCAAAAGGAGGTGTTCTGTTCAGAGGTGGAACTTTACACTTTTGAAGAATGAGTTCAGTATAATGCAGCATTTCTCAGATCACTACAACAAAGCACCATGTAACCAAATGAAGAAATGAATTTAAATTGTTGCTCTTTGAACGCAAAGCCACTTTGAGGTTGTATATGGCCACAGCGTTTTTGATTACAGCCAACAACTGCCTCCAAAAGGTTTAAAGTAGAAGCAAAGATCATTATTGTCTCTTACCCTCTCCCTGCTTACAAGAGTCCTGTTTGTGTTGAACAGGAAAGATGTTATACATGTTACGAGCGCTAGGAAAATACAGTCACTTTTTGATGGAACCAAAGGAAATTACTGAAGAATGCAAAGTTTGTTTGGGTTTTTTTTTGGTTTTTTTGGTTTTTTTTTTTTTTTTTTTTTTAAAATACAGCTCTGACAAACATAAGCCAAAATAATTGTAAATCCAGCTCTCCCCACGTGCTAGAACAGAGAGCCCATGCCCTTAGTACTTACTGGCTATGCTCAGTGAGAGCTGCGATGCCTCAAACAAGCAACTGGGACATAGATACGGGCCACATCCAGGGGGAGGTGCTGGCATGAGACTCATATTGCAGGTACCATGGTAGTGGTCACAGCCCATTTATGCACTAAATCATCAGGTTACAAGAGGGAAGCCAGAGAAGCCCTTGTGTTATTGCCTAGTGGCTCTAACTGGGTGAAGACAGGACTATTCAACTATCAATTCCTAACAGAGCAATGAGCATAACCTATATTTCCTTTTGCCCTTTCTTGGGTATCTGTTCATTTCCCTGCTCCCTTCCATTCCTCTCCCCCGGCCCCCAGTCAACAGTTTGTTCATAACCTGGGGCACTGCTGACACAGCATTAGCGCATTCCACCTCTCCACAAAATTTTCTCAGTTCTTTCCTTTTCTGTTTTACCTTCTCAAGTGAAGGCTTATCTCGAGAACCCAGAGAAAGCACCTCGGAAAATTTAACTTTCTATGGTCTTTTGCTCTTTCAAAAGAGCAGATGAGGGAAGGTTTGTCCGATCTGCAAAAGCAGTATGTAACACATGAGATAATCTGCTTTCAAAGAAGGAGCTTATGACTTTGCAACATTTCAGAAGCTGAGTGCCTACAACTGCCTGCTTGGATGTGCCAGAGTGATACGCATAAGTCACTTGAGAAAAGTTAGGTTGAGGAACAAGACCCTCAAATAATTCCACAGTAGAACAAGTAGTCCTCAACACTGAAAGATGAGTACCACTGAGACAGTGATTAGAGATGATAATTTAAAGTAAAAAAAAAAAAAAAAAAAGGGAGAACTGCACCTGTTTCTGGTGAACTGCCTCCTTATATTGTTCAGAATTGTTACTGATATCACCAGAAATATTACAGTTAGTATTATTATTTATTTTTTTTAAGTATTTAAAAAAGTATCCAGGGATGCAGTACTTAGAGGATTTTCAGTGTTTCAGATAAGCATTATAGCTTCTGAATTGACATGATCATTTTAGTAATCATCTTGAAGATGTTCAGAGAACACACTCTGGTCAGACACCCTACCGTTTAAATTCCTGAAGAATCACATTCTCCTCATTTCCCATAATTGGTTTCCTGTTTTTGTTCCCATCACCTTTTAAATGCACAACCTACCTTTCTAAATTCTAACACTTTGCCCAGATTACATTGTCCACTGGAGTCTCGAAATCCTAAATTATTCCAGAGCATATTCTTTGCTTTCAAAGCAATACATACAGTTTCTGGCATGCAGTCAAGCACTTAAAAAAAGAGGTATCAGTAATATAATCCCAATTCAAGCATTTAATGGGTACAACTTCATCACTCATACTGCAACCTTCAGGCATTTAGTAGTAAATGAAAACCATTTAGCACATCATTTAAGGAAAAGGCTAACTGCCAAGCCATATAAAGTTTAAAAGTTTTCTGAAGCACTGCAAGCTGAAAAATATTTCCATGTTTTACATTGTGGAATTTCAGTGAATTCAGATTTATTGGTTACTCTTGCTAAATTATTGTTCTTTTACCTCTGACTTATTTTATCCTGGTATATTCTTTATAAATGTGCTGGGTATTGAAAATCTGCAGCATTTTGATGTTTGAAAAGTTCTGAAAGAGAGCTGGAATTACTCCGACTTCTTGTGTTCTTCAGTGTGGGAGAGCACCTTTCGCCTCTGATGTAGCATATGAAAATACAGCTGAGGAAAAACTGAAGAGAAAACAGACAGTAAAGTATCAAGTGAGGCTTACGTGTCAATGCAAGATACACAGTCACATGCTCAAGGTCATCAGTTCTCTATTAAAAGAAAACATGGTTATCCACTTTCCACTCAAGTTATCTGCTCCCTTTTATTCTTTAAAGGGAGTAAGTGATATTGTCCTTAGGCTTCAGGTACTATTTATTTTTTGCTAGAGAAATCACATTTCTAATTAAACGTAAAATGCCTTATTTAACTCTGCATGTACAAGCAGGATGACAAAAGCTTCCCAAACTGCGCACACATAATAGAAAGAAAATACATCGCAGGGAAGAGAAAGTCCTTCTGAAAGAATGAAATTTCCGGATTTGTTTTATTTCTTATAATTCTAGTGTCACTTTTTCAGGATCTAAGGAACTCTGTACAAACTGTTGCCTCTTTCATTTCTTCTCTCTTTATCCTCCATGCAAAGCTTTTTCTTTTCCTACTGGTAAGGCTACATTACACAGTATGTTTGCAGAACAACAAAGCAGGGGACAGAACACACACACATAAACAGCAAAAGCTAAAATTGCCATGATAACACTAAACCTTTGCGAACCATATGAAAATTATACAAGGTCAGCGTCAGCCTAAATTTTATGAGTTATGCATGCAAAGTGTTCATCATAATCATAGGCCAAAGTCTAGTCTAATTTGTGTACTAAATTTTTTTTTTCAGGTCAGCATTTTTTATTTTGGCTTTCTTTACCCTGTATTTGATTTCCTGATTGTTTCCCCCCTATCATGATACACTCCACCAGTGTTAAGGAGTGAATACAGCTATCCAGAAACGTTAACAGAATAGAGAGCTACATCATTTCTCCAGTAGAAGTCTAAGTAATGGGGATCCATTATATGCAAAGAATTTAATGATATCTTTTCTAGCAAGATGTCAATTTTGACAGATAACTACTAAATTAGAGATTTAAAGTGAGGTAAATGGTAAGATGCAACTATCAAGAATGTAAACACCCAATTTTTAACAACAGTTTTCAAAGCTTGCTTTCCTTGTGATATTAACATTCACAAAATTTCCAAGATCTTCATTGGGATCAGAAGGCATAACTCCTGCACAGGTAGCTTTTATGAATGCACCAAACTATGGTGCAATCAATGACTGCAATGAACACCGCTTTTCTTGTATCTCAGGAATACCACAGAAATATCTTCATGTGACAAGGTGCCTAAGACTGCTTGAGTCTAAGCAGTTGGTTCTCAGAATTAATGTACCAATTCACAATAATAATCAAAAATAAAAAAGTAAAAAAGACTGCATTCGAGTTATGCATCCAGGAAATGATAATGTATCACAAAAATACCTCGTTTCAGAGACAGCAATTTTAATGGAGAAAGCAGGCTAAAATTGTTATTTGGGTTCAATGTAGGTTCTCTCCCACTGTGTTTAGCTGTGCACAAGTAGTAATTAATACTCATGGTTATTTTGACTAAAACGAGATATTTGCTAAATGCTTCCATGTTCCTATTCCCCATTTCAAAGCAGCAAAACCAAATCTTCATTCCACCTATAGGAACATCAACCAGAGATTATGTCAATTCATAGAATCATAGAACGTGTTGGGTTGGAAGAGACCTTTAAAGGTCATCTAGTCCAACCGCCCTGCAGTGAGCAGGGACATCTTCAACTAGATCAGGTTTCTCAGAGCCTCATCAAGCCTGCCTTGAATGTCTCCAGGGATGGGGCCTCCACCACCTCTCTGGGCAACCTGTGACAGTGCTTCACCACCCTCATTGTAAAGAACTTCTTGCTAATGTCTAATCTAAACCTACCCTGCTCTAGTTTAAAGCCATTGCCCCTTGTCCTATCGCTACAAGTTATTGCGATTCAAGTTAGTTCAACAGAAATTGTTCCCTACCCACTAATACAAAAGCAGTGTTCTTATTCCTGATAAAGAACTAATTTTTAAGAAGCTGTTTTGAACTTTGTTCTCCTGTCTGTAAATGGGGGAAAAAAAACAATAACGTATTTGCCAAGAACCACCACGCTTATTTCATATTCAAAGTGTTAGAGGAAAAAAAAACAACCTGTATTACTGTTTTGTAGGTGTTGGTAGAAAGCAATCCCTGCAGTTTTAGTCTTGATTTTTTTTGTTTAAGTAATTTTCAAAATTTTGCAAAATTAGTTATATGTACATTAATCCCACAATTATTATCTTTTCCTTTTACAACTTTTAATATTAAAAACACACCTTAACAAACTTATACTTACTTGGAATGTAAGAGATCATAACCAGGATCAGGAATGTATAGTAGTCAAAAGAAAAATTGTACTTGTTAGGTAAACTAATGGAATACAAGCCAGACTGCCGGACGAAGGGTAATGCAGCATATATTGTGAGTAATTCACCTGAGACTCCCATTGGATACAACACTATAAACAAAGTGTACCTAGAACAAAACATTTATGGAAAGGATTAAAAGTTATGACAATCTCTGACAAGGAATTTGTTAAATGCTATTATGGATATTCAGATTTTAAATTCTCAACTCAGTATTTATTTCCCTCAGCTCTTATTTGATTAGAGCATGGCAAGTTGTGAACATTATTGCAAGGTAAGTATTCAAATCAACAGTCAGTCTGAATTATTTAAAGATCACCTCTGAGAATCTGGAAACTATTTTCAAAGCTATTCTTGCCCCCCCCCCCCCCAGTTTGTTACTTTGATTTCTGAACTCATTGGTACAGGTCATTACCTTACTTAAAATGCTTACAGATTGTTTCAAGTGCAACCCTTGGATTCAAGGGCTACTGTTAAATGTCAGTTTACTTACTGTTAAGTGTCAGTTTCTGATCACAGAATCATGTTGTAAGTGGGACTGAGTTCAGACAAACTACTCTGTCAGCTTACAATGTGATTATTTTTTTTTTTTTAACCCCAAAGTCTGCTGGAAAGAAGCTAGGAAGTCACGTTTCCAAACAGGGCAATTACCTCAGGGTAGAACCTAATTTTTTGTACTGCAACTATTTTACAAGATAAACATCCCTGTCAAATCAGTGCTTTAAGGCTATGATTTCTATTATGCCACCCACCTGGCCCATTTGATGAGATAAGGGAGATGGTTTAACAAGCTAAACGTATAAAAAGAATAGCGGATTATCTCAGTGATTGTCCAGGCCACCACAAACAACAGGACGCTATCTTCAGTTTGTACCTGTAGGAAAGAAAACAAGCTCAATATCAATTCAAGTGTTACTAATTACTCACCAGACCCATGAAAATCTCAAAGAAATCAATCCCATGGGTTGCTTTACTGTATCATTTTAGAGAACAGACTCCAAGAATGAGCTTAAAAGCAACATTAGTTAACAACAGCAAAAAACCCTTCTTATCATGCTCCGTATTTTTCTAATTGCTTAAGAACAGCTCTGCTTGGTGATCAGATAAGAACATACCGTAACTCTTCCCATTCCTATAACAGTATCAGCTTTTATTTCAGTCCTACGATTGCTTCCTAGTGCAGCGAGCAGAAAGGATGCTAACACTTGATACCTGGTTCAACTAGTCTAGCACTTGATACCTGGTTCAAACTCTATATTCTGATCCTAGTCCATGCTACTTCTGAGTAGAAGCACTGTTTTCCTCTCTATACAGATGAGAAACTGGGTCCTAATTTTGAGAAGCAGCAAAATAGCTATCACCAAGACAAAGGCTGGAGAAGAGAAGAAACAGAAACTCAGATTGTCTCACCTCAGGTAAGCTTGACAACTACCTGCTTCACTGTTCCTTGCTCATTTTTCTGCTTATTGTATCCAGCATACTTCCTCTAATGTTATACTCAAGGCATTATCATGTTTCACTGCTTTACACCTCTTAGAGCTTTTATTTCAGACACACATCACTGAATCAGCTTTTACTCCCTTCATATTTTGAAGGTTAATCTTCAAAAGCATGTATTTTAACATGAATTTTTAGATTTGGGAGCATAATTATGAGGTTTGAGTTTCAGACGGAGTAACACTGATGAAAAAGTACATGGGGTCCCATACCCGCACTACAAACTCTTGAGAGCGCAAACATGACTTTCATGCAGACCTCCCCCTTCTCCCTTCCCCTTCAACAGAATTCTCAGCTGTATGAGTACCACGAGCTCAAATTCAGTGGATGGTGGAAACAAAAAGAGCTCAAGCACAGGGGCTTGCATTTTCTTTTTTCCTCCAACTCTTGAAAAAAGGGAAAAGGAATTCTGTAGGTATGGGTGGTACACTCTATTCATCTTGGGCAAAGTACGTGTACAAATGAAAAAAGGAGCAAGAAAAATGTATGGGCAATCAGAAACCTTTTAATAGGAGGGGACTGATCATACATTTGCATGTAAAAATGCTCATGAGGATTATCCATAAAAAACTTTGTCACCAACTACAAAACCCAGAAAAGATTAACACAGAAATCTTAGGATATCCTGGAATGTAAAGCTGCTGTTAATCTACATTCTGCTGTGTATAACATTTCAAGTCGCTTTCATTGCATTTGGCAGCAAACGCACCTTGTCCTTTTTCGCAGGAAACTCTGACAATTTGCTTACATATTAATCTCCCTTACATCGTCATAAAAAGAATAAAATCCAAAACTTATTTGAAGATTCTCAGAGAAGAGACCAAATTTATTTTTACATTGCTACAGGATCCTAATCTTGTTTGGGGTCTGCTTTATAAGCAAGACAGTTCTCAACCTGGAAAAGTTAACAGCACTTCACAGAGGATGCCGTTCCCATGAAGCAACATGCAACTCTACAGCTGCATCTTCTGGTCAAATCAGGAGTAGCAGCTTAGAGAGTTCATCTAAACCTATGCATCACAGACTTCAACCTGTACTTTGAAACGCCTCTTATTTCCCTAACTATGGAAGTCAGTAAAAACAACAAACGAAAATTTGTAGCTTGAAGCAGCACCCAAGAACACGAGCAAGGACAAGAAACAGTGAAGCTAATAGTGAACGATAAACATAGAAGTAGAAAATCAGGCAGTTACAATCCAGTTCTATCACAGGACTTCCTTAACACTGCCTTCTCAAGTCTAATCTTCCCCGTCTACTTTAATAATAGAACTGTGTTTAGAAGTTATTGAAACAGTTCACACCATTATAAAACACACACACAACCCTGTTAAGGTCACTTAAAGAGTCACTGATTGTGCCTTTATAGCTTGTGTCGCTGTTTAAGGAAGAAAGGATACTGGAACTTTGTGGTAGTTTTCATACAAAAGTGACCTATACAGTTTTGAAATAGTTCCATTCTGTGCAGTAAGGAACAGAAGACTACTGTGCATCATATTTTAAGTACATTCCACAGCTCATCATTAAAAAGTTTGTTTCTTACACACTAACAGATCTGTCAGAAGTCTGTCAATATTGGAACATCTCTTTGAGGACTGACAGTTTTTCAGTACTTCAAATAAAGATGTCTGAGATGCACATTATCAAACCCCTGAGAACTGATTTACTGATTTACAAAACAGTCTCTCAAGAGGCATTCATTTAGGCACTGCTAATGCTGCATTTGTATCGTTCCTCTTCCAAGTTGAGGATAAGGAGGATAAGTACAGACAATAAACAGTAGACCCTTAATAAACCACTAGAGTCCAACACTGCCCTCAGAACTCAATTTCTCTTTCCTTTTTCGTACCAGCCTTTGAAGGAGGTGTTAGACAAAGTCAAAGCACATTTTACACTTTATTTACAACTTATTTGTCCAACTGCCTTAATAAGGGTCAATCATGTCACAGGCATCATTTTTTGGCATGTGTTTCAAACAAATTTATCATCAAGGAGGGTCCAGAATATATTTTCGCTTATCTTCAATACTATGAATAGCAAACAATATTTGTTAAAATATAAGAGAATCCATAGCCTTTTAAAACGCAAACTTGAGAACTGGGAATTGACAATATAAAGCCCGAGAGGTTTTTACTGTTCTTCTTATGCGTGAAAAGACAAATTCTATAGATTTCTCCATGTTAAGAGTAACAGTTTGACAAATTATTTGCAGAAAATTCCATCTCAACACATAATTAAGCAATCCAGCGCAGAAGATTAAAACCAGCAGCACTATGCAACTGTAAGGACGAAACAGCCCATCTCCCTCCAGAGAGCTGGTTCTCTGGTGCATCAATAAAAAAAAAGAAGCTTCACAGTAGGCACAAAGGGCCTGACAGACATTTCTGTTGTACAGTATTACTCAAATTTTACATAGATGTAAAGCAGTGATGAATCAGGCCTTCAAACTGCACTCACCCATTCAGAGTTCTGAACTTTTCCAGTGTGGACTTCTTTTACTACAGCTTAGACTTTAAACATCATAAATTAAGATGCTCTTCCCTCTTTAAGTATGCTTTACTACTGATTGAAGATGTCAATTCACAACTGCAGACACTGAAGTCTTAATTACCAGCTCAATATGCTGTACATGTCATCTTCACACCACCCCTTTTGACTGTCTGTTCTAGAAAGGTTGCTCTAAATATGTATTATACTTATTTGCAACTTATCTGTAACTGCACCCAATTGGATAAACATTAAATCACTAACAACGCCATTTTTTAATTACCCATCAGAACTGTATGTGGAATTATCTATCAGAACGGAACTCTACAGAAGCCTACCATAATGTTACCAGATGATCTCATTGTTCACACAAATTCAAAAAGATAACTATGCCTACTTTATTCTAGCCCTTCATGCTAGTCTGCTCATTTTTTCCCCTCCTTTGTAGAAGAAACAGTAAAATTCACCAAACTGATTCCTTTCCCATGTAATGACAAAACAATTACAAGTGCTGTATTACATGCCAGGCCCTCCTCCACTAAGCTAACAGCTACTCATATGGTGGAGGTAAGGGGAATCCAATTGCTACCCAGAGAAGTGTGCAGTGCTTTAACATTTGCCATGCTTTAACATTTATTATAAATACTTTCATATTGAATTAACAACACATCAGCACTGAATTCAACAAAAAGCACAAACATGTTAGTGGCAAGAAGCATGCTTCAAATCACATCACATATCTAGAAGTGTATTCTGGCAGAAAGGAGGGATGCAATACAGATGTTTCTTCTTTTAACTGTATTATATACAAAAGCAGTCTGGAAAAGCAAGATACTGAACAAGTCTCACTCAAAAAGTTAAAGAGTAAAACTGTTTTATTTTACAAGAACCTCATCATGCAACTGCATAGCTTACAAGTTCCATAAAGCTGTGTGAGAATTTAATCCTGGACTTCACCATGGAGCTCACTTGTGCAGACAGCCCTTTAGAAAAAGTAGAACACTCATGACACTTTCAGTACATCTCCCCAGGTGAGACTGCATGCTCTGTGGCTGGGGGGAAGGGGAGGGGTCAGAATACAGCCTCTTCATTTGATTTATTTGCTCTAAGTCACAGCTGAAAAACTCATCACAGGATTCCTCATCCTTACCATTCTTATACCCACTTTCCAAGACATGAAAAAAAAGTAACACATAATACAGTCTCTTGCAAGACTTCAACCAAAAGACCACACAAATGTGAAGAAAAAACTGCGTATAAAATTGTTGAAAGAATCCTTATTAAAAAATCCTTGTTGAAAATTGAATATTAGGCTGAACTTGTTGCTCACATTTTCTCCCATTTTGCTGGTTTTCTCTGGTGAGAATGTGGGCATAAGTTTCAAAAAACCTAACCCACAATCATTTTACAGACTTCCTTTTGATGTCTAACAGACAACACTTGTAACAATTCTAATCCATGCAATCCAACCTTTAACATTTGGGTTACTTCAAAACCAGTAGGGAATTCATAAAAACAGATTATCACTGTTTTTTATGAAGCACGAGGTACCCAAACATTATACAGGTAAAAAGCAAAACTACAGGCATATTTCTTTCAAAATATTTCATACATGTACCTAAAATCTAACGCCTTGGGATTATGGCTTCCCCCCACCCCCCCCAAAATCTAGGATTTATCTCCAGTGAATTAAGAGACTGGAGTAAATTTATTTGCACCAAAACTGAAATCCATATAGAAGATAACTATTTACAAGATTTTGAGTTTATTGAGAAAAATAACATTCATCCACTTCAAATAGTAAGAGACTAAGGCTCCACATGAACAAGCATCATAGTGTCAGAAAGGGCTGTTAATTACCAGGAACTACAGTGACTTATGTTACTCTACATGTGGATGGATGCTCTGATAACAGTTTGGAGTAAGGAAGAGAAAGCAGCTGCCCTGAAGACTTAGTAATGAGACAAGCTCCTTAAGACATTCTCCATGTCAAGTCACAAAAGATCTTACGCATATAATGACACTAGATCACCATCACTTATTTCAGGCAGCCATGCTGACACTGGCATCAAGACTAATTTCTTTCTTTAATGAGAAGCTGGCTAAAGTAACAGCACAGATGCAGCATATCTGAGCTACTACAAGGTATTTAGATCACGTGAAAGAGTCAGTCAGCATGATCTATATCAATTAAAGCATGTTTAAATTTTAAAATAACTGTCAGGAATAATTTTCAAATAAAATTGCTTCCAAATGATTCTGCATAGATTTGTATGAAGTACAGCAATATTTGGTGTGGTAAGCAATGAGAAAAAACACGCAGGCCCCAAAACCCACCTCCACTTGAATGTAAGAAAAATGAATGAAGGACAGAGGGAAGATTATCCTGGAAAGTGATAATGGAGGACATTCAGGCACTGCTGTGCACAGTTGCGGGGGAGCTTCCACATGCCATGGTAAAGAAAGCCAACTGTGTATGAACAAGGGGGCAGTGAGGAGGTTTTGCTATTAATCATGGCACTAGTGAAATCAATACTAGAATGCTGTCCCAAATTCTGGGTTCCATATTATACACTGGAACCGCTTTAACTTTCAGTAAGGACTGCAAAAATCTATTCAAGAGCTAGACGTCTTACAGTGAAAGAAACAGATCTCAATCTATTTGACTGCCAAGCAAAGATGACATCAGATTTATTTTTATTTCTTTTGATCCACAGAAGTTCACAAACAATTTAATGTTGGGATACAAACAGAAGTCATTTTAAGGAAAATAAGACGGTGATCAACCCTTGCTTTTCACCATGGGTCATTAGTTTTTATATGTATTTTGTAGCTTAACTTACCTCTTTTACACTATGTGTTACTGCCCACGTCAGGAAAACCCTTGACATCACTTGGAAAGCAGTCAGAACAACAGAAGACGGAACAATGCCTGGAAGAAATTTTGCAATTAGTAAATATTCCTGACTATCAGGGTGGGAGGTGGGGGTGAGGAAATAAAACACAGCTAAGCCAAAGTTCCAGTTATTTGAAATTTTTGGAAGGAAAGCATTTAAGTTTTTTAATTTGAGAGTATGAAGTCTGTCCTCTGGCGTGTTTATACAGCCTAATGCAATGCAATCCCCAACAGACTTTGTCCATCAAAATGCAAATAAAAGCAATCAGTCTTGTTGCAATCATAGCACATTCCTTAATACACAGAACACCTGAATAAGATGAGATAACCTCAATCAAATAGCTTTTGGGACACAGTCTTTCAAATAAACCCTGTTTGATTAAAATATCCAAGATACTTTTCATTACTGCGATTTAAAAAGTAAAACCAATGTAAGTGTTTTGCACAGTATATCCCAAAATCCAGCAAGCAAAATGTATAACTACTTTGAAAAAACACTGATCTAGCCTATATTCTGATAGATAAAAAGTTTGTAATTCCTCCTTGGCAATACAACTTTAAAAAAAAACCACACAAACACAAAACCCAAGAAATAACTGACGCATTGGTAGGTACAGAAACATTTTTAAGATTTTCTTGAGGAAGCAGATTTCGCTGATGAAGGTCCTGATTAAAGCGCCACTAAAAGGATCCTATACACCCAGGTCTGACAGAGCAGGAACAGTTTTAGACTGCAAGATTACAAAAAAATCCTGAATTTCACAGCACAAAGTTTTATTTTCTTTCAAAAGCATGAAGACGACAAATGGAAGAGCAGTTGCACCTCCTAACAAACAGTAAACAGTGCTTCTAAAATGAATGCAAATCACAGCAAGCAACACAACAGCCTCAGAAGGATGTAAAGACCAAGCTGGAATGTGGAAGAAAGAATAAGAAAAGTGAAAAGCAAGTTTAATTAGAATTATTTTCAGCCATGCAACTGAACTGTACTGAAGTACATTTCAGAGTAAAAAGAAGGAAAAATCCTACAAACACAATTCTCTTCAGTTTTATCTCGTATTGTTCATAATCTAATTTCTATGGTAAAACATCAGTGCAGAATTTCTGTTACTCAGACAACACAAAACAGGGTGCTATAAAATCCCACAATCTATACTCATTAAAGGCTCACTCCTACCATGTAACAGACTTTTTCTTTTATACAATTTAGATCATCCCTTCCTAAGCAAGATAAACTAACATTCATACAAAGAAGTCTATAAATAACCCAAAAAGACTGCGTAGGAACCATCCAACTTTCTCTCACAAGTAAAGCAAACAAGTTTTTTCATTACAGCCAAGACAATGCCAATCTATGCCAAAAACACGAGATCAAAATAAGTGACTCACCACCTACAATTTACATAAACTTTACTTGCCTCTAATTATTTACTCATTGCACTGAAAAGGTACCCGACAGACAATTTTAAGCTTGGTATTTTTCAAAACATCTGTCCCCCCTTATCCAACACTACACATGCTAGAGCGGTGCTTGACAGAGGGCTCAGGTCCAGAACCAAGCAGCAAGTCAGTCATGCCCAGACCTCTTCCAGATCCCACCTCCAGCAGGAAATCCTCCAACTCCCAACAAGTACCTCCCCTCTCCCAGGGAGATCCTGACTGACAACAGGCTGTATGCACAGCTTACAAGGTGGAGCCCTCCTATCCCTCCTAACTGGGCAGCCTAAAGCAAAGTCAACCAGTGCTGACTTCGGCTTACCAGAGGCTTACTGGTAAGCTCTTCCATGCTACCAATGGCATTCAGACACTTGGATTCTATCTGCTACAAAGTCAAGGAACTGCACATTCACTTTCCATTTGCCTGTCCTTCAGTCTCTGCTCTTGGTCTCCGGGCTACACGTTACCTCGTCTCTTTATCTAGAGCTCTCTCTTTTTTTTTTTTTTAAATCTTTGCCACATGCCAAAGTTCTATTCCCCTATCAATCTTCATATTTTGAAGAACTTGCCTCACAGATGCTAACATTTCAGATTCTACTGAAAAGATGTGGAGAGAAAAGTTATGCTGATATTCACAGCCATCTGTCACAGATAAGCTCCTCTATTGACAGAGAATTACAGCTCTAGTTATAGCAATTAGTTTAGCAGGGGCAAAGGAATCTGCAAGTTTCCTGTTTCTCCTTGCATAAAAACTTTTACCAGAGTCCGTAGGACTACAGCAGACAGCAGCAGTGTATCCAGCTGTGCAAAACCCCCTCATTTTTCTTAGCTGACAAACGCTTCCAATAGCAGGAAAAAAAAAAAAAAAATCCATGGGCAGTTATAATAAAATAAGTGTGGTTTTTTGTAAAAAACTTTGTTAGGGAAAGCAAAAGGATAGACTTATAACGGTATAAAATGTTGCAACATTCCACTAATGGCTCTCTCCACTAATACTAAATTGTGTGACTCGGGATAACACGGGCTAAATGGATCCACATCTTAAATCAACTGAGCCAGGATTATTAGCTTTGCACACAGACAGGCTGGTACAGTCACCTTGTTTGCTGTTCCACACCAACCTGGAAGGTGAAACTCAGGACTCTCTCCTGCTCTTCACCGATTTGTGTGGACGTATACTCTAAAGTGTGAGGAAAAAATAAGTTTTTTACTCTTTCTTAGATTTAGTACTAGTAAACACCGGCACCTGCATACAAGTTTAGCTTAAGAAAGCAGTAGAGCATTATAGATTTAGATAAAAAATAGCCTTTTATTTGTAACTTTTTTTGCCCAGTGTCATGAGATTCAACTTGTTCTTCTTGCCACTTGTTAAATAAAACTTCAAAATTTTCACATTTTATTATTAATGTTTGAAAAATGTTTAAAAACTGTGGTTTATTCTGGTAAAAAAACAATAACTGACATTTAGTAAAATAAAACAGTATTGTAAGGACTACCTTGGCAGCACAGGCAACTATATGATACACATAGTTTACTCTGAGAAGCCTTTACAATAATTTGCGTATATGATCATTCTTTTCTTGGGATGATCTGTGTAGTCTACAAATTGTCCTTTATGAAACAACATTCTCAGAGTAACAATTATTCAGGAAGGTCAGAACTAATTTATCAAATACAGAATTAGACTGCCCTCTGCTGACAAATTTATGTATATCATTTTAAGTTTTCCAACTACTACATTTGGTTATTAAAAAAAAAGTCTTTTGTACAGGAATTCAATATGAACCTACTTGTATCATAGTGATACACCCTCCAGTATGTAGATTGTTTGTATGATATGTGAACAATAGCAGGTTTGTAGCTGCAGCTTTAGGAACCTTAATGCCATCTTACTCTTTAAATAGAAAACATTCAGATATGAGCTTAAACACTTAAAGTCACAAGACCACCTACCTAAACATAAATAAGACTGTCTCTTTGTGAAGACTGGATTGTTCAGAAAAATCAGAGTGAAGCAGACAGGCACTGCTCCCTACTATAGCACGCTGGCTTTGATCTCGCAGAGATTGCAACACATCATCTATTCTATGAACAAAACATCCAGATGCTGAGGCCAAGCTGTTCACTACTCACGAGGACTAACAAACCAGACAAGACGCAATCCTGCCACTCTGCCACAAGGCTCTTCAGGTTGACTGAACCATGACACTGCTACCAACCCCACGCCACTGATAGATAATTGAGTTCCTGCCACCAGCCTAACAAGCAAGCCTCACAGTACAGGCTAGCGAGAATTGTTGAGTCACATCTCAAGTAATTCGTATTCTCCCAGACAGTTCCATTAAAGCACAGCCGAATCTGGGGTAAAGAGTGGTTACCCCTTCCTAATTTTACAACATGTATCTATGCACTATGGATGTGGGCAAAGTTCTAGTGCTTGAAATGTTATTTTTATTGGATTTTAAATTACTTCCAGCTAGAAATATTTTTTTTGGAGGAATGACAGCTTGGTACAGAAGATTATAGGATGTAGAGATGGAGAGTAACGATCTACTATAAAACATTTATAAACTGCTCTAAGATTTGTAGTATTGTAAGGATCTACATAAAAATAGAATGTCAAGTAATTGAAAACCTGTTACACTATTTTCCTTTTTGTGATTTAACTTGTCAAATTACTTAGTAAAAAATTGGAATGTACAGCAAGCAAGAATTAGTGAGTTATGCAAGAATTAAATCTGGCAATTCATACACCATAACATTTTTCATGCTAATATATTGCTAAAACATCAGTCTTCTATAAAAATAATAAAACTGAAAAATTGCAAGCTTACCAAATGCACAGTGCAGAATCTAGAACAAAAAGAAAAATTCAAATCACTAACATTTCAAATGAAGCAATTCAGAAACACATTTAGTTCTATCACAAGAGCTTAAGATTCAATATTTGTATTTCAAAGATTAGGCTTAATATTTAGCTCTGCTGCCCAAGCTAATTAGCAGACAGCTAGTTCCCTCACTGCTTGCTAAATGGGAAGATTCAACATTTGCGTGAGGCATATTTCCTATTTTACCTTCATATCATTCCATAAACGATAATGAAAAAACAGATACCTAGAAAGCACTGCTCAAAGGCTGCCTTATTTCTCCTAAGCAAAACACTCATGCAAACATTAGTAACTCTAGGGAAGAAGACTACACCTACCTCAAGCAAAGCTCCAGTTTGGAAGAATTTCAGGGGCTTTTCTATTGAATAGTAAAGGCTATGGTAGCTACCTTTCGCCAGGTATGCTCGAACTAGACCAACTGCAATAACAAGCCATCTGAAAGAGAGAAGAGAGTCCAAGATAAGGAGACATTAAGGAGAGCATAAATACAAAGAAATCCTTACTCCCTCTTTTGACACCTAAGGAAGCAACAGGCATCTAAGTGTCCTGAGAGACACTTTTTGCCTACCCTCTGCAACACTGAAAACATTAAATATTTGGATTCCCTGCAAATTTATCGAAGTTAAGTATTATGCATTTTTAAACACATTTCAGCACCAACACGATACCAATATCTTTAATATCTAAGCTTAATTTTCAGTGAGTTGCATTTAGTTATGGAAGGTACTAATGACGTTTTAAATAAGATTGGCATCACATTTTGTTTAGTTTAAGCAGAAAACCATTTACTGCTAGTCAAAGATCTCTCACCATACTATAACTTAAAGAAGTATGACATAAACAATTAAGGTTCAGAAGGCATTCATTTTAATGGTTCAGTTCAAAGTAAACCTTTAGACTTTATCATAGACCATCCAGCTTAATTGCTAGCATGTATTTTTATGAGAAACAGTTATGGATAAGTAACTGCAAGAAAACTGAGTCTGCTAAAGCTCTGAAGGTAGCAATGGCCATGCCTGTCCCAGCTTTCCTTTTTAAGGAACAAATACATCTAGGCCTATATAAGTAGTGCCTATATAACTGCAACTATACTATAAACAATGTGATCCACTAATCCTGCTGATTTTCCCCTCAGGTAATTTAAGAAGCAACCTTAAGAATTTTTGCTCCAGTCCTGGACGATGCAGTAACATCTTTCATTACCACAGTCATCCAGAGTCCGTGTTCGCCAACAACCTCAGAAATTCTTCAGTGGAATCTAGGGCAAGCCACAAAACTAAGGTGGGTACACCCTGGTCAAATGCTTTTTTATTTATCTATAGTTAACTTTAGTTTCCATTTGCTCGTGGCAAACACAAAGAGAAGGGGCTGGTCAATGAGAAGTGGGAATCCTTTCCAGCGGCTCCCAGACTTTTCACTGACAGGCTTATCCGGGCTGTCTTGCCCTCAGCAACTCCTGATGCCCCCCAACTTTACCTCCACCTCCCTCCAAACCCACAAGTGCTGCTACAAAGCTTGTGCTAACAGTCACCGAGTGTCTCTGCTAACAATGGTGCACCTCAGTGGAAGTGTGTGTAGACACGTAGAAAAGTCCCTTAACTATGCAATAGCTTTTTACCCTTCGAAAAAAAATCTGCAGCTGTGGTTTTGTAAGAGGGAAGATGAAGAAATCCCCTTAATGTACAGCACATTAGATGCTTGCAAGTATCACATTAGCTCAGGTGTTATGAAGTATATACAAATATTGTCCCAAATGCAACAGTTGTTTGAAATACACTGTAAAGTTCAGATTTGTCAATAATAAGTGACTCTGTCATCCAAGTTTATGTTTGCAACAACATTTGTTAGTACAACTGAAAAAAGCTATTTCATTTCTGCCTGGACTTTTCAGAAGACGAGCACCAAAGAAAAGCAGAAGTGGGGAAGAGAAATGGGGAATGAGAAAAAAAACCTCCCTTTTTTCAGTAGTGACAAGTTATTTCAGTTAAAGCTGTCTTGTGAAACCAAAAGACAAATATTTGCCAAGTAATTGCTGTTTACAAAGAAAGAATCAGATTAATTTGGTATTTGGACTTCAGTGTAGAATAAACCAGTAAGTGCTACAGTACTAAATGACTCCCCCTTGCAACACTGACTGCTTCTTTTTTAGAATAGTAAATCAGAGCAGGTTGACGCTGCCCTGTTCGTATCTGTCAAGTTCCTTTATTTTTCCTAATCTTCTGTGTTTGTTGAGAAACTTTGTTGAATTGAGCAATTTCTCAGGTTGCACAAGATACCAGTTCTTCTTGTGCCTGCAGACTGTTCTCACCTTAACCAAGTGACTGGTGAAGTACATGGCTCCTAGAGGGGCTCCAGCCCCTTGCTCATCTCCACCCTCCCTGCCGGATCACTGACTCCAGAAAGACTGTATTTTCCATTCCCAAAGACCACATCTCTCTTTTAATACTAAAATTACTGTCCTTCAAAAAACATTTAATACAGATCAAAGTATTAACCCGTACAAAATTAAAAGCTGCGCCTACTTTGTGTTGAAGATTTTAGTACCTCTGTCCTGCTTCTATGATTCTTAAATAGTTCTTCACCTGACTAGAGAAAATGGAATAGGAGTAGGTGAAAGCGAGGAAGATCAACTGAAAAAGAAACTTGTCGAGAAGTTTAAAAAGGGAGCAAAAGACACCACTGTCACATGGAAGCTAAGCTATAAGTGCATTTTTTTCTGGCTTTCTCTGACCCCAGGTCTACCAGATATACCAGCTGGAGCTACATTTCATTGAATTACCACTGCCATGCATTTAAACTTTAAGCTAGACTCTTACAGTCTTTGATTAATCCAAACTAAGAAAAATAAATACTGCATACACAAAATTTCTTTTTTTTTTTTTTAACTTGCAGTTGCTCAGACTTGATAAGCAAGCTCAGGTCCTCAGTTTAATTCCCCTTATTTGTCTTACAAATTACAAAAAGGTGTTTTCTTATGCAAAGTTTGCTGAGATTCTGCATCATTTATGCAAGAGAATACAGCAAAGCCATGCAGTGGATGAACCTGAAAAGGGAGAAGTGTACTGTACTTTGACTCGACAACCAGCCACTGAAGACGTGGACAGTGAAACTCAGAACCCAGAAGACTCTTTGCTCAACACTGATAACACGAACCTTTGCAAATTCAAAAGCTATTACATTAAGATCTATCTTGTTGGCTGAAATCCTTTTGAAATTCATTGTTTATACCACCATCAGCTACTTCTACCCAGAAGTACCAGCAGTTACGGCACTTGAATGAAAATAAGAAACATAATCACATTTTAAAGCAGCTTATCAAACATTTACACTCAACTCTAACAACATGTGCTCCCTCCCCACCCCCCCCATTATTCAGTGATTTCAGTCAACCAGAGTTTTTAGGAAATAATTTCTATGCTGCATCTATGCCTCCAGAATGAGCCTCCTAAGCCAGGTCAGGCATGACTACATTACTTCACGCTGTGGTGGGAAAATAACAGTTTGACTGAATGCAAGAGAAGAAAGATGCAATGCTTTCTACATCTTAACACTTTGAACTATGCTGAAAAAAAACAACAAACACCTGAGCAAGTACAGCTGAGAACCAACTGCAGGACTGGTTATTCCCTGTTGTGTCACGTTGGTCCCTTAACACCCAAACACGTGAACCAAGTGGTAAGTGTATGCAGCTTCACTTAAGGATCCACAGTTTTCTGCTGTTTGCTCTTGCAAAAGCCATTGTATTACTATGTATCCATATACTACACACACTACAGTATATAAAATCAGACACAAGATCTATTATTTTTAGAATCAATGTTTTCTTTAGCTAAGTCAAGATAAATGCAAAGTAAATACAGTAATTATGCCGAGATTTTTCAATTGTTACTTGATCCATTTTAAATAAAGCTAAGGCAACTATGATTTTAAAACGTTTACTCTACTACCTGTTTATCATGTGACAAAGCTGTTGTGTGCTTCAGTTTAAAAGCCACCTTTTGTGCTTTTTAGAGCATCACTTCATCATCTGGGCACCTTCAAGTTTTCAGTGTTTTCGCAGTTCTCTTCCCAGCGCACTGCTGTCTGGAAAAACTAAGTCTGAGCACTCTGATTGTCACAGGGTCAGTAACTAATTACTGCCACCAGCCATGTATCAATCCTTTCATGTGAACAAGTGAGCTCCTGCCAACCAACTCCTGAAAAACTACCTTATTATGAAGTCTTTTAAGAAGTAGAAAATAACTAATTGAGGGTTTTTTTCCTAAGCTCAACATTGTATATTGGAGAATTTCATCAGTGTCCAGGGGAAACGCAAAGTCTTCATCCATTTGAAGACAGGTTATCAGTCGGAGCCCTGAGTGACCTATCGCAAAAGAATGGCAGTGAGTGTCAACACAGACATATGAATCCTGATCACAGGACTCCCACAGTAGCACCCCAAGCTGCAGAAATCATCTCATCACAAACATGCCCAGAAAAAAGCAGCTCATGTAAAAGCACCACAAGCCATATCCCATTCAAGACTGGAACTTTCTAGGAGGTCTGGTATAAATCAGGAAAATAGGTAACATCATGATCAAGATTTACCTGACAACAGGAGACTAAATACAGATTTATTCCATTTATTTCTGAGTTTATAACACTTGGATTTCTTTTAATTTTTTCTTCTGAGGAAACAGAAATTTCATATGCTCAGGAACTTGCCTGCCATGATAAAAAGTTCAGGACCTTTAAAGAAACTCTCCATTTATACTGCAATTCCTCTCTCAGGTTTTTGAGATCTTTTATAAACGTAAGTGAATTAAATATGAGCAGCTCAATGAGCAGGCAAATGCTTTTACTTCTAAGAAGAGCTCAGAGAGCTTAACTTCTTAACGTTGCGCAGGGACGTCACAACAAAACTGAGGAGC
Organism: Chroicocephalus ridibundus; assembly: GCF_963924245.1. Classification (NCBI taxonomy): domain Eukaryota; kingdom Metazoa; phylum Chordata; class Aves; order Charadriiformes; family Laridae; genus Chroicocephalus; species Chroicocephalus ridibundus. Next base: position 12,332,524 of record NC_086290.1, on the reverse strand, counting down.
CCTCCTCACTGCCTGTACTGTTGTACTGCTCGTGTAATTAAGAGTTTCTGAAAAAAGAGATTAATTTTTAATCAAACTGGGGGGTAATTATCATTCCCCTCTGAGTGAAACATCCCACAAATATCATATGGAGCCATAAATCTGCTCAGCACTTCCATCTCCCAGTAACACACCTATTGGGTAATGGGTGTAATGAGCACATTACAAGAACCAAGTTCCCCCTTTCTCAGCTACCTTTGCTCCACCTCAGTGTAACTATCTTATAAGCCAAAATAGCACCAGCTGTCACCAGCAAAGACAGGAATCATCAGGCCCAATTGCCTTATTGAAATAAATCGTATCTATATTAATTCTTTACCAACCTTCCTCAAAAATAGCGCGGCTAGTCTGTTCGCCCAACTCCTCACCCGCCAGGATTTATCTAGCGGAAAACAGGCTCACTCGGGATCCATTTTAAAGGCTCTTTTCTCCTCCCACCCAAATATCCTCAATCTTTCAAAAGATGGTTTTATTTTTATCTGGATTCCAATAAGACTCTGGGGCGCAGGCCCTGGAGCTCACACCTTGCAGGCAGCCGCTTTCAACTTCTCCCAAAGCAGGCAGCAGTCAAAGGGTTTGCGGGGAAATCTCACAGGGCTGTAAAGGGCTACAGATTTGCCTTCTTAACTACTGCTACAGGACAGATTCCCTGCGCTGAGCTTCTGAGAGGTGCTGGGGTCCACACCACAGAAGTGGTGAGGCGAGAACAGTGATCTACACCATCACCTGGATGCGAAGATAGCTGCAGAGCAAATTAAGGTGTCAATTACAAACTCCAGCAGCCCCAGGGGACGCGCACTCGTGCTGTTGTGCTCCGTTTGCGGCGGACGGGTCGCCTGGACAAGGACCTGCCGCAGAGGGGCCCGGCCGAGGCCTGGCGGGGCCAGGGGACACCCAGCCTCTGTCAGCGCTGGGCCATCGCACATGGCAGCGGAGAGCGGCACAGCACCTCCGGGGACACGCACACGAAACCCCGCAAGAGCCCGAGAGGCGGCAAGAGAGCCTTTGGTTGGGGTTTTTTAGTGTTATCGACAGCGCGAGGCACGAGGGACAGCGGGGACGCGACTCGTCCGACGCTGGGCTGGCGCCGAGGGACGGCACAGACCAGAGGGAGGGCACCGCGACAGAGGGGACCCCACCAGACGCTCGGCTCCAGCGCCGCAGCGGGGCTCCTCGCCCGGCCCCGCTCCGCCCGCCGGCCCCGCAACGGCTCCAGGGCGGGCACCCACCGCCACAGCCCGTCCCAGCGGAGCCCCCCGCCCCCACAGGCTCCCACCCGCTGCCGCTCCGCTCCCGGGGGGCACCGCCTCCGACGGGACGGGCTCCACCGAGCCCTCGGCGCCGGGGGGAGCCCGACCCGCCGCCGCCCCGCCCGGGGGAGAGCAGCCGACGAGGGCAAAGTTTCCCCGTCGCGGCGGACGGCGGCGGCCGCTGCCCCAGGGAAGCGAGAGGGCGCCGAGGGCCCGCGGGGCGCTGAGGGGAGCCCGGGCGCAGGCGGGCGGCGCGCCCCGGCCAGGGAAACCCCCGCCGGCCTCCTTACCCCGCCGTCATCACCACGTTGTAGATAACCAGGTAGGCCGTGGCCAGGGCGCCCGGGCCCTTCCGCCGCCGCGGGTGCTGGCTGCCGTAGCCGTTGTCCGCCCGGCTGCCGCCGCTGCCAGACGCCGCCATGTTGCGGCGCTCCCGCGGCCTCCGCCCGCTCTCAGCCTACGGCGGGGCCGGGGGGCGGGGCCGCCCCGCCTCCTCCCGCCTCCTCCCGCCGCCGCCATCTTGGAGGCGGGCAGGGCACTGTGGGCAGGCACCGGCCCTCCCGCCCGGCAGCGGCGGGACGGAGCCCCCAGGTCCGGTGCCCGAGGCAAGCTGCCGGTCACGGCCGGACCCTCCGGTGCCCGCGGAGCTCGGAGAGGTGAACCGCGAGCGGCGGCGGGTGGCTGGGGTATTTCCCCTCACGGCAGCGCTGCTGGGCACGGCCGGGCCTGGCGCTCCCCGCCCCGCGGTTAAATGACATTTTCAGTCACGTTTTAATAAAAACAGGTTAAAAATGCCCCTTTGCGGTCTCACTGCCGCAGGAAGAAATAGGTCTGTCATTTCCTTGGAGAAATTAATAGCGTTAGTTTCCAAGGGAAGGTTATTTTAGAAATATTTAGTAGGTTTTCATCACTTTAATAAGCTGCTGAAGCCGAGCGCTGGAACTCATTTTCTGCTGAAGTTTTACACAGTAGCAAAAACCTGGATAGCGTTACTTTAGCCGCAACACAAATTCCAGCGTCCTCTTCAGGGCAGATGGAGCTAGAACTACCTTTCCAAAGAGCTACAATGAAAGGATGAAAATAAGTTATGTTTCCTTTTCCTACAGAAATTGCAGGTATTCAGTGAAGGTACTTCTCAACTTGCAGAAGCAATCCTCAGTTTATTTTTCACGCTGGTTACGGTGCAGTTCCTTTATGAGCAGTGCAGAATAACAGCAAAAGCCTCCCTCCCCCTCCCAGCAAATTCTGCCTTCACGTGTTTGGGTGGCCTAATAAATTCATGGCGTTACACGCACGTCTCTTGCAGTCAACAGCGCTCAAAATTCAAAGATGGTTTATGAGATTTTAATTTTCAAACAGCAATGTTTTAGTGCAATGTTCCAATAAGTATTCCAAGAAATCTTAGGGAAACAGATCATTCCTTATTCATGTATGCAACTAAAAATTTTTCTGCATTTGAAGCCTGGCACTCTGCAGAGGAGCGAGCTATGAAGCCCTGTGCCAACTTTCTGGTGAGCAAAGGGAAACAGCGATAAAGAAGCCTTTGCATGCCACACAGACAATTAGTGAAGGTCTCTTCATCAACCAGAAATATGCACATGATGCTTGGGTGGCTGGACAGACCTGTCATTAAGTAAATTAAGTTTCTGCAAATCCAGAAACACGAGTAGAGAAAACCAGCGGCCAGTCCCAAATTTTCCATGTCTTCACAGAAGACTGAATTTTGTACGAAAGAAATCCAAGAAGAATTAAGGGGTGCGTCTTGGGCAGTACCAATGTCTTGCATAACCTCTGCTATGGGGATCATTTCCGCCCTCCCACGCCCCACAAGTGGCTCTCTGCAAACATTACATGAGCAAGACAAGGTTTATAGGAAGAGGTAATACCTTTTATTAGACCAATCCGGATGGCTGGCAAAATTAGACAGGGTTTCAAGTACATAGAATATCCTTCTTCAGTGGAAACAGAATAATCTTCTATTCTTCAAGCAAAACAAAAAATTCAAGGTCAAATACAGGTTGGAGTCAGTTGCTCAGAGTTGAATTAGATATTTGTATCACATAGTTTTTAAAGTAGAGGTCATTGTTTCCCACAGACTAGAAGGGATGTTAATAGGAGGCATCAGGGAGATGGTAAGCTAGTTATATCCTTGGGGAAAAAGAAAAATAGGCAGTTTATAGCCTGTGGGACACTGAAGGACTGGTAAAGGAGAAGAGGGAAGGGAAGATCTGTGCGGGAACACCAATACTGTGTCTGTGGGTGTTGATACTGAGTACGTGTCCCCGCAGACCTTGCCGTGCCCACAGGCCAGGCCATCAGAGCCGGACCTTCTACTGCCGTAGGGCTGTGCCTACCTGAATGGAAACTGGCACTCGGTGGATAAAGTTAGGTACATTCACAGGACAGCAGAGCATGTCTTGCAAAGACGACTGTGTCAAGGGCTTAAGATTTGCTCAAGAAACTTGTTGCTACAAGCAGGATGTTTCACAGTCTTCATTTTGGGGAGTTTCTGTGTGGTTCTGCATGTGTTGAACTGCACGTTAGAAGCCTGCATACAGGTAGCACGTGCATATTTGCTAAATATCTTCATCTTTACACTTTCTAGGACCATTGGTGTAAGTACACATCTACATTTAGACTTCCCTGAATTTTTTTCTCTTGCTCTTACAGTCTTTCTGAACTATACACTTGCCTGCCGTAAGGGAATTCTCAGCTGTAAAAGAAAACCACAGCTGTCATGGTGCCCCGTCCGCGTTTACGCTTCTGTGAAGGACGCGATGAGGCTGGAGAGGTGCGGCAGAGCACACGGCTGCAACCAGTGTCGGCCCTGGGCTGTGCCTGGTGGCACTCGGGCAGAGCAGCCTCTGCACAGTGGTAACGGGCGCTGGTGGGGCAGGAGGAGTCCAGCAGCACCACAAAGATCAAGGAGGTTTCACTGTTGCCACCTCATCCATTTTTGGGCCAAGCAGCTCTCGGGGCAGAACAGGAGCCCGCTGTTATTGCCACACTTAGCCAACGTGAACACAGTGACGCCTGCAATAGAGTATACAAGGAGCGTGCTTTGTGGTATTATTTATTTAGGAACTGTGAGTAACTACAGCCGTAGCGTTCTCATCTTTGTAATTCTGATGGTTTAACAAACTGGGAGAACATTAGCATATTTTTATTAAGGTACAAAATACACCCCGTTGTTGCCTAAAACATTTAAAAAAAAAAACGTGAGAAAAGCTCTGTATGCTCTAAATCAGATTCAAAACCTTTCTGTATAAGGAATTGTGGCAATACTGTGTTTAGTATAACAAGAGGTTTTTATCAATTCAAAAGGAAAAGACATGCTGGCAATCTGAACTTAGCAACAAAGAGTAAAGCAGTTAAAAACCATCGTGTCGTCCACATTAGTTGAGCTTTGAATGTAGAAGAGCAAATCATATGAAACACATACACAACTAGGTAATATCAAACAACCTAAGGCTGATATTGTACACACCTGTATTAAAGTACACTGACTACTTAATGGTGAGGTTTTAAGGTAATGTTTTTTTTTTTAAAGAGGTAACCTTTGAAATGCAAATGGTTGCACTTTACACACAAAAAGTGGAAGAGAAAAAGAATCACTTTTGGAATGATACACAGATATAAGACACACTGGTTTTGGATTATGCATATCACCTTGCAGCCTCTGATATTACCTCTGAACAGCAACAAAAAAAAATTAAAAAGTGCCAATACTGTGAAAGGAAAGCAAAGTTACTAAATCTGAGTGCATTAACCATTTCTGAGGAAAAAACAAACACCTGGGGCTTGGATTTTTTTGTTTTGTTTTGATTTTTTGCATTTTTAAAAAATGCAACAGCCTTACTGGTGCAGGTTCAAGACAAAAACAAGACAGTCAAGCTCATAAGGTAGAAATAGGTCCTATATAGGTTAAGATTCTTTGGAAACTGCTAAGTATAAAGGAGTTTGTAATCCAGGCTACTATCTTTTTGGCTACTCCAAAAATCTGTGGGAGTTCCAGCTTATCATCAGTTGAAATCTGTTTTGCAATTGCCAAATAAATGCAAGTAGAACTTTAACTAACCTGGGATTCCATTCACACACGTGCACATAGAAGTCACTGATTGTGCAATAACCTGTTTTTTTTTTCACAGCAGCATATACATGAATCGCAAGTCATTATTAGACTGACCAGAACACCAGAAAATATTCTCAGTCTTTGTGTTTTCAGTCTGTTTCTTAAGTAGGCAGCTGTAACTGCACTGAAGTGACAGGTTCTATAAGGGAAAGGTGACAAGGTGATTAAAAGCAAGATCAGAAGTATCTCAGGAAACCACCTGGATCTTTAACTTTAGCCAGTATTACAACGGGACTAACAGTGCACTGAGAAAGAGCAGTAGTTTTAAGTTAGGACCGTGAAATTCTGTTTAAAACAAATGAAAAACGAACCATACCAACACACAAATCGCAATGCCGGCTGTGTCAGACCTTGCCTTATAGAAGGTACTGCTCGGGGAGCAGCCTCTTCCTTAGGACTGGGGAGATTCACTGTGTGTCTGGCAAACGGTTCCTGGCAAAGTAGACCTTGGAGTGCCAACTTAGCTGCAGGAAAGTGATGGAATAGAGCAATGAGCTCAGCGAATAGACTGTTTTTCTTTAAGATGTTCAGAATGTAACTGTAGAATTGTTTTCCATACATTTGATTATAACAATAAACTGGGCAACTTAGTTGATAATTTTCTTAAAGTAAATCCAATCATGCGAGCAACTTAAAATTGCCTGCTGATTTGAATTAATGCCCATACATAAAGCAAACAGGTGTCAACTGATCATGCTGAAAAAACAACCCCCCAAAGACCTACGTATCACACAAGGTGCTTTTGATAACTTGTTTTTCTGAGCCTTATAAGGAGAGTCTTTAAATATACTTTTTTCAATTTTTTTTCCTTTGAGCCTTGTTTCATTCTTCCTCCTCCTCATCTTCGTCTTCTCCTTCTTTTCCCATTGTTTCCACAAGGAGTTCTGCGGTGCACGTGGCTTCTCCAAGGCTGTTAACAGCTTTGCAGGTGTATTTGGCATCATCGTCCCCACATACTTCAGAAATAGTCAAAGAACAGTTCCCCTCCTCATCGTAATCTATCTGGAAGTGACGGGACTCCTTGACAGGCTGATCATCTTTGTACCACATTACCTCAGGGTCAGGATAGCCTGCAAGAGTGGAGAGAGAACAGCAACTGCAATGAACAAGTATTAACTAATCTGTAATTCCTCTAAACTTTCATTCCACGTCCTGCGTATGGACACGCCAACATGTTGATATGCAAATATTTAATTGAATTCTATTTAAAATAAACGTAGATGCTTTTTTACTTCACATTTACCTGAAACAACTTTATTATGAATAGCAAAAGATTGAAAGTTAGCACTGAGGTACTCCCTAGATTCTGCTTTCTACCACATTAGCAGTGACTGCAGACACCTTTTGTGTGTCTCGGACATCAGCCGGTGGGGGACTCTTAATAGCGTATTTGAGGCTTACCTTATGCTGCAGCTTTTGTGGAAACCACAGTTCCCAACACTGAGATTTCGAATTTCAAGGGTAAGGTGCTTTGGGCTACAACTACAATTTGATATCCTCCTCAGGTTGCTTTGTTGTGGCTGTTCTGAATTTCCCTCCTCCTAATCTGTTCCTTACGCACCAGCCTGTCCTGCACGGTGACTGTGGCACTCCCGTTTCCTATTCGTGTTTGTCGGGATAAGTGAGGGAGTCTAAGAAAAGCATTTTGATTCTGCATCTCAACAGGAGTTCTGGAGCCTTGTGTGAAACAAATGGCTGTGCTGTACTCGAAGCACCCAGGGCAGGGCTGTACAATGCAAGCTGGAGAACAATCCCTTATACAGTACTCTTGGCTGCCATAGCAAATTGAAGGCGCTTTGCCTCAGCCAAGTTCTGGACTGTGACGGGAGGATGACTTCCCACTGGGCAGAAATAAAGTTCAGAAATCCCTAATACGCAACGAACATTACAGAGATACACTGGAAAGTTTAGAACATCAGCTGTGGTACATCCATCTATTTTATTCCATGCAGTACTTATGCACATACCCCTCACGCTGAGCATCCATCAGCAACAATAATCCATCCTCACATCCCCGCTGTGAGGTAGGAAACACAGGCAGTGAAAGAGATTAGGAGCACAGAAACAAACAAGCAGAATGTCAGTGAGGCAGTTTCTGAACCTCGTTTTAAGAATCAAAGTTGTCTAACTTAAACACATGCAGTATAGTACCAACTCTATCCATTTTAACAGCTCTTCTCTTCCTGATTTCTAGGTTTCATCAACAGCCATGATACAGAAGGTTCGATCTCATTGCAATAGAAGTGATCGTGGTCTTGGCCTGCAGACTGTTAGACTGACCAAGCCCAAGCTCCTTAAATGCTTTCTCATAAACTTATTCTTCCTATCTGCATATTCCAGTCTGAGTTTTCTTTCTTGAACTCATAAGTTAAAAAGAAAAGTAACAATACAGTATTTTCTAGATGTGGCTTTTGTAACCACTACAATGATATTATCGTTACTTCTCATGCAAATACATTGTTAGGGGCTTCTTTGCCTTTAATACAATGTATGTATGCCTCAAAGTTATTCTGAAGTCACCTGAAACTTGTCTGTCGTTTCAGACAAGTGACTTCCTACTTATTCTTTGTTTCAGGTTAGCAGTCTCTTATTCTTGCAGTTTGTGGTACTACATCGTGTCTTGTTTTTACTGTTTCTACCCTCAGAAAACATCTTACTGTTTGCACGTGCTATTCTGAATTAGTGATTCACACATTGACTTTTGGAGACTTCTGTTCTATGGCAAGCACAGAACAAGCCCATGCAGCTCCAGATAATCTCTGTTATTGCAACACATTCGTGCTGTGACATGCAGATATTGGTAAAGCAAAACGGCACCAACTCAACAATAATACAGGGGGAAAAAAAAGAAGTTGTTAAACAAGAGCACAGCGCAGAAAGCTGGCAAGGAAAGAAGGAAAGAAAGAAAGAGACAGGCTAATTCAAAGTACCTTCAATTTTGCAGTCAAATCTAGCAGCACTTCCTTCCACAACCTCTATGTCAAGGATTGTTTTAGTAAAATATGGCTTTACATGGGGCTTTTCTTCAGCCACTTCTTCAAGGAAAGCATCTGGAGGAGAGCGAAGAGATAGTTAATTATTTTACAGGGCGTGTTCTCAAAAGATGCATTTTAATTTTTAATTACCAGATGGTAGTGAAAGCATCTTTTATTTCATTTAACTCTGTGAGGCTAGTGGGACAGTGAGGACGGTAGCTGCTTAGTTTTGTGCCAAGCCTTTGCAGCTGGACAAAGATTCAGACCATAAATAGAATGAAATTAACGTGCAGGCCTTCACGCTACAAATCATCTTTATTTTTCCCTTGAATTTGTTTCGAACTGAACCTGGACTTTTGCTAGTCAGAGGGGTAAACCAGTTCAACTTGTATCAGGCCCGCAGCCCATCTGGATCTGTCAAAACTGCTTTCCTGATTTTCAAAAGTGTCAAACATCTGCACCCCTGATTGTCACACACCACAAATCCACATTTCAAATGGGGACGGAGGGAAATACTGTCAACACATTATTTTTGCTCTTAAATGCCCCTGTGTGAGGGGCACAGTTAATGCAGAGTACATGTCTCGGTTACAGCAAGAGTTAATAATTTATTGCTTGCTGGATTGCGTGAGAAGGCAATGCATCACTGTAATCTTTGTATAAACATGCATTCCCAAACCGATAGAAAGTGCAGCTGACAAATCTGCCTTAATTCTTTGGCTTTAAAAAGAGAAGAGTTTACTGCCCATACTTATACTGGGGCATTCTGAGTAGCAGAACAATAGGAGAACAATGATTTTTTGATAGATTTCTTTAAAAAAAAAAAAAGAAAAACCGAGAGAGAGAGCAGGAATAACCAACTTATCAACTGGTCTCTAGAATTTTGCTAGAAGTTTTAGTAGAGACAGAGAGAGGTAAAAATACGGTGCAGCAAAATTCCTTACCTTCGTTCTCTACTTTGTCTGCATTTATAGGGCTGGTAGGCGAGCTCCCAGAGGCCTTCCTCCCACTCATACCAGAAATCATTGCCATGGACGACAGCCTTCCTATTGCTCGGACAGCATGGCCTGTTTTCTAAGACATAACATAAAAGGCTTCTGATCAATCCAATCCAAAAGGCATGTGATTTTCTGTAACAATCGTGCTTCGGACAAATTATCTGGGATCTCTGCAAACCACACTGGAATTGTTGGACAAACTGCTTATATATAGCTCTGTTGTTTTAGCAGAGACAGAGCAGGCTGGTCTGAATTACCAAATTTAGTTGCAGATATAAACTTCCCCTGATGAACTCATACCTAAATGAATGTCTCTGTTAGCTGCGGATAAAAAGCACTGTGTGAGAGGAGGGCCGGCGAAAAAGCTACGTCCTGTTTAACTGGAACTTAACTCTGGTGGCGGACGGCTCCCTCGAACGCCATATGGGCTGGACTGAGTTTCACCAAGGATGAATAACCAGCTAATACGAAATGAATGAGAAAGTACCATCTGCATGATGGAAGCAAACCTCTGACAGGCTTGAGAGTCGACCGCCAGGATACTAAAATATGCTCAAACTACGTTGCCTCTAGTACGGACACTTGTACAGCTTGCATGAGCTCTAAGAAACATGTACAGTAGAACATAAGAGGAAATATAAGGTAGATTTACGTAAAAGAATATGTTGTAGGCTACTGATAAGGCTGAATGCAGGATTTTATTACATCGACTCCCCTAGCTATCAGAACAGCACAGACGGACCTGCTATGACAGTTCCAGCATTAAGAAAAAAGAAGATATGGAGACCAAATACATCAAAGAAAATTATTAAACCAATCTGACTGAATCCATGAGAAGCTTGGTGCTCCAACAGGACAGAACTGCTGGTTTAGGAGAATGAAACTACCACAAAATGAGGTCTCTTTAGAGAGGCCAGGTGGAAAAGCTTTTCCCTAGCTGTTCAGGTTTGTTAAGGATAACATAATCCCCCAGCCCTCAGAGGCATGGAGAGGGCGGGCAGGAGAGATGGGCATACCCCCAAAAGAATACGAAAAACCGTACTTGAACTCATATGCCTTTTAGTAACCTGAAATGGAATCACCACGTGTTTTTTATATATATATATATATATATATAGGCAGACGTGCACTCTCCTACTGCACACCCGTAGGAACCAAACCTGCTTTACCGCATTCATACTCTGGCCACACTGGAGTTTTCACCAGCAGCAGAAACCACCTGGCATGATGTGTTTCTCAGAATCATAAACCTTAGAAATAAAGAGACTTATTAGAGTAACTAGCCCAATTCTATGTCCTCTTCATTACCTGCCATTTTCTTCTGGCCATATATTTCTTCATCCTATCTTTGGAAAGTTTTTTGGCTTCCATGTTTTTGGTGTCTTTTTGCAGCCAAGGATGCTGAAGACATTGAGTACAATTTAAGCGACTCCTGTTTTTATATAAAAAGATTAGTCAGCGTTGCCATTAACGATAGTTGAACCTACCTGCTTTAACATTATTTTGTGCGCTCTTTTCTGAGAGCTGATTTTTCTGTTTTCTAAATTTATCGACATACATCACATGGCACTGTTTTCCCAGCTGTACTTACTTCTTAAGCTCACTTTCACAATTTCTGTAGGGCTTTTTGTGAGAAAACTGTGCATTTTTAAGTGTTAATAAAACATTATAAAACAAAGCATGTAAAGCCATATGTTTTAGGCACGGAACACATACAGCAGAGCCACAATGGCAGTGATTCAGCTACCTCATGCTGGCAGAACCCTCTCCCAGCTCTCCTTTCCTTCACTTGCAGAGATTTCCCCTTTCCCACCACTTAATCTCCTCCTTCCTGCAGCACGGAACATTTAACAAAACAGAAACGTCCAAATCTCTAATCAAGCCACACCCATTCTTCGCTTTGTTTATCGTACACAGATAAATAACCCTTTGTTCTCCATCCATCCAACTGCAAACTCACTGGAAGAAGTACATTTTCTTTCCTTGGTTTCTTCAGAGTCTGCTGTAAACAGGGCTTCCAACTAGTATTTTTTTTTTCTTGACCAATTACTACATTTGTAGGAAAGCTGCCTACTCAGAGGTACCGCACTTAAAAGCAACACATGGAAATAAATCTGGCAAAATTGCAACCCGTTCAGATCAAGACAGAACATGTCATGCAGGAATCTGTGTCACACAACAGCGAAGGTAAGAGTAGTCACAGAAAACCTCAGGGTGCATCTTGCCCGAGGGAAGGGAAAAGCAGACCAAGCAGGCGATTCAAAGAAAGCGCTCCATTCAGACCTGCGCCCTGCGCGTAAAATAAACGGGAGCTGCACACAGAGACAGACGGGCACACACAGCTCCTTATAAAGTATCGCCAGAGGTGCCTGCATCAACGCGGAGATTCACGGTGGGGAAACAAGAATGACAAGTATCAGCTAAATGCAAACATAGAAAGTGTATCAAGTCCCACAGCTTTACTTCATATCTTTCTTTAGTAGATTGCTGATAAAGTCCTTGGCATCATCGGAGATTTCATCAAAAGCCTCATCGTCGAAGTCCCACGTTGCTGAGGTGACATTGGCTAGGGTTTCGTTGTCGTTGTCTCCCATGAAAGGAGAAAGTCCGCTGACCCTGGGGATGGAAGAGACAGACAGACACAAAACAAACAGCGTCAATTTGCAAATTACCCGAGGAGCAAATTAAAATCGTGTGTGACATCTCCTATGCTCTGCAGATCTTTATCAGTAAAAGCCGCCTTTAAGAAAAAAAAAAGGACTCGGAGCTAACTACAGATAGCCTTGTGGGAAGGAAACGAGACTTTTGACTGCAAAACTGAAAGGGAATTTTTTGCTGTTTCTTTCTCTTTTCCCAAGACGTTTTTGAGGAGAGAACTAGCATTAGGTGAAAGTGGAGCAAGTGGAGCATACTAGTTTGTTAAATGACTCGTCTAGTTCTGCATAAATAATACCGCAATTTTCACACCAAATTCAGTTGAAGAGCTTTTTTTTTTTTTCCTGGTGCTTTCAGAGTGACTTTCCTGCCTTTACCGTCGAACAAGCTCTTTTGTACATTTTATTCCACTTACTCCTGCAGAGAGAGCCCAAGAAGAAAGATGCATCATGAAATCCACGGGGCTATTTTGTAAACAAAACCACCCCGAATTATATAGCCAGATAAAACATCACTGCAGGCTGCAGAGTTATGCAGATGCATCCAAAAGTAATTAGGTCTTTATGTTCTCAATCAGTCATGATGATGCATGAAATGGAAATAATACTCTTTTATAACCGAAGTTGAGCTTCCGAGGCTTTTTACACAATATAACTGATAAATTGCCAGTGAAAGGCAATTACAGAACATCACGATGTCATTTTTGCAGAGTATCTTTCTCCAGTTGAGCGTTGTCCTTTATTATACTGTACCTTTGTGCATCCAGATACTTTTGATTCCTGTATATATCACCCTTTCAGTAAAAACGGACAGGTTGCTTATGAAAGGTTGCTTATTCTTTAGAACTCCAAGTTATCCCGTTTTCCAGGTCTTCTTCTGGCATGCAATTTACATAATAACCTATTCTTTATTAAATTTTACAGACTTAATTTGCTTTCTCGGTACAATCATGTTAACCAGTTACAACAGCCAGTCACATTTCAACAGGAGTACATGTATTTGAAACACGGAAAAATAAGTGGAACTTACTAGGGTTCTGAAAATGCTGTATAGAAAAATATCATGATGCTACTGAGTATCACAGAACAGATTGGTAGAAAAAGAAACCGGTATCAAACAAAGTGAGGTACTAAATGAATAATATTAGTATAATCTTCTCCTCCAAAGTTATTTTCCTACTCTTTTGTCACTAATTACATTCAAAATCTGACTTGGAATTTGTTCCTAAGGATTTTACTTCTATAAGGAAAGCAGAAACACACACACATTGAAGCGTCAGACAAAGCAGATACTAAATCTTTTACCATTTCTGGAAGTCGTGTGCAGTACAGCAGAGTCTAGAATCTTATGTGTATACTTCAGAAACTTCCTAGTAATAATACACGAGATGAAGATAAAAGGTTTCTTTCTTCTCAGGCAGAAGGAGGTAAATCAGAACAGAAAGCATTTGCTGTCTCATGTTCCATCAGATGGGGTACATTCAAATGCAACAGTGAAGCATGACTTTATAAATGTATAAGGTGGCATAAACCCATTTGTGAACATATAATAGGTGTGAGTTACAGGAAGCTGAAAGATTAACATACCAAAAAATGCCCACGCAAACCAACTTTACCATGACTGTTCTCTGTCTTTGAGGCTTACTTTAGTGAAGAGACAAGGTTTGTGCCTGCTGGCACTGGAGAGCTGGCACCGCTGCTGCGCAGTGAGAGACCGTTCTGCCTCGTGCACATCAGCTGTCATGGCCCGGTAAATTGAAGTAAAATCTCTGTCCTGGAATCCACAAAGCATCCTGCAGGGCCTTAAATCAATCTCCACTTCAATATTTAAGCATTTTCCTATTTATGACAACGTCATCGTTCTCTATAATGTTTTAGAAAGGGAAAAAAAATCTCATCCAGGCTGCAGGTCTAAACTTCGGGTTCCAGACACTGATTGCTAAGTTGCCTCTTTTTTGACTATGTAGTAAGTACAAGAATCTATCAGCCAATTCAGCAGCTGCTAAAAAGGCATTTATACGAATGAAGGGTCTGTGAAGTATTTCTTTAGCTCACTGCCAATATATAGGAGATGCACATCTTTTCTTCACCCCGTTAAGCTTCCAGAGGACAGACTTGGGCAGTCAGAGCAATAACAATCCCATCTCCCTTCAATACTTGATCGAAGTTTGCAAAGGTGACCTCTGCATAGTATTACCACAAATAGTATTGTGCAGCTCTTGTGCTACGTTAGATAATATTTTGGCCTATGTCCAGAGATTAAAGCTGCAGTATTGAGAGATCATTTTCATGCTAAAGAGACTGCTATGGATACGGAGCCATCGCTTCATGTGGAAACACCACCGCTCCCTGCTGCCCCAGGAGTCAGTGCTTATAAAGACATTTAGCTCTCTGGGCAGAGCCATACTGCATGTCACACCCAGCTTTTGAGGGATGAGGCTAAATAGAAGGAGATTAGAGAGGAAAAAAACCCTTGGGTTGTTTTGGCTGGCTTTATTTATTTTTATTTTTTTTTTTTAAGAATTGCATGATGGAACTACTGGATAAAATCTTAAATGTTGTGTTAGGATCGACCCATTCCATGCATTTGGTAAATTACCAGACAGGTATCAGTTAAGCCTCTGCTCACTTTGTCATTTCCAAACCCCAGTGTAACAGTACCCATTCCAATGTTTCAATGAACCTATTTTCATATTTCTGAATGTGCTGTGGCAAACTTATAAGGGTAAAATAGTTTTCTTTTTCTACCACAGTTTTATACTGTGAATCGGTTGCCTTGTCATGGAAATACTTGTAAGGAGAACTAGCTCCTTGCCTGTAGTCAGAAAACAAAATCCAGCAACTAATGCAGATTATAACTTGAAATTCTTATCTTTAGCACCAATTTCACTGACCTAAGTTTTGTCTGTTCATTTCTTAATAGCCATTTAAAGTAATAATGGCCCAGCAACTCTTTTGACAGATTACGGAAACAATTTCTTTTTGGAATGCTGAAGCGAAGTGATAAAGATGAGCTACCGCTCCAGAAAATTAATAGTGAGCTTACACTGCAAAGTTACTATTAGACAAGCAGCAAGTTGTTTACTGAAAACATTTTTCCAGCTACTTAAGAAGGCATCTTCCTGGCATGTTAAGAACCATTTGTTTAGAAAATCTTTCACAGTTTCCACTTCTAAATAAAGAAGAAAGATATTTTATCCTCTGGAAGTTCCTTAACATTTATTGGTCTGTTCTAACAAAGCTCGGAGCGCAGATTTAGAGAAGTTCAGCTCAAAAGGGTCCAACGTGGTTGCCAGTGTCACTGCCTCTGCAACAAACGGGATAGCATTTCACCTGGAAATCTTTGCATTAAGACTGCCACTAATCCAGGAAAGATAAATTTGTTGCACGTCTCAAAAAGTCAGAGGCTGAGCATTTCTCTGCAAGCAGCGTTTGCAGCAGCACCTGATTTGGGTGGACAACACTGAGCTCCTCCTTACAGTCTTCCCCTTGCATTAGCAGTGAAAAAAAGGAACAGATTTCAGTGGGAAGAGTACTATCTGCTTCTGATAAACCTGTGCAGGTCATGTCAAATAAGCACATGATAATGCCTGCACCCTGGAGATCATGTAGTAATTTAGTTCTTTTACAAGTGAAATAAAACAAATACATCATCTCAGCCTATTTGGGGGGGACACGCATCCACCGGCCAAAACCAACTTTTCTTTAGCTGAAGGCTGACTGAATCCCACGCTGGTTGTCTCCCAGAAGAAACAGAGCACTGAAACCCCCCCACAGGAAGACAGCTCGATGCTGAAGCACGGGTGTTACTCTGTTCTCATTCTTGCTTTACGTGCCCAGTGGATTAATGAGGAATCACAATTTTCCACTGCCACTGAACAAATAATTCATTTTCTTTTGAGCAGTACAGTCATGACACTAAAGCTCTCCTAACTTGCTTTACTGAAATAACAAGGAGTGCTCTCTCATCTTTATATTAAGGAGGCTTAAATTTTTCATACGACATGGAGCCAAGTGTAAACCAGCAGCGTGTCTTGCCTTATGAAAGTCCCAAGTCAGCAGACCCAAAAGATGAATGATGCCAAAAGATCTTCCAACCAACCCAGATGGCCAAAGAAGGGAGGAATAATGGCAGTGATGAATAACGGAATAGATAAAAAGGAAAGGGAATGTTTGAAGAATCAGGGTGTGTTATTAGGAAGGTGCTGAAGGAAGAGTGTACAGCAAGATAAAATGTATTAAAAAGCGGCCTAAGACATAGCGTATTAAAAATTATTAATTGACAGAGATCAACTACTCTGAAAAGATATACACTGCCTGGCACTGATAAAGCAAGAAGAACTGACGGAGAGCAAGCAGAAGTTTGAATCAGCCACAGCCAGTTCCTCACTGAAACTAGTCAGATCCTGTGGCGGCAGAAGGAAAAGGGCTATCCATGTTCAATGTACGTACATGCAGCGCTGAAATCTTAGACTGAAATTTGGTTTGAAATAAAAATAGAATTTAGAGACTGTTTCAGATTAATAAATATTGGAAGCACTTACTATCCAAATGGATCATCAGAAAATAACCAGAAAAAAACCCCACAAAAACAATTTCAGCAATGCCCAAAAAATAAATGGGTCAGAAAGAGCTGGAAAGAATTCAGGATGTTTAACTTTCATTAGATAAAGATTATTGCAAACGCAGAAAGAAACACTGAAATAGACATAAATGGAGATGATATACACAAGCTATAATATTTGTGGCCTGTTACTTCAAAGGCAATAGATCAACTTAAGTATGTGGGACAGTACAGTGATGCAGAACAGGAGAGAGAACAAGATAAAAGTGGAAGATAAAAAACATGAGGTGGAGAATACAAACAGGGAAATTTAAGGAAGAACAAAGACTGTTGAAGAGACAGAACTGAATAAGTTATCCAGAAAGATTAAAAGGATTTAATGTGTAGCTATGAAATGTGAAAAGGGAACGCATGAGCCATAGGATGGAATTAGGTCAGTCATGCCATAAGGAAGACAGATGCAGCATCCCAATGGAGAGCGCAATATCTGTCCTTACACCTGCATAACAGAAGGCTAGGAGAGACGTTTTGCAATAGCGAGAGTCATGCAATAGCATGCTCCCTGCTGCTTCACTTAGGACATAGGATGGACACAGCAGCTTTGGGCCATCGGCTGCCTGTGGCAGACCTGTCCTTAAGCCCAGTGCTGCTGCAGAGCTCACCTCTTCCTTCACGGCCCCACTCACCATGTCAGGGTAGAGGGGATGCAAATGCTGAGTTACAAGCACAATGACGGTATGTGAGACACCAAACGAGTGAGTCTTATACTCTGTGCATGAGATTTGGCAGTTCTGAGCTTACAATCAAAACAGGAAAGCAGCGTTACAACTAAAGAGAGATGCAGTTCTCAATGACTTTTATTTGCATTCTGTAACGATGATGTGATGGTCCATTTTGGATAATGGCTCAGAGTTGTGAGTCTGCAAAAATAGCTGGGCTTTAAGGAAGTGAAGGCAGATTGGGAGTCTGTCACTCTCGGGTGGAGAGGGAAAGTTTGAGCAATGACTCACAGGTCTTCCCTAACTTCTATTACTTTATTCTTATCGCAAGAAAGACAAAAGCTGATTCTTACTGTTAATCATTATTGTGGCAATAGCTGTGCATCAAAAAAGGAAGATTTTTGTTGCGTTTGCGTAATGTAATTTTCCCCTCACAAGGAGTTAAATGAGCTTAAAGACATCTTAGCAAACAAGTAATTTCATAATATATTTCACAAGGCATATCGGGTCATCCGAATCAAGTGTAACACCACCCCAATCCCATCAGCTGAACATTACAGCATGCAAATATCTTGCTTCTGGTGGCACAGAGAAACTGGGTAGAAGCAGTTCTGCCACTGCCAGCAGACTGGTCTTTGGCAAGACATTTCACCTTTTTTCCATCTCTTTCACCTGCTCCCTTTGCCTTGTCTACTTAGACGATGACGGTGTTCTCCAGCACATACCGTATTGGAGCAGCACCCCTGGTTGGGTGCCTTTGCAGTACACACAACTGCCGTCACCGATTTTTGCCTCGGTTGTCTGACATGTCACTGCTTACACTGCAAACACACAAAACCTCACATATACTTTGATAACAAATGACAGCAAAAGACGTTAAACCCCCCAAAATGTGCGTGTCACGCTGTGGTTAACGTTTTGTTCCTTCACGCATGAGAGGCCTCTAGGGGGCAATGCAGCATTGATGGAACTGTTGGGTTTTCCATTGCCTGTGGAGGCAGTCTGGGATCTCCATACCGCTCTTCAGTGCTCTGTAACTCAGGAGGCCTCAAAAGCTAGAGAAATAAATGAGTTTGTCATCCGAGTACTGCATGTGTGGTCTACATTATTTGAACTACAGGATGATCCAAATGAGCTTTCAAGATCTAGAAAGAAATGCTGGAAATGAATGGAAAATAAAGGTCCTTTAAATAAACTGGCAGAGCAAAGTGACCTTGAAGAGTGTAGCACACTTCACGTAAGAAACGGAAGATAACAGAAATATTCAATCTTTGCTGGGAGTAAGAGAGTTGATGTAGTAGCTTTTGCACAGGACAAGAAAGAAAATGGTGTTGCTTAGATTGTAAATGAGAAGAATAAGAGAACAAGGACAGGCTAACAAGGCAAGCAGAATTACAGGGAGACTGAGTAAAGAGGAGGCCTACAACTGTGCATTGCCAGGTGTCAAGGAAGAGCGCAGCCAGGGAGGAGAGGGCTCTTAAAAAAGGAAGTAAGGTATTGAGAGAAGCCTTTTAAAAGAATGAAGCAAAGCAGATCTGCCATTTACTTACTATTGAAACTGGAGCGAGGGAGAAAGAACCATGCTCCAAACTGAACTTTTCTTTTCGTTTGTTTATATGGCATCAAAAGTGTAAAGTCACAGTTGGAAGATCACTTGCTGTTCTAGGCATGGAGATCCTATTTCCATATATGTTTGTCTAGACCCACTGAAGTTCATAATTGCGTGTTATCAAATCACATATAAAGATCAAATCAAATACCAAAATACGTAACCGAGAGCTGAAGCCAAACATCCTCTAAAATATTTCCATGAGCTTGATCCATGCTGCTTATAAAATGTATTTATTCAGTGGTTTGTGCTTAATAATACATTAAAGTTCACTGTGAACAGATATGGTCATGCTGGGATACAATCTGAATAAGAAGGCCTCAAAATTTCACAAAACATTTCTTTCTTGTGAATAAAAGAATGGAAATTTCAATTATTAGTGCATGCCCAAACATATCTCTTTAATGTCTGGGAAGGAAAAATAGTTTAAAGTTAATAATAAAATACTGTCACATTGTCTTTTTAAATGAGATGAAGCGTTGCTGGTTTATGATGTAAGATGTACAGCACTAAATGGCTGAATTTCCACAATTGCTAGTTCTGCAGTTTACCAGTTACAGCCTTCAGAGAACAGAGAATTTTTATTAAACACGCTGGAGCTGCTAATCAGAATACAAAAGGGCTGAAAATTGGAGAAAAATTCAGAAGTTTCCTATGAAAATTTCATATGTTCAACAACCGTCAGGATTTGTGTTACGAATAGCAAAGGTACTCACAAAATGTAGCAGATAACTCCTATGCTCCACATATCTGTTTCGTATCCAATAGGTTCATAGTTTATAACTTCTGGAGCCACAAACTCAGGTGTCCCAAAGAGAACCTTCAGAGAACCTGCATTTTCTGTGAAGAATGAAAGAGAAAACCATTAACTGTTACATGCAAGTTTCCAAAAACAATTATTCTGCAGTAACAGGAAAACCAGTTTTGTTAAAGATCCTTATCAGAAAAAAAATTGGCTGAATGGCTATTTTCTTAGCTGATACATGTATAGCAATAAAGAATTATTAAGCATCCTCAAGCACACAGCACTGTACAAGGCACATAATAAGAAGGTTCCTATTGCAAGGAGTTTCCACAAGACCAAGTCTAAGAAAGAGGAGAACTTTCAGTGTTCAATTCAGACCTGGATGTCCTGAAGTACTAAAGTGTTTGAGCCTCCATCACTTCAGCAGCTGCACAAGAGGACTTCAGGATTCCAGTGTTAGAAAGAAGTCGAAGTTTTCACAAATTATCAAAGATTTATCAAGGATTGATTTATCTGCTCAAGGATTCTACTGTAAAGAGGAACAGTACCGACAAAATGATAACAATAAGAAATGACTATTTTAATCCAACACAATTCTTGTAGTTTAAACAGGAAAGAAAATTGATACACGGTTGCATGTCTCTGAAATTTGAAGTGGCACAGGTTGGTGGTGAAACAAGAAGAGAAGCCGATGACGTGCACCTGGCAGATCACAGCCTTGTCAGTAAAACTCAGCTTCAGGCTGCTTTCAAAACCAAGCTTGCCTCCAAGCATACCTGTGGAGCTCCAAAGTGGTGGAGGGGGACCACAAATGCTTAGTCATCAGCTGCCACCCTAAACTTCTATTCAGCTGGCTTGTGGCACAGGTGTCCTACATTTGTCTCTGCTTAAACACGCTGTGGATGCTTTTAAAATGATCTGTGATGAAGCTGCTGCTAGCAATATGAACTGAAAGAATCGGGTTGTGGGATGCATGAACTCGCTCTTCATCTTTCCTGTGCTGACCCACCAGTATCGCTCTACCGGAAAATACAGTGATGAAGGTAGAATAACAGCCTGTTCAGAACCCAGTATTGCCTGTTTACACTGCCAGTGTGCAACTATGCTTTTTTTTTTTTATGTCCAACTTTTAGTCATAGTGTGAAACATGACACAAATAATTTCGATAGATAGAAATTATTAGGCAGATTGCAATGGGCTCACTTTCACTGATGCTCATTCTAAAATGTTTGGGAAGAAGAGGAAAAGAATAAGCAAGGTCAGGAAGGAAGGAAACTAAGGAATAGATTAGGGACTTGGAAAAAAATCTCAATAAAATATTTGTATTATAAAAGTATAAAAATATAAGGAAATAAATTGTTTCTGACTTGAAACAGGCTTGGATTTAGGTTGAGAAACTCTCGTCCAAGTTACACATATGTCTGAGCAATCAGTATTTGCCCTAAGTGAGATTCATTGGATTACATCTATCTTTTGTGCAAGAGTAGCATCCAGTAGAATGACATAGTGAGGAACCATCCCTCTCCCAAAGAGATTACCATCTAAACAAAACAGATACAAATGGGAAGAGAAACAGATGTAAGAGATTCCAATCCTACTCCTGTTAAGGTACAGAGATTTGCAACTCTGTAATCAAGAGAAAAGCTTAAAAAACCTCAAACAGCAGCAGATCAAAGCTTTGAGAAGAGTACAAGCGAAGCTACTGGTCCACAACACTGAATCTTTACAGAGTATTTTTATACTTTATATTTTTATTTACCAGAATTTCCTCTACCAAGTTTTGCAACATAAATGCTGATCCCAATACTGACTCCAGACCTACAGTTACCTCCATTGAAAGGTGTTAAGCCATTTGATAAAATGTAATCGTACACCTAAGTAAGTACTCTTTTGAGGTATGCAAATCCCCAATTTACCAAATGAAAATTGATGGATTTATGGGGTTAATAAGTTGCCTAATGATTGAACAGCATGCTTGACACAACTTCTAAGCACCACCACAGTAATTCACTCAGTCGTGCCACTTTCCCATTTTAAATGCTGTGAAACCCTTTTTGCTCTGCTCAGTTATGGTGATAATAAATTAATTGCACTGAAAATGAGAAACCTCATTTTCACATGTTATCCCTGCTTTCAGAGACCCCTCCCTGCAAAGAGTACTCATTTCTGTAGAGAGAAACAGACAGAAGAATGCCTGGGAGCAGCCCCAGGAAAGCACCTAGATCCCCTGCAAGTTCACCAATATCAAGACCTTCCTGCCAGATGTCTGACTAGCCTTTAAAAAGCACATTCAAAAGCTATTCCACAACATCCCTACATTCACATAACCAGAGGTTTTTTTACCCCAGAAAGTAGTATCCTTTTCCTAATATCCAATCTAAACTGACTTAGCCTAAACCAAGGGCAACATCTTCTCCACAGTTCCAATGAGAAGTGAGAGATCACCCTTCCTTTTCCAAGCATGAACGGGAAGCCTATGATCCCATCTTCCCATGTGCCTTCTTTGTAAGGTCAACACCTACTTTATTTTTTCTAACAGTCCTTATGAAAAATTACTGAAATTTGTCACAAAGAACCTATTTTATAAAAGCTTCATCATGATCATCCAAATCTCAGGCTCAGATTTGCACATCCAAGTTTGGAGGCTTTTCTGGGCACTGTGTAAACTACCACAAGC
This sequence comes from Chroicocephalus ridibundus, assembly GCF_963924245.1. Taxonomy (NCBI): domain Eukaryota; kingdom Metazoa; phylum Chordata; class Aves; order Charadriiformes; family Laridae; genus Chroicocephalus; species Chroicocephalus ridibundus. The sequence continues at coordinate 12,310,162 of NC_086290.1, read as the reverse complement.
CGCTGTGTATGCAAAAGGCTGGTGTATGAGATGTGCTGCCCATAGGTCAGAGAAATGTTTTTTTGAAAACATGGCACTTGAGTGCAAGCATACAGTGTGAAACAACTGATACAGCATTTTCTGTGTATAAAAGATTAAAAAAAAAAGAGAAGAATAAGACCTTTTCTATGCAATAATATGTCAAATCTTTACCCAGATGTTTACAAGCTTAGTACACAAGTAGGATCTGTGTTTGGATATCCCTTAGTTCAGACAGAAAGCTGACAAGCTAGCTGGAAACTGTTGCCGACACTGTGTATAATCAACTGATTTAAAAAAAAAATCTTTATAGTACTCAAAAACCATTCTCTTTTCTTCTCAAGAAGTTTATCTTAAACAATTTTCTACATGTGTTCCTCAGCACACCAAAAAAGGTCAGGAAAATATCCCACTGCAGCTTTGGTATTTCCTGACAGTATAAGAGAACTAATTAGCTGCAGAAGATGACTGCAGAAGGAGCTGACTCTAATTTCTTTAAAGCTGATCAAAACACTGAATTTAGAGGCATTAGTTTGCACTAGTTACAGAAAGCTAAAACTAAATCTCAGAAGTTGAAGTGCAAAATCAGCCACTGTTCCCTTCAGCGCATCCTTGGTTGAGTGGTTTCCACTCAATTGGGGTCAGGTCCATAGTATGAGGGTTCCAATCCCACATCTACCAAAGCCAAAGTGAATTTGACACACAATTTCAAAATCACAAGGCTTGAAGGAACACAAGCGAAGGACAGTGCCCTCAACGCACCACATAAGACAACTGGCAACAAAAGGGCACTTCTTGAAAAGTGAAAACTGTTTTTAGCAATTTTTGTAAGTAAATGAAACAGTAAAATTTGTTTTCTACTCTTGGAAAACATCTCAACCCAAATGTTATAAATGTCTTCATGATTAACACAGTGCTTTTGCTTTATGGGCATGGAATGGGAGGGCACGCTCTCTTCCCAGGGAAATGCCACACGCAGTGAGTTACCCGGAAGGGCAGGCTGGTGAAAGAAACAGCAAATACCTATAATGTACCTTTGCAAGAATCAGGAACATATTAAGCCAAATCAATGTACAGTATTGCAAAATTAAAATCAGTGTCCGTGCCCATAGCTCTCATCCTTCTACATCAAGAAAAGTTATATATAGGTTAGGGATTTACTAAATATGGCATGACTGTAGCAGCTCACAAGCTGGAGTCAGCCGTGCAATATACAGTGATGCCACAAGATTAAGAGAAAAATGGAAAAGCTGGTGGATGTGAACAGGCTACTGAAAATAGGATCTTCCTTTTGCTAAATGTAGGTTTAACTGTGGTTTGAAGTTTAAATAGTAGTTAAAGAAATTTCCATAAAAAGGCCATTCTGTGGTTACATTATATCTCTTGTTGATGAAATCACCCACTTTAGCAGTAAGCATACAGTTTTCAGGCTGACAGCTGGAACGTCATGGGATGAAGCCTTTCACACACCTCTTCAGCACTGGAACTTAGTTAAGAGTTCATCTGTTTCTTCAACAAGAACAAAATACAGTTCATGCTCCCAGAAAACTATTGGTTTCATGCTGCTGAAAGAACATAAATGGCAGCGATCTCTCTTTCTTAATGAATGGAATAAATACCTTATCTCTGAGTTCACAGTGTCCCTGTGACTGAGATTCATGTAATGCCCTTTTGGAGTCAAACATCATCTAAAAATCTGAAAAGCAGATTTCTTTTCCCCTATTCATCCAACATACCATTTTTCATTTGTTTTAGTAAAATTATAATCTTGGGTATGCAGTAGCCTGTTACTTAAGTGTCAAAAAAAGTAGGATGAGCAGCATGTGGGCAGATAACAAAAATCAGAAGCTTGTAATTCCAAACTTTACTCCTACAAAAATCATTGTTCTACTTTTTAATAAGTTTTAAATATAATTTTGTTTAAAGAGGGAAGGCAAAAGATTACAACTAAGAATCTAGCTGCGGGCCCCTTTACATAGAGTAGCAATTGATATGAGTTGTCCCAATTGATTTAATGGCAGCAGAGCCACAAATCTCAGCTCACCCAGTGTAACAGGTTCATAAACTATTTTAGCTCCTTTTAATTCCTGGAATGATTTTTTTTCTCTTGTGAAAATACAAGATTAAAAAAGATCAGTGTGTGAGGTTGGTATTGTTCAACACTAACAAACACAACTGGAGGCTGCTTTTTAGAGCTGAATTAACCCTGAGCAATATGAAGACAAGAACCCTCCAATGTCTTTGGCTTTCAAATTGCAGAGCACGTTGGAAAGCTTAGTCCAAAATGAATGATAGGAAGCAGCTAAAAACAGCTTAGGAAGAGGAGGAGGTTGTCAAATGGAACTTCCTCCCCTCCCAACCCCTTTGCATTACTTTTAAGTAGTGCTATTTTATTAATCATTTTAAGCATGACAGAAACACAGCTCTTTACAGAGTTCCCCCCATGTTTAACATGCATGACAATATGCTGCTGCTTAGGATAAGAAATGATAAAAGCTAACGGGGAAATGTAAATTGAATGTAATTACCCCTATTTGAAAGACTTCTAGAACAACACCTTAACTCCTGCTGTTACAAAAGTTTCAAGGATTTGTAGTATTCATGAAGGTCAAGGTTTTGTTCTATTTTTTACAGTTAGATAGTTAGTGGTTTATGGTTTCCTTTAGCAAATGTAAATATTTTTTAACATTACTACTACTATGTATTGTACCTGGTAATCTACAGGGCTACCCTAGCCATAGAAACAGACAGGTAGATTGTACACACGTCACTGCAAACTCCTCTTGAAGGGGAGGTGCCCTACTCTCACTCTTGAATGCCTTCTTTTTCCCTTCTCTTTTTTTTTCCTAAAACCATAACTATTTATAGGAAAGGTGTATGTTTACTTTTTATACATGAAAGAATATAATAGTAAGTATGAATTACTGCTTGTCCTGCCCTTTTCCCCATGTCATATTGAAACAGGGAGAAAAGTCATTACCTAATCTTCTTGCAAGTCCAAAGTCAATGAGCTTGATACTTGTACCCGTCTTGTTGACACACATAATATTTTCTGGCTTCAAATCCAAGTGGACGATACCCTGCTTATGGATGTACTGAACTCCTTCTGAAATCTGCTTCATATATTTAATGCACTCTCTCTCTGTCAGTTCAAAGTCTTCATCAATGATTCGTTCAAAGAGTTCTCCTCCAGAAACCCTAGGAAAGACAGAATAAAATGCCTGCTGTAGCATTTTGATTTGGGGAGTAATCAAACTATTTACACAAATACAGATAGTTCAAGCTTGCAAAAGTCACTTCAGGACGCAATCTATGTTTTGTAATGGCATTTTCCATAGCCACATGGATCACATAGGAAGAATCACCTCTTGTGTGTGGTATAAATCAATAGATTTTTTCCATTCTGAATCTCTTTCCCAGGTTAGGACTGTGAAACACTTGTACTTTTATCCCAGGTGGTAGGGATGTAGCTGGATTTACATTCTGCGCTCCATCACTACAAAAGTGCAGATAACAAAATTTAGAAATAAAGAAAACTAAAATACCTGGGATGAATCCCAGGAAAAGAGGACAAAACTTCTAGTAGATTGGCAAAAATTTGGGAAGAAGAGAGATTGAGAGTGACAAAGAAAGGCTGAAGAAGGAAGAATTCAAATGACATGGTTAATTAGAATGCAAAGCTCAAAGGGTAAATTACTGACCCAAGTGAGCTCAGAGGGAATTTCCTCTTCAGCTGTGACAGGACAAGGATATAACCCACAGCTCTTTCAGCGCTGGTATTTTTAGCTGAACTATCATCACACGCCTTGTAGGTCAGTTCCATTTTTATGCTTATTGGAGATGTGAAATAATTCACCTTTCCAGAGTAGAATCTCCTGGATTGAACTGTTTGTGGAACTGAAGTGGGACATTTTTAACCTAGATTTAATAAAGCAAAATTTAAGTTGTGGTTTGGTTGGTTGTTGGTTGTGAGGGTTTTTTTATTAAATTCTGAGTAATCACTGATTTTCTGCTTACATCCAAAGATGGGAAGTACTTTTTTGTATGCAGCGAGTGAATGACCCATACAGAAAGGAGCAAATGGTGAAGAGAAGCTTTGCTCTTAGAAATCTGTTCTAAATTAAATGCTCCACGGTCTTTATATGGCTTAATATTTTGCAGCATTCATGCTTATTGCCAAATGTAATTGCACATTTCAGTTACAGAAAGAAAACACACAACTGAAAACTGGCCTTGCAGTGTTTGCAGGTTGTCAGATATACGATTATATCCCTCGTGTCCTAAACTGAAATTGAAACATCTGGAGTTCTGGACACATTTGTTGCTTTGGCTATAAGATTTCAGAATGTATATAATTAGAAATGCTACTGCAGTTTCCTATTAACATGAAAATAGTAAGAATAGAATACGCTTGACAAACTGGGATTGTAACACATTTGTAACATAAATCCAATAATATGGCTAAAGCTGTTGAATAAACAGCTCTGGTAAGTCGGGGACCTAGTATTTTGTTATTTCAGTAAGACATTAACCAGTGTGGAAATGTTTAGGAAAACATCTGCATGCAAAATGTTTATATCTGGAGCACTCTGCAATTCCAAATGATAACCGCCCTACTAATAAAAAATACCAGTTGTTTTTTGACTATTTAACACAGAAAATGATGACTTATTTTTACTATAAAAGTGCCATACTTTTCAGATCCCTGAAATGAAAGATTTTCAGAAATCATTCCATTCTCTTAAGCACCACTTTTTAGCATATTATTTGGATGTTATATCTGCTATAATCATATAGCAGATTATTTGGATAACTACTGTTAATACATCTGCATGCTGTTTTTACTCTGGGACCGCTAGACAGTCTAGTAACATCATTAGATTAAACTGCAATTGCTTTTATAGAATGCATATTTTTGCATTTATTTCCTGAGACAAATCCAGTGTAACTTTTGCCAGGTTAGGAAGCTGAATTGAACCAATGCAGATTAGGTTCTACGTATACACAGAAAGTGAAGTCGGCTTTCTTCACACCGCCACAACTAGTTCAGAATCTAAATCTCTCTCATTTTTTTTCTGGATTCTCCTCTTTTCAGTCTTCTCCAGATGAGGTCACAGAGGAAAATATTCCTGTCTATAGAGTCACAAAATACACATTTAAAAAATATTTTATCATAAGGTTTTGGTCATGGAGGAACAATCAGAAGAATCTACCTTGGAGTTGCCCAGGCAAATACTCAACTTTTTTTTTAAGAATTTTAAGAAATTTCATTTCTCAATTTCTCAATTTTAAGAAATCTCACCTTGAAAAAAAGAGAAAACCTTAGTAACTTGTGCAGACTTTAATCACACCAAATGAATGGAGTTTACTGCTGAAATTTTGCTTTAAAAATCTTAATTTGCAATACAATAATCTTCTGATCTATGCTAAAATAAACTGACTATCTGAAGTACGTAAAAGCTTAAAGGCACTTAGCTCCCAGCGTTGAATGCCATTCACAACGTGCTACTATTTTTCAGATATTCTTTTTCCACTGAGATGACTACTGTGGAGCAGGTACATCGCTATATTTGAAAAGGAAATGCCTGAGATTTGCTCCAGCAAATGGTAGACGGGAGGGTTTCGAAGGAAGAACACGTCAAATTATTTGAACCCTTAGAGTGTTTGATTTGAAATCAATGACAAAAAATTCTGAATTTATTATAAATATGAAATCAAACCATATTAAATAGTGGCACGACAAATACTAAAAGGAGAGAGGGTGAAGTTAAAAAAAGTTATAAGAAATATATGGGAATAAACTTTAAATGAAAAATTTAGGATGAATATCAGGAAGAACAACCCAAAGGTGCTCTTCATCAGTAGCTCCAATTTGAGTGGAGGGGTGTTGCTAAATTTCAGTCACTACTAAAATCGAGTTTATAAGGAGACTGATGGCAGGAGAACTCCATTTCTTTGAAATCCATGCTTTTAGACTCTGATCACAGCTCTGAGAACTGCTTGGATACTAAGAAGGTACTTTGAAGGTATTTCCCACAACTTCTTTGATAGGCAAAGAACTATTAGCTTCACAGCTAAAGCAGAAACGATCCATCAGTGGCTCTCTAACAATACAGCTGCAGTTGCTGACACAGCGGGACTGTGTCAGCTGGGTAATATGTGACAGTATAGAGGCTACCAAGTCATCTGACGTGAAGGTGTCACGCAAGCATCTCACAGACTGCTACCACCTGACTGCATGCTGCTTTAAGAACCCTACCTCCTGCAGCACTCGACACTATGGAAATGTCAGTGCGGGGGTTCAAAAGCCAGAAAAGTGGCCACCCCAAACTAAAATCACATCCTAATTAGACTGGTTAATAAAACTACTTTAAATTTGATTGCACTTTTCTACATTTTTAAAAAGTAAAACCCCTTTGTTGGCAGAGGGGAACTAATGGTGTGCGAAGCCATATGCTATTCAAAACTCTTTATACATTTCCTTGTTTTCCATTAGGTCTGCCAGCTCCCAATTCCAAGCTAAGTAGGGCTCCCTTCCCCTACCGTCACCAGCTTGCTCAACTGCTGAAGCTAAAAATAAAAGCACCTTCTTGCACATAAGTACCAAGGTTGTATAATGGAGATCCAGTCTCTGAAATATGCTAGTGCAATAGTAGTTTGCACATAATCTAGCCAAGTGCCAAGCAAGCAAAATAGACATATAGTCTCTCTTGCTTTTAACAATTTCTATCTTACTCAGCACTTCCAAACAGCAAAAAACCTGCCTCTCCTTCTTGAGCTGACAGCACATGAAGTAGATGCGGCAGCCGAATAGTGACTGATGTAACCTTTTGGGAAAAACATCAGCACAGATCAGGATTTCATTTTCTTTCCAGCCACTACTGCCACAAGTATGGGATTCACACTAAGCAGGTGTGTTTTGGATGACGCAAATGTTGGCCACATCGGGCATTCTTACTGTTTTTGAAGTCTGACCATTACCTTCCATCCCATGTTGCGCAGATTCTTTTCTTATAATGAATTCTGGTGCATGAATGTTCTCTGAATCTACTCTTCTCTGGAAGTAAATATCTACTATCTTCAAATACAAAGATACTTAAGACACAGCCCTGTGAGATGCTTTACAGCACTGCTTTTAGGGTGCTTCTCTGCTATATCCCACAGCGGTGTGGAGTCAGTAGCTCAAGGTGAACAGTTTCTGGGAGGTAAAAATAAGTGTCGCTGTCTTACTCAGCAAGAACAAGTCAGCAACATAGGCTGTGTTCAAATTCAGCTTTACTTAGTTGTATAGCTTTGGATGAAGAGCGCGATGTCTTTTAGGTAAAGGAGAAATCCCCTTGTACAACTGCTACACCTGGACCATTATGGAGAATCTGTATATTGACATTAGGGGCAGATAAATTCTTGTTCAGTTAGGTTTTTTTGGGGGGGAACAATCAGTATAATCTTTCTGCATCTACTGATCTAGATTTAGAAAATTCACTGTGTTCACCTGTGGAGATTTTTCAGACAGCACTCCTTTATTATAAATAAATGTTTTGCAACCACAGTATTTATGTTGTTGCAGGAAAAACACATCAGACTATTCCTTTAAGGTCTCTTAAAAATATAAAACCTGGATATAGCACTTGATGAAAACTGAAGTGTTCCCAATACCTCTTGGGTGCTATAAATTTGCCTGGGTGAATTTTTCATGGAAATTCAACTGTTTTGTTAAAACGTATCTTAGATGTTTGCATTCTCAAGCATATCTTTCTCTCCTGCAATCTGTTGTGCACCAACATCCAATTGTCTGCAAGAGACAACTGATCAGTGTTTAAGTGAAATTTGACACAAGCTTCTTCAATACGTGGTTAGAACTGCCTAAAGGAAAAACATATTTTTTCTCCTCCTTAAACATGTTTTTGGTTCTAAATGCAAGTCCAAATTGCAGCTAGCTTTTTTTCTTTCCTGTCCCAAGTTGGCAATAAAAGAGTGAGCTGCAGAAAAACACCGCATGTACTTGATTAACAAACAAACAAACTAGACAATAAAGACTGTAACACATCTTCCCTGATTTTTAAGAGATACAACACAATTTCACTTACACAGTTTAAACAAGTTGGATAAATAATTGGAAAAACTTGCAAGATGTGAAAACCACCCAGGCCCTGCAGATGCCAAAGTTTTTGACACTCCCAAGTCTAGGTAAGTTGCTACTTTTGTATGCACAATTATTTGCAACATGATTAGCTTTGTTAGCGTGATTTGCTTTATACTTACATTTCCAAGACCATAACGATGTTGGCTTTTTCTTCAAAGGCATCTACACATTGGACAAGTTTTGGATGATGTAGACAGTTCATGATGCTGATTTCATCCCTTATGTTTTCTTTTTCCTTAGCAGAATATGCTTTGAAAAATTTTCCTGCCCAGACTTTTCCAGTCTTCTTTTCAACAAGCCTAAAGACTTGTCCAAATTTTCCCCTGAAAATATATAACTATTTCCATAAAATGTTTTTGCAATGTATGTACCATCATGAATAGCAACATTTTACTAAATATTCCAGTGCAACCACTCCATTCTGAAATAAAAATGTCTTCATATCAGGTACTGTTCTGTACTGATTTTGTGCAGAGTAATCTCCAAGAACTTTTGAATGACTACCGCGTTTAGAGATCACAGAATCACCGAATCATAGAATGGTTTAAGTTGGAAGGGACCTGAAAGATCATCTAGTTCCAACCCCCCTGCCATGGGGGGGACACCTCCCACTAGCACGTTTTATATGAGTGTTCAAAAAATGGACTCCTACCAGGCTTTAATTCACGTGACTCAAGTTTTTCTGCACACAGTTTTCTACAGATCATACACCTCTGAAGGGGCAGCAGATAGGTGACATCTCCGATATAGGACATAGGTGAAATCAGGATCTGAATGCCCAAGGCTTCAGTACTAGTATTTCACATTGCCGTATATGTACGATTCTACCTCTACGAGCCCTTTATCAATGTTTCTTAATGGCAGCATACAGGAACCCCTTGCCTTCAGCACCACCAGCAGCACGAATCGCTGGAAGATTATCATGGCATGCAATTCACATAACCACGAGTCTGAGCACTGGGAAACGCAGCCAGGCTAATCACTGACCTTCACTGAGCAACGCTATTAATGCTCTTGGGATTATGACTGCTGTCAACAGAGATTCTAGCCTGTGGGCAGGATAATCTTATTACCACTAATGGATATAATGGAAATGCAAGTGCACAATGTGTACCTTTTTTTCAGCTAGCTTTTAGAACACTGGATAACGAATGAAACCTCTAGCTTCATTCATCTGTTGGCTCCATTTTCCTTGCCAGAAATGCATGTAGTGCCTATTTAAAATTATTGATTAATAGGAATAAAGGATCTTTATGTAGTGGAGGCCAACTTATGTTAAAATCTATTTTTACTGCAACAGAGGAGCCCAGCTGGAATGGTGAAAGTGCAAGACACCGTCAAAGAATGAATGCACATGATCTTTATAATTGACTGGTAGTTTGAAAATTCCATGTCTTCGAAATGACAATATTGTACTTACGATCCAAGTCTTTCTTCAATATTATAGACATCTGAAACTTTTTGTTCAGTGTTGATAGTAACCGTCCGATAGTCGACCTCTGTTTCTTTCCCTTCTACAAATAAATAATAAAGACCATGATTAAAACCTCCATAAAACATGAATTAAAACTACTGATTTGCATTTTTCCTAATTAAAATATGAACTTCTTACCATCATCAGATAGCTCTGCTTCATCCTCTTTAAGTTCTATGATGAAAATAAAAAGTAATGAACAAATTATTATATAGGATATGGTACTTATATAAGATAGTCACATTATTCACAGTAACAGGGGCAACTGGTAGACCCTGTGGCTAAGCTGCAAAAAGCAGTCAGGGAGTTTGTGCATTAACTTCATAATTAAAATCTCTTCACCGCTTCTACGTGACTACAGACTATACAATCACAATCTGGTGTCCCTTTCTTAATAAATCATATTCATGTGTTTTACAGTACTTGTCTACTATACCTGCCTCCTAGAAACACCAGCATACTGAATCAGCTCAAAGTCAACTAAAATAGCTTTAGAATGACTTAGTGAAATAGAAAATACATTTAAAATCTTAAAATCAATAAGAACGCTTTTGGTTCAATGACAAATCCTTTTCTAGCTTCTCTATGCATTTTTTTGGATGCAAAGCCAAAAGTAAAGCAAGTTTGTACATGAAAAGATTTCCTGCAAAGCATCCAGGCAAATTTTTTATGCTCAAGATGACTAGAAAATTTGCTACCCTAAGCATGGCTGCATTTTGAAATCATTGAGGTCCAAATGGAGCCTCAGTTCTGCAGGCTTACTCAAAGGCAGGCACAGATGTTGGCAAGCCCGGTGACAGAAGACAGAGTAAAAGCTGGCCCAAATGTCTTGATTTTAATTCTTAATTTTCATGTGCATGAATTGTCGGTAGCAATTTGTGTGTTGTTCCCTGTGTTGCCTGCAGGTACGAAGGGAAAGGGGTTGTAGCTGGAATGTTGTTATATGTTATTTACACCGCTTGGGCTTGCTCCTAAGACCTGTGGCTATGACAGTAATTTGAGAAACTGCAAAGGCAGTTGCACAGTGACCTGTACAAGTCTCCTTTTAGCTGCTGAAGCTGCACTTTGCCATCGTACAGCACAAGCCGAAACAAGTGATTTATCCCCACTGTGTGAACAGATCTGTGTTATGAAACATCAATGCAGTACTCTGGACACTGTTGGATGCTTTAGAGTATAGATTTATATGCAGCATATGAGAAGAAAACAACAGAAAGAAAGGGCTCAGGGTGAGCCAATAGCTGGTCTGATGCATGGGCACCACCTTCTCACATCCAACACACAATGCTGCATCTGTATTCCGGTAGCAAAGCCAATCAAGCAGATATAATCTGTTACTAAAGCTCTTCTCTCTTCTTTTTGGATTTGCAGCCCTTGAATGTCCCAGCTCAGACTAGCCGGTTTGCAGGGATTCACCAGAAGAGCAGGGAGGGAAGCGAGCCCTCCCCACTCAAGGGTAGCTGTCCTCAGATCTTCCCCGGCCAGAAACCACACTTGCACAGAGCACATCACATTTTCCTCCCCTTTTAAGGGCTGCATAAGGGAGCTGATCCCAGCCACGCTGCCAGTAGTTACTGTCTGCCAAACACTGATTAGACAAAGAAGTCAGTTCCCGGTTCTGCAGTGACACTATATTGAAGCCATGAACTAGAAACATTTTGGTCCACCAGTGGAAGCCTAAATTAGATAAGCGGAACATATCTGAGCTTGGTAAGCGCTGAGTAGCTGTGCTAAAACCTTTCTCAGAAATGAGTCAACAGTACCAAATTTTCCTCAAACATGGCAATGCCTACTTTAATCTGTTGTGACTTACAACCTTATTTTAGTAGCTGTTTTCTTTAAATGCACAGTGAAAAGTTAGCTGTGACTTTCTTCGCTAAGATTACATTGAGCTTGCTAATATGCACTGGCCACCTCAGTATGAAAATCGTTAATCAATCTTTCTGTCAGGAATGGAAAATCCCGTTACTCAGCTGTTTACATAGATGGCAGCTTAAAGTCCTGACTTTGAGAGGTGCTGAACACATGCATTTTCCACTGCCTTTAATTAAAGCACCAGTTAGATTCACCCACTTGAAAAATCACGCTTTATATGACTTGCCCTTTGTCCACACTAGCTGCAGTATCCACAATTAAAATAAAGAAGCACTGGCATTGAGAGCGCCAAGACAACCGACCCTTCTGCCAATAGAATACACTTTCTTTTCACTCAAAACAACTTTTTTTTGTTGGTTTTTATATGCATCACAATGATTCATACACTTTGTAGCCTTTTTGTATTAAACCTAGGTAAGAAAACTCTCAGTCTTAAAAAGAAAATATAGCTTGTTTGCTTTAGTCTGGTACAAGTAGTGCTTGCTCTAGGAAAAACAAATGTAGTGAAGAGTCAGGTCCCCAACTCTAGAATTCTGGTGTTCATCCTGCAACTAAAGAAAGAGGGCATTCAAACACAGGGAATTTTATTATGAAGAGCCGATACCGTCTAGCTTCCTTTTCAATTTTAATGTTATTTTTCCCCTTTTGAAGAGAAGCTGCATCTTGATTTAGATCAGGTTTTAAGTCTTTCAAATAGAGGAAAGTAATTTCTCAGAATGCATCCAATTTAGCACTTGAAGAGAAATATGATTTACTTTTGTTTGGAAATGTCTGGTGAGAGGCTTACACAGCGTGTGGTGCTGCACCACTGTGCTATCATTTTGTCTTTCTGTGGCAATAAAACAGAACACCACAAGAATTATGTGAGACCCTTAAAACTCCAAAGCCCTGCATACCTCAGTAAGGAGGGAGAGACAGAACACGCAGTCCACTCCTCAAAGACAGGAAAAATGGCAAAATACATTATTCCTGGTCTGGACTTTTTGGTGTGGTAGGACTATCAAAGCGATCCTTGCACGGTAAGCAGATGTGGGTGTGCACAAAAATACGCATTCAGTATCTGTTTTTTTTTAAAAATAACGCTGATTTTTGTGTGTGTTTAAAATTTTGCACCGGTTTCCGAATAATTTCTAAAATGCTCCAGCTCTTCCCATTAGCCCTTTGAGAAGTTCTTAAGTAAAAAAAAAAGAGGCAAAAGATACTGAAAAATATTTTACAAATATGAGCAACTGTAAACAAAACCCCTAAAAAATATTTCTAGCACCCGTAACGCTGCAAAACCAACTAAGTAGGATAGCCTTGAATTCACAAGATTGGTGTAGTAGGGGCAACAGGACTGAGGTGCTCTACCATGCTGGGATTTGAAGCACGGGAATGACAACTAGATATGAGAGGCTAATTCCATTTCTGCTGCATATTCAGTGCTTGGCTAGCAGCAAGCACTTTTACTTTTTCCAAAAGCAAATTTGGGATAGTGTTCATGGCTTGTTTTTCCATGGTGTGTCCAGTATAAACTGTAATGAATCCATCAATACGTTTCAGGTGAGCCACCAAACAGCATTTTCCAACTGGGCATGGTCTGAATGTGTAACTTATGTGCAAAAGGTTTCATCTCCCATTACCTGTGCACTGAACTACAGAAGTCTGTCAGCCAGTGCTCACACAGCAAGCCAGAAGTCCAATTATTGGTTGATTTCACAAGGCAGGGTTTTGGGATCCCTGAAGCCAAGTTTCCACAATGGATGCATGCAAAATTTATATGCTCAGACACCCACACGAAGTCTGCAAAGCACACTTACAGGCAGCATAAGCATTCATTGCACAGAAGCACATGCAAAAGAGTGTGTACAGGTGCCTGACCTCACTGGGGAACAGTTAAGATATTATTTAATTAAATTAAGATTTATTTTTTTTTTTCCCCCAAAAAACTAACCTTCTTGTTTCTCTCCAACTTTTACCAGCTCAGATTCTTGACTGGGCTCGCTGATGCCATACACGTTAGCAGCTCGCACACGGAATTTGTACTCCCGGTCAGCCTGCAGGTCCTGCACGTTGAAAGAGGTGCTGCGGCAGGTAGTGAGATCTGTCCATTTGTTATCCACTGAGTTCCAGATCTCCACAGTGTAGGACTGCACCGCACTTCCACCATCATAAGAGGAACCGTACCATGAGAGAGTGAGGGAGGAACTCCGTATGTCTGATGCGCAAGGTGTTCCAGCAGGTGGGTCTGGTTTATCTGCAAAAACACATGCAAAGTACATTAGATGAAATCGTGAAGGTAAGAGGCAGGACTTCCATTAGGGTATTACTGGCCCTAGCTAACAGCCCTTTTCTTTCCATGCCATTGCTCTGCTTCAGAGGTTTGTCCTATAGCAAAAAGGAATAACTGCAGCACAGACAGACTTACCTGAATTAGCTAACATGGACGCCCGTCCCACAGGGACCTCAGCGTGGGCTATTCAGTTCCCTAGGCATCTTGCTAAGCCATGCTGAAGCCTAATGCCCTTCACAGCTATCATTACAGAAACTACTGAGACTAAAACCAGGCGCAGCTACGCCTGCAAGCACTGAAATCAAATCTCCCACAGTAGTGCAAACCACTCTTCGGTGAAGTTCCTTAGAGGTTTACCCCTGTATCAGTCACCATAGTTGTGATGCTCTGTCTCCAGCTCCCTCCATCTGCTTCTGTACTTCAGGGCCACCACTGACCTTTCACAGCCTCAGAATATGCCACTTATCCGACTCTGCCTGGGTTATCAGAGATACCAAAACCAGTTTGTTGGTATAGAAACACAGATCTTCAAGGGTGATGACTTTGTCTATATGCGGATTTTGGAAGCCTAGTGCACTTTTTGGTAAAAAGGAAGTCAATTTAGAAGACAACACTTAAATATTAATTTAATCTCATGTGCATTTTGGAAATTGTTGGGAAGGCAGAAAACAAACTTCTCTTTTTCCTCAGCTGGAGGCTTGCTCCCGCAGTCCTTATTTGCATGAATAAAGCCAATATCACCAGAACCTGGTGTGCAGATGAGCAACCAAGTATGCAAACATCCAACACAATACAGAAACCTTGCAGCTATATGACTTTTTCAAAATGAAGTTTAATGACTACCCAGTTATTTAAATTCATGTTTTCCTAAAACAGAAGAATGTTGACTTTTTAAAAAAAATACTGATTAAGAAAATAATTATGGAAGTTAAGCACTTCAAAAGACTTCAAAGGGAACAAATATCTTCCTTGGGAATAATCCTCTCAGAAGTAATCTGGCAAAATCTACAAAATAACGATGATGTTGATCTGGATGAACTAGTGGCCGAAGGCTGAATGAGAAATGAAAAGTTGGGATAAAATGACAGAGATTAAAAGAAAAAGAGAGAAAGTGTGAGATGCTACAAACAGTGGTTACGCTGGATGTAGACGGATCAAATCCTGTTCCATTTTGCTGGTTAAAACTGCTAATGGACATTATCACTTTCTCCTTAAGAAAGGCAGAGCTGCCAAACCAGCCAAAAAATACAGCCACTTTCTCAGCAATATAAACATCCAAATGCTGTGTAAAACTGCTGTTGACTTTGATTAAAGCCTTGCTGTGGTAGACTATATCAGTTATCCCTCCATACTCAAATTATCATTCCTAGGAAAATCACTGAGCAGACAGAAATAGCCACAGTTTGCCATAAACATGCCTTTAATTCTTGGACAGAGGGACTTCACTGACTGCTGTGGTTTTACTTATAGAGAGGGAAAATGGGGTAGTCTAATCTGATCAAGACACTTAAATATCAGTTCACTATCTGGAGGAGTGCAAGTTCCGTTGATCAGTGATTTTCCTGAAAAAACTTTTGCAACTCCTTTTAGTTCAGTTGTGTTGGAAAATCTGTCTCCCCGCACAACTTAAACATATTAGATGATACATAAATAGAACTTTTGAGTATGAGGGAAAAGCCTGGGAGGGAGGAAGGGAGACGGGAACCAAGGGTTTGCTGCTGCATTCAGCATGAGAATGCCCAGGCATAAAAAAAAAGAGACTGCCAGAACGTAGGTTTTCTTTATTCGTTTTGGCAACACTTAAAACACCATTCCACTAGGAGTCATCATTATACAGTACATCTCTTGTTAAACACAAAAATCAGAGACCAGATGTCCTTAACCTCTGGAATGGCTTATTGCCCTGCTTAGTTGTCACAATTTACTTGCTTCAGTTTCTGGCAGAATAGAAGGGACTTTTTAAACAAGCATGAATTGATAATGTAGATATCATGAACTGAATCATGGAGAGGTTATACTATTTGTCCAAGATTAGAAAGGGAGATTGTAGCAAAGACAAGACGTGAATTTTGATCTCCTGGTGCCAGAACAGCAGCACCCCTCTTCCCTCCACAAGTCCTGCCCCTGCTTCTTCAGAGTTGCAAGAAGTGTGATTTCAGTGTTCACACCATTGTACAATACTACAGAACCCTTGTATAATACTACAGCAGCCACAGAGAGCTGGTTGCATGGCACACATGGATTGTATCATTTTAGCAAAACAGCGGCGATAGCCATCTTCTTTTCACTACAAGTTATTATCTGTGCAGACCTTGTAGAGAGTGATGCTACCTCTGTCCTCTTCAAAATCTGTACATTAGAAGAATATTCAGCTGTGTGTCTTGTTTTCCTCCTATATAATCATCATTGCATCATCTCACGATGCAGATAGAAGAACTTGGATAAGTAACAGCTGACTTATCCTAAATCCAAACAGAACAGAGCAGTTGCTGATAGCAAGAGGAAAATACTTTGAAGAAAAAGCTAAGCCAGTAGCCTATCACCTTATAGAGGCATCTGGTCGGGTTTGTCAAAGTAGTGCAGATTCTCTGACATCTGCTACGCACGCGGCTAGCTATGGTCACTATGTGTTTGTTTGTTGTTTTTTAAAAAAGAAAGTGTTATCTTGCTCTAATGCTCTGCACTGAATTTTACATTGAAGAAGGAAAGAATGCATATGCTTCAGTCTTTGCAGAGCACAGTAGCCTGCTTCCCGTGCAGGACATGAAAATACAGTCTCTCTTTGCTGACTTTCAACACCCTTCTGTTTCCAAATGAAACTCTGGGCATGATTTATCAGTTGCCTAGGCCACAGCTACCTTAGTGACCTCTCTTTCCATGACTCACCTAGATAACTGCAATCCATTTGGCCAGCATAGTTTACAGAAGCAAGGCTTAGGTATGCGAGCACTGGAAAGAAAACATTCATGGCCAAGGGGACATCAGTGGTAAGGAAAATGCTACATGGCTTTAGTCTAGTATCTGCCAGCCCTGGGAATATTTCTGCTTTCCTAATAAATTTTTCCCAGTAGGCAAAGACGAAAACCTGCAACCCTGACTGGCCTCTCTTGAGCCAGAAAGAAGCACGTTTGTGTTTGAAGTCTACCATGTGCCGCTGCTTGCAGATCTGCTCAACGTATAAATACTGGGGTAGTAGCTGCTATGGGAGATCATAAACAAGAGCGAAAGCCTAATCTTTGCTCTTTCTTAATATGACACAAGTATATGTACCATTTTACCACACTTAAAAATTATTTGATATCAGACTGGATGGTATTCTACAGCTCTGCACGTTCAGAGAATTTGCAGATGGTCTCTCCATGTGTCTGTTTTGTTTCTCAACAGTTTACTCTGTGGGGATTTTAAAGGTTACCCTGTATTCATCTGTCTGTATTGAAAGCTAGGATATTTTGCCAAACTACATTCCCATCTGAAATATGAAATCTCTATCAGCACTACTAACTGCTTCCAATGAAAATATCCAGGGGGTTGAGGAGGGGTGTGGAAGTCAAGCACAAGTCTCTATTTTGTTCTTCTGGTTTAGTGTTTAGTATACCATTAACGTCCTTAAGCTGCCCATCTTCAATAGTTCATTGGCATGTCACGTGCAGTCTTTTACATACACAAACATACCTCATACTTAGGCTTATATTATGAGGGCTTTACATAGGCTTCACTGGACCGCAATTTTGGTCTTCCTGTTGTGGGCCAAACCATAGCCACAAGTCAACATGTGAACTAGAAGGAAGGGAGTGGATCCAAAAATACACTGCTCCTTGTGAACATTTCTATGGGGGAAGCAATTAATGTAAAATATCAAGCTCTAACTTCAGTTTCACTATTATAGGCAACAAAAGAAAACATGTATATATTCTCTACCACAAGATGTCTTAACTATATGAAACTAGGGGGAGTCTAGTCTTGGCTAATTGACAGCGTGCATATAACACCAAAATGAAGGCTTACCTATGCTTTATGATATTCCAGACTGTCACAGTCAAATCGGCTGTGTCCACACAGTCCTGTTGAACTTGGTCAGAATCCTACAAACTTCACCTCCTTTGTAGCAGATAGAACTGACACCTCTTTTACTAGGATACACGATCACTTCATTTGCCTGACAGTATGACTGTGGAGGCTAACAAGATAGTTGTTGGTTAGCATTTAACTGCTAGAGTTAAATGCTAAGGGGGACTCAAGCACAAAGCTCCCTACCTAATCTCTTTAGGAATATCAGTAGAGTTGCCCTGAGCTGGCTCCCAAAGCCTAGTGGCAGGCAAAGGAGATGGACAAGCAGCTAATTTGGCCTCCAGCCTGCCTTGGACTGTTCTGCACAGCAGCACAGAGACTGCATAAAGTCACTGACACTAGTGCCACAGAGGGAACAACAGCAGCAACTCATACGTACTACATGCCATGCAAACGGGAGTAAGGGGGGAGTGGAGGTGATGTAAAGGAGGGCTCTACAGCTTTCTTCCCTTTGCGCTCCAGCAAACTAGGCACAGATTAAAAAAAACCCTATTTCCCAACAAAGGGAGACATAAATTACCACTACCTCAGAGCAAGGAGGTCAGATTCTTTGTAGGAGGTGTTCCTTCGGGCAGATGGTAAGGTCATGAGCTGGCCTCACATGAAATGTATAAGCCACATTTAAGACCATACCAGGATTGAAATGCGCGCTTCTTATTTACTCACAAATTGAATTCAGCTGCACTCCTTCCTCAGACAAATTCTCAGAAATATCTTGGTAAACAGGCTTTGATATACAGCCTGGAGTAACCTTTAATTAATTTGTATTTGTACGCTCTGAGAAGCATAAAGCATAAGCATGCTCAGCCTTTAAATCATTGCTATTTATGTGACAAATTTGACTGGAGGTCCCTGCCTTTTTTTCAGTGGTGTGTAACCCAAAATTCCTCCTGATAAGGAAAGGGACTTTCTCTCTTTCTGCATAGGTGGCGAACCCACAGCTCATTCAGGACACCCGCATAATGCGAAACTGTGCTATCCAGATCTCACTGCCTTCTCCTCACGGTTTAGTTTACAGCGTTCGCAGAACACAAGCACCATTCCAGGACACCAAAAAAGGCAGAAATCTCCTTATCTAACTCCGAGCACAGGGAAATGGAAATGGTTCTGCTACTTGATGTGAGGGTCAGGCTTAGCCAAAGCAAGGCGCTAGGGCTTGCTGCACATTAAGAGCTTGCAGGGCTCTGGCAGTCTCTTAAGCAGCAATGCTGTTCCAGTAGAAAGCCTCTGAAAACTGAGAGCAGTATAACCACAGCTTCTGAAAAAAGTTATTTTTCTTTTACGAACAGAGACAGCACTGAAGCAATGTCTCTGAAGTAGTTTTCTTTATCTGTTCTCAAAATTGGTTTGGTTTCTTTCTAAATCCAGTTATCATATTACTGTATAATACTATTATTAGCTATTGTGATACTTGTCTGCCAGATAAAGAACAGACAGAAAGAAACAATTTAATTCCATTCCACAAGCTGTTTAGCCAGAGAAGGTATTTAATATGCTGCAAAAGCCAGATGAACACTGTCCATGCCGACAGCACTGGCAAAGCCTTCATTTGAAATTCATCAGCAGGAGAAAAGCGAAACCATAAAAGGTCATAACTGAACTCTGCATTATTGCTGACAGGGCTTGGGGTCATGGCAGACCTCTCTGCTTTGCTCGGAAAACTATGCCCTGCAGCTTTTTTTTCCAAGGGAGAGGAGTGCTATAAGTAGAGATATTATTACCCCTTAACACCCTGTAACACCCATTAGCACCCTTCTGCATGTTAGTGTACCATAGGTTTAGCATAACATTAAACCAGAAAAGAATGCTTGTGTTCTCAAAACCACGCAAGAGAAGTTGAAAGGAACAGAATTTTTCTCCTCGTGAAGCAGCCTCCCCAGCAGAGCCGAGGGCCACATGGGCAACGTTCGTTAGCTCAGGGGACCGGAGTTTGAAATTCACCCCTCCCCTGTAATACACACTGCGGACTGCTGCTAGCCTCCCCGAGCTGTGATCCCTCACCATATTGCCCCTCCTGACGGCTCTGACATAAAACTAAGTTATTTAAAAACTGCCTTTTTGAGACCTGTGGATAAAGTAGCCCACAAATACTGGAGGTCCAGAGCACCACTTTGTGCTGTTGTTCCCACTTTGCCGATTGGGGTAACTGAGGCATAAAAGAGTAAAATGACCTTGCCCAAGGACACGCAGGAGAATAGAGCTGGGAATGAAACCAGAGCTCACCACTCCCACGCAAATGCCCTCAGCACAGGAACATCTCCTTCTGCCACAGGCTGAATGGAACAAACAAATATATAATGCATTCTCAGGAGCCCTTTTTCTAAACCCTTTTTCATCTGCTCCTGTGCCTGAGTCAACAAGCTATTTGGATTATTCATCTGCTTCATGTTACGCATCTGGTTTGATAATTGATTGAATTAGAGCTCCAACACCTGTCCACTGAAAGGCAGAATAAATTTTAGGACTTTCCCCAGTAAGACTATCAGCAGATTCCAAGTCTCCACCAGGATAAGTTTGGGTCCTAGGAACCCCATGTTTGCGTGCAGGAATCATGATGAATCATTTCTTAGTAACTAAGACATTCCTAGCATTTAACAGCAGGTAAATACAGGAATTTTGTTGCGAGAAATACTGTCATGATATCTCCTTTTCTTCACCAGAAGAAAGGTGAGGTAAGTATCAGGAAAAATAACTAAGCAGGGCATTCTACTGGAATTTCTCCTAACAGAAATTACATTGCAAATAGATGGCCCTTCAAGGAATAAACCTGGATCAGCGTAGCGGCACTGATGCAGAGGGCAACGTCAGCTGGTTTTCCTCTATATGTTGTTATCTTGCTGTGAAAATTTAGTTTTGATACAGCTGCAGAGTTTTGCCACCAAGCATTAGTGGGGAGGCTGACAGTGGAGGTTACAACACTGTTGAACTACAACAGCAGCAACAACAACAGCAACTTTAAGACATCTCTTTCTTAACCACTAGTCTAGTTGCCCTTTAACCATAAAACTGGTGACAAAAATCCTCCAGCAATCCAGAGGAATTTAAAAGGCTAAAGGCTAGAGACCAAGTCCACCCACATACTCTTAGGAAATTCACTGCATTCTCGACCTTAACTGTAAACAATGAATCACGTGGATACTGCAAGATATAATCCATCTCTTCTTAAAAGAAGACAACGCTTCAGAAGCATTCATGTTAGCACTTCTGAGCTGCAGCATTCTCTGGAGAAGTGTCTATGGTTGTTCTGCTTCACTATCTGCTTACAGATGTCTGCACTTGCTTTCCCAGAGAGAGAACGCACGGTTTTTGACCACCGCTGGATACGGTCAGTCTGAGCACCTAGCACTGAGCCAGGCTTCTCAGGCACTCACAGAAACGCTGATAGCGCCACTGTGAAGTCTTGGTTATGCAACCGCATTTCCTCCTAATAGAGTTTCAGGGCAAAGAACTAATGCTAATACAGCATGCATATATGTCACTTGTTGAACCAGGACCAAGCCCTTCATATAAACAATTAATAATCCTACCATTATATTCAATGACTGTCGGAGTCAGTGGTGATCAGATCTTGTTCTCAAGCTAAACTTGCATTTTCTCATTTTTGCTCGGAAAGACTCTGCTCATACAGATTCTGCTGAAGGCATAGGAGTAACAGCTTCCTCACAGAAAGTAACTTCTCCATCCCATCTCAAGTATGGAATCATAAACTCATGCAGGGGAGCAGGTATTAGTGAATTCATGTTACACTACTTGCATGCCTCTCTGCAACAGGCTTATATGTCAGTGTCCTTAAGTACTTGGTTTATCACTGTCTGACAGTGCATGAGGACACAATACACAGTATGTGCACAAATGCTTAGAGTAATAAAAACACCATAACAATTATCTTTAGGCCTCTCAGGTTATAATGATATTGCCCTTCTGTGTATATCTATCGCATAGCTCATTAATCACCATGATATTTTTTTTAATCCAATGTCACAAATCTAAAGGATTTATAAAAGACAAACAAAGTTGATCAAAATCAACTCCCATGTGTTCTTACTTCTGTATTAAAAAAAGTAAAAGAAGTCACTAGCATCCAAAGTATTCCCCAAACACTGATCATCAGAAAACCCTTACTAGGCATGGAAACACGAAACAGTTTGCCCAAAATCATGAAGGAAGCTTGTTGCATAGCTGCAGAACAGACTATTTCTCTAGTGCCAAATTCTCCTTGTTGAATATTCCATTTTCTTTTGACTCTTTGTCATAGTATCCAGCTTTAGCCAGTATGAAAACCAAGTTCCTTCTTCAAAAGTTGTTACAGATTGGAGTATTCCTGTCACACAGCTAAAAAGTTCAGAACCAGAAATTTGATAAATTTACCCATATACATCTAATAAATGGCATGAAAGGAATGACTATTCCTTGTTATCACTGTAGAGTGAGGGCTCTGCTTTGCCTAAATCAGTCCCGTCTTACACTAAGCTCATCAGTAGCTCATCTAATATAGCTTTGGCAACAGAAGTCCACTTTAATCTGACACGGTGTCTGCGGTAAATCATTAGCTCAGTCCCACATCAGGCCATTTTGGTTTTGGAGCAGAAACATGTTGCAAAATCTCCCTAGAGAGATACTGAGCTAATGAAATTGCTTATTTAAGAGAGCTAATCATAACAATAGAGAAAAGCTCACATGGACATGTTGTGACCAGTAAACCCTTTAAAAGAAGACACTGCTTGACTTGGATGTCTCGCTTCTACTGCAGGTCTCCCAGTATTATTTATTAGTGCTTATACAGACAAAGTTACCCAATGAAGCAATGTGAAACTCAAGACTCAGTCCTTGTGGCTCAGTGCTGTGTACCCATCACCACACTGCACTGCCTATCAATTAAAAATGTGTCCTCTAACTTGACTACATATCTGTGCATCCAGTGTGTGGACTGCAAACAGCTCACACTGGAGGCTGAGTGTAATGGGCATTTTGTTCATTGATATTCATTAAAATCGTAAAGGAAAAAGAATTCTCAGAATGAAGTTGGGTTTCTTTCGAAAGTGTCTTTTCCTGTGGCCCAAACTGCATCAAATCATATACTATTCAAACTCTTTAAGTGCCAGAACCCCGGCTCAGTTCAGTTAAGCTTGCAGTTGAAGTCTGATCCTGACAGTGTGAGCAGTTAAATGTAAGACTTTAGGAGACAAATTCAAAGACATGCAGGGTAGATTTTTTCCCTGAAACTCATTATTAAAAATAATTTATAATAATCATACCCAGCTATAGTTTACAGTCTAGGATTCAGGGTTTAAATCATAGCGGGATCATTTCTGATTTGAATCCTGGCAGATAAGCGTAGTCCTTTGCCCTCTGGCTGGAGGCAAGTCAATAATGTTATTTTTTGTGACGAAAGGTCTTTGACAACTGAAAGCATAAAACCAAAATCTTAAATATCCTTAGGAAGGTCTTTAGACCTTCTGCTCAAAGCAGGATCAGCTATAAGGTCAGAGCAGATTGTTCAGATGCTTATCCAGTCTGAACTTGAATACCTCCAAGGATGGAGACTGCATAACTTTTCTGGGACACCTGCTCCCTGGCATGTGTTAGAGCCCAAATTTAATTTGGGAAATCCTTATTGGAATCTTTCACATGAGAAGCTTGCCCATCAGCATGAAGACTTTGCAACCCACATGGTCATAAGGAGACTATTTCCTTATTTATTTCATTTCATAGTTTAACAAACGCCTTTGATTTGCTAAAATTCAGAACAGACAAGCCTGTTAGCTACCTCTTTGAGAAACATAGCTCCAGGTTGGCTCAGACACGCTGCTCCAGAGAGCAGATGTTCTCTATTTGTAGCTTCCCTCAATACATTCAAGACTCAGTTGTGGACTGTGGTCAGTCAGCAGTGCTTTGAGCACACAGCATACACGTAGATGTGCCTTTTATTGGTAAGCTCACAGGGAGGCAGCTCACACAGAGTTTAGAGCCTTATTATAAATGGCTGAGGCAAACAGAGCTGATCTTACTCCACAAACGCTTGTTATAAACGTGGGGTCAGGGCAGGGAGGGCAAGTTTCTTCCCAGTACTTTGGATGGAGCACAGAGAATGGAAAGGGGGAATTTTAAGACTAAAGATGAGTTTTGGTAGACTAAGAGGTCTCATACATTGCATATTTAGAGAAGTACAGTTTCCCTATTTTGATTGGAGCAGGCTTTGGGGAAAATGACGTTCCAACTTGCATGAATATTTAACACCTTTGAAGGTGCAAACAGGGTGAAGGATTTTATCTCAGTAGTGAGATTCTAACCCACTTCCTAGAAGGAAGACATTTTTGCTCCCTTTTCCCACATTTTTAAGTATCCAGATGGAAGACTCTGGCCTTAAAATGCATGTGAAGAAAACGAAGAATCTTGAGGCTTTGTCATGCCTTTGGCAGTGCTGACATCAGCGAGATGTCTCACTGAAGAGCTTGGCAATTTTACAAGAGGGAATTTATTCTTTTCAGTTGGAAACAGATAGCTTGTCATCAGCCAAAATGCATGGCAAACTCCAGCACATTGTAAGGATTCTTCACCCAACTGTCGCAAAAGCATCTCTGGGAATACCACTGTTCTCTGGCACATTTCTTATGGAAAAGCAAAGCAGGATGCTGAGATGTAGCTTTATAAGGTTATAGAATTCAAAGACTTTCAAACCAATTAACTCCAAAGGATATAAACCAGTGACTTATGTAATAATGAGTCAAAGCTCACACCATGACAAGATAATAGAATTATTGGCCTAGTTCAGCTAAAAAAAAATCCATCTTGCCCAATAACCTGCTGCAGTTAGCAGCCTGCAGCAATTGCTTAGGAAAGAGTGAAAAAAAGGGAAATATGAAGAGTGATTAATCCCCTGCCATTCTTCTAGCTGCTAATCAGCTGCCTTGGGCCTTTGGAGCCGAAAGCTGTATCCAGAACAACGTATATGATGATTATTTGAGGACCAATTTTTCATGGTGTTTATTTTGCTATACTTCTGACCTGCACAACCCACTGTTGGAAGGGGTAGTACAATTTATATATGCACCATGTGAAAAATACTTATTCTATTTTCTTCTATTCTTGAATTCTTTGGCACGTTGCTGAAATCTAATTGATATTTATACTCGTTCATTCAGTTATCTCTTAACTGCAACAAAAGCCACAGATTAGATGAAAGGAATTAATTTAAATAATCAGGAGGCCTCTATTGACAATATGTACAGCAATACGCAACTGAGGGACATTCGTTCTTTAGCAGTGGATATTGGACTTGAAAGTGTGATTCTAGTCATTAAACTCTGTATGTTATTCACTGGATTGCTGGAATCAATTTCCAGTCCAACTTGAGTTAATAGTATTTTGCCATTGATTTCATTGGAGTCAGATGTTCATCTTTGGCCTTATACCTGCATTTCTTTACTCGCTCCCTAGCCCACATATCTGTTAGGACAGCAGAGCCAATGCAGTTATGAGTGTGTGATGAGGATGCAGCCTTGCTGGTTGAACTAGAATTCGTCCAAATGTCTGGGCAAGATCTGCCCTCCCCTGCCTTGTATCAAAACTCCTCTTCAGGCCACAGATAACAGAGCCTAGATACAGACTTCTCCCACAGACAAATGTTTTAATCATATCACCCTCTTTGCTTGTAGAATTTCCTTAGATTTCCCTGGAAACCATTTGCTGTGTATCCACACCAAGGGGTTCATTAGCCTTTTCAGAGCTAGATGTCACAGCTCTAGATTTTGTCTGATACTCAAGCTAGCTGGTTCAGATCTAGGCTGCCCTTTTATCTGCAAACATGCTGCAACTGTCTACCAGTCTACAACTTTTTGCAGTTGTCCACTGCTGTTGTTCCTGTTACGAGAAACTTGATGGCCGGAATGTGTCATCTGACAAGGCTGTTTGAAGGTTTAAAATACACGTCTGTAAAAGCCCATATACGAAGGGCCCCATATTCAAAAAAGAACGCCTTTATTCTCTCTTTTCTGTCACTATAAAACAGTAGACAATGGTAGGAATTTCAATTAAATGGATAAAATCTCCTTCCCCCAAGCAACGGGATGTTTTCAAATTTACAGTCTAATAGAAACCACCTCAATCCTTCCTGAACTAACAGTTTTAAAATCTGCAGTCTAGCAAACATCTGGATGCTGCAAACATTAAATGGGAAAAAGAAGTGGTATCTAACCAAAAAATGGAGTCATGAGCTGTTTGTCTCTTGTGTTTGTTTTTTTTAAAGACTGGGCTATTTTGTACCTCCATCTGTAATTAGTAATTTTTCAAAATAAAACACAGTGTAGCCCTACTGAACTTGCTCATAATCCTTACTACAATGTCACGGTCCAGTCCAGATATCTTTTAAAGTACTAGTTTTTCATTTCAGTCTGCTTAACTGATCTGATTATCTTATTTAATTTTTTGCATATTATTGTGTATAAGGCAAATGTAGAGTGATGTCTGAAGAAAGAGTATATATCTGAAACGTTATTATGGACTTACCAACAACTGTAAGGTTGACTTGTGCTTGTCTGCTGCCAAGTTTGTTCTCTACAACTAGGGTGTAACATCCACAATGTTCCTGCTTTGTTGATGATATTGTTAGCTTGCTGCTGTTTTCAGCATTCTCAATTTTAATATACTCATTTTCTTCAATCTGCCAAATTCAAAAGAAAAAAATAAAGATCTTATGGGATAAATGTCTTCATATCTGAAAGAGCTCAAATTACAATACACAGTTATCATTTTGAGTGTTATCTGCAGATAACTCAATTACAGCAGTGAATATGCGCAGCTGGTAAAGAGTGTAATCAACACAAAAATCTAGAAATGCAACGGAACATTATTATGGCTCCAGTCCTGCAAAGGCAACAGGGAGCATTGGTGTTGATCGGACTCCACTGAGGAACAGGAGTTTCACTTTCTAACTCCTCTTTGACAGGTTGAAAGTGAAAACTGTGTAATTGGGAAAAGAACATATTTGGTCTCACATATCTCACAGAGACCACAGTAGAACAAGGGTTTAGCTCTAAATTCCCTAATTCATTTGCCATTCTCCTTTACAGGCCCAATGTGCAAATCATCCATAGCTGTGAGGGTAAAATACCCTCTTGTCTTAACCAGCCTTATTCTGTACTTCCACATAAATCAGAGTAACAGTTTCCTGGGTTTGAACAATTGACGATGATGTTGCCTGAAATGGAGATGTAATGCTACAGCTGTGCAGAGAGACATACAAAGAGCAAATTTAGCTTTCCTGTAGCATTTTCATTTTCTGCAGAGGCAAAAATCAAAATCTCAGCTGAATACTGCAGACATATTATGAACTAGTTTTTAATTGAAACAAAGCTATCATAGCATAAATGGCCAAGGAGACTTAGATTTTAATCAGTATTAGTTTGAGACATGACAGATTCTTTAAAAACCTCATAATGCTACACTGCAATTATAGAAGCCGTACACTGTGTTCTTATGAAACAGACAACATAATGTCAATGCCCTTCTTCCTCCCACCACTTCCTTCTTAGATAAGTGGCTCTTCCAACTCATTCTCAGAATTTCATTAAAAATGAAGGCTATTTAGTTTGCCTTCTCCTGTTTCATATATTCAGAGAATAAGAAATTACAAGGCTAAGAGCGGGACTTGCCCTGCTTTCTCCTCAACTGAGACAGAACACATGCATTGCTATATGCCCAAAAGTAACCTGAGAAAGATGCTCCTACAGTAACTTGAATAGAAAGTTAGCAAATGGGATTATGTAAGATTACAGTTTAAATTATACTGAAAGTTGCTCCTCCCTGCCCCCATACTTTATTCTTTTGAGATTATACCCTGGCTTATAGGTTTTGCTTCATTAGAATTAGACAAAGGGTAATAGTAATAAAAAGCTCAGTCTAGTAGACTAGATCTGTGTTATGCAGGGAAAGCCCTGAAAGGATGCTTAGTAGCTTGCAATGGTTGTGGGGAACAGGAAGCTGGACCCCTTTGTTCCCAAAAAAAAGTCACTGGTCATAATTAAGAAGCTCCAACAATCGGCAACGCTACATGATGGATTTTGTTTCTCAACTAACAAAGAGGCTTTCAAAGACTTTCCCCTTTTTAGCTGAGCACAGTTCCAGCATCCCTCCACCAGACTGCTATCATGTGCAGAAGCATGGGTCACAACTTTGTGACATTCACTTTCTTCAAGCGAAAGATATTTGTCCAGAATATACCTGTGAGAGGCCACTGTGACTATCTTGAACCTGAGGGAATGGGAGGAAGGAACATGGAGAGGACAAGTCCCCCCTGCACCCTGCAGCATACAGTGGCAGGGCTGAAATTACAACTCACCACGTACTGGGTCTGCTCAAATAACTACTACAAATAGCCCCCAGGAAAATTGTAAGAACGCTTGGGTGATTTTCACTTTTCAGACTGGGAATGGAATAGAGTTGAAATCAGCCGCATTTATAGAAGAGGAAGAAGTCCAAGAATAAAAAAACGTGTGGTGAAGTGTAAGTGAAAAAGAAAGCAAACTAATGTGCAGCACAGTCCATAGTAACTGGCTCCCCATTTAATTTAACAAATGAAAGACCTCTGCCCTCACTTGTCCTCCTACAGTGTTTATTAACCTTCCTCAAAGCTTTTTCTTTTCTCATTCACCTGCCATAATTTACCATTTAAAAATTTATATGTCATTTTAATGTATGATTTTTGAAATCTTTAGAATGTCTCATAGTGGATAACTAAGGAAGAAAGTATAACGATGGAAAAAATCGCACTTTACAAAGGAAAAACAATGGTGTGGAACCACAGATTATGGATCTGGTATGGGTATTATGAGCTGCTGGTCTCTGTTACTAACATAGATTTTGCATATAAAAATGGCCTTGAACTCTATGTAAACAGGTTTGTTGTATTCAACAATGAACTCCGAATTCTGCACAAACCAGAGACTCACTTTTGAGGGGCACATTTTACCCACGTGTTAAGATAGAGCTCAGCAAAACAGAACACTGAATGTCAGTGGAGCTTCTGAGACCTATTTTTTAGAAATGAATAGGCTACTTTTTAACCCCAGTCTTGAAGCTAAAGAATTTTAAGAAAATATAGGAGTTCATGAAAAAAACCCATCCTTTCCCCTAAAGTAAGAGGTTATTTGGGGTTAACAAAGATGGATACTGGAATACCCTTTGCACCAGGACACTGTTTTGAATTCTTTCAATTAAATGCTGACACATCTGGATTTAGAGTCTAAACTTGTACTAGGAGATGTTTTTATTTATGTTCTATAGAGAGCATAATGAGTTCAGAATTAAATAAACAGAATAGCAGCTACAGTACATATTTATACTTGCTTGATCCTAACATGGCACATCATCTTTCAGTTTGTACTTGCATATTGGGTTGATTTAAAGTGGTTTTATGTTCGCTAAAGCAGCTCTCTTTAGAAACTGCCCTTATGGACGCATGCAATACAGTTCAAGTAAATTAATTCAAATGGAAGGAACTTTAAACCTAAGGCTGAGGGCACTCACGGCAGCATAACTGCTGCATGGTGACATTTGTGTTGTAAGACATTTCACCCAAGCTTCTTAAATGGCACATAACTTTGGACTAAGCATCGATGAAGAAGAGGTTATTTTTGAAGGAGAGAAATGTTTCCTGTGACAGATACTTTTCAGATACCTATAGCTTTCACATGAACTATATAAGGCTTTTCTCAAAGGAACAGTCATTTGTTATAGGAGGGGACACGCAGCAACAGGTTTAAACTGTAGCAAGAAAGATTTGGGTTTGGAATTTGGAAAAAGATTCTCACTCCATGGATATTTAAGCACTGCGGTATGTTGCTAATGGAGGTTGTGAAATCTTCATCATTGCAATGTTTTCATCAGAGGTGAGGAAAACATCTGGCAGGAATGACAAGGACTTTGCCAGTTCCTGGGAAAGGGAGATGGACAAGATGGGTCATTGGAGTTCCTTTCCAGCTCTACTTTTTCAATGATTGTTAAAACAGACCAGAAAACAATTTACCTGCTTACGGAATTTCATCCAGGTGCAAGTTATGGGTGCCGTTCCTACCACCTTGGCAAACAGTTCCACTGATTCACCCGCACGGACTTTTCTGTCTTCTGGGAACTGAGTAATCTGAGGAGGAGCAGCTGATGGAAAAAAAAAAAAAAAGATAAATCTCTTTAGGTGACTCTACTTTCTGTTTTTCTTAAATTTCAAACCATACGTTTCTCAGCTCAACAGTTTCAGAGCAGCATTTGAAATCCTGATTAGCAGTTATCTGTTTCTTGCAATTAAACAATTGCAACTGTTGTCCAATTCTGTGGACATTGTTAATTCTACTGTAGTGAAGCAATAACAATCTATCCATCAGAAGTTTGGTCATGCAAGACCAAGGTACAGAAATCCAAAGGCCAAAAGTGTTAAGACCTACCACCAATTCCAAATATACGGCTTGTGAAATTTTGCGTTGGGTTTTTCAGAAAAACGTCTTTTTCCTTTTGCTCTTTGTATTTTTGCAGAATGGCTCCAGCTAACTTCATATCAATTTGCGTGGGCTGAGGGGTCTGCAAACCTGTTCCCTAATATCATCAACAGCATTCAGAAAAATTTTAGACTGGACACCTGCCTATGAAGATTCTGGCTTCAGTAGCCAGGTAAACACCATGTGGGACATCTATTAGACAGACAAGAAAGGAAACCAATGTCTTTCTCCACCACACTCAATTTTCTCGTGAGCAATGACAGATCCTTTTGTTTGTGTATTACACTGCTTCTTTTAAATCTTGCAGTCCCATTCATACTCCTCCATGTCTGGATCAGGTATTTCTCCTCCTCTTCCCTCTCGCTGCTTGAGTATCAATAGATGGCAGAACATGTCTTTTGCTAATAGTGCTACTTCCCAACTCGGTTGTGATGCTGCGTGTGCCAGACCCCTGGTAGCTGCTAGGGACACATGCCAGAGCTATCACAGCCCAGACAACTCCAGGGTGAAACTTGCTCTGTTTGCTTTACAGGATCAAAACAGTAAAAGGCATTCTCTAACATTAGAATGACCTCACTGCCAAATGTAACATTCTTGTCCAAAGCACAGGGCTACTGGGCATGAAAAAAAGTTCTTTTTTTTTCTTTTTCAATGTAATTAAAACAAAGTGTTGTGGGTTTTTTTCCCTAGACTTGTTCTTTGAAAAGTGTTTTTGTTTTGAAATATCTGAAGGAAACTGAGGGACACATCTGACAAAGAAAAAAGCTTGAACAATTTAAAAGTCTGACAAGGTTTTAAGACACTGAAAGCAGGTTCCTATAAAGGAACATTCTGGTTAACTTCAAACATAGATAGCTTTGCCTAGGAGAGTGCAAACACAGGTTACCATAATGCCAGTTATGAGGGAATGTAGAATCTACCAACTTCTCTGTGGTAGCTACTCGTGCAGAGGTGGCATTTTGTGTTACACAGAAAAATCTCTTCACTGAAGGCTACGGTGTGTTGTTACAACACTACTGCCGACATTTGGGAGGACCTTGCTATAGTTTATTAGATAGTAACTTTTTTGCAGGCTTTTAATTTAAGTCTTAGCGCAATGTAACCTTATGAACAAGTTTGAAAAATGGGCTTTACTTTCCACTTTTCTCCTCATGGAACTTCATACTCACATATGCAAACAAATTTAGTAGGCAAACAGCTGTAACTAGAAATGTGGAGTCTGTTCTTTAAAACTGTATTGGTTTATTATTTATTCTTACAGGATGACACATGCAACAAATTACCTGCTTTTGGAGGAGTCTTTGGAGCTGGTTTCTTCTTCACTGTTGCTTCACCTAGTTAATAAAAAAATTTAAAAAAAGAAGTTAATTCCAAGGTGATGTTTGGAAGGTACCAGGTTAACTGCAAAGCTTACATCTGTAGCAATGCTTTGTTGGCAGTTGAAAATCTAATTTGTTCTTTCAGCATATTAAACTCAAGAATTAAAAATACTTTTTAAAAACACTTTTATTATCCTTAATGATCTTCAGAACATTCAGTTGAAGCTGGAACTTCTAAAAGAACCAAAGCAATCTACTACACGTCTCCCATACTCTGTCATACTCTATTCCTTATAGCAGTTTAACTGAGGTGAAAACACCGGTCCAAGATCAATCTCGTACTGAATTTCTGCTCACATTTCCAGCATAATCAATGTTGAATGAGGTCAATTAAAAGTCAGGTACTTAATACCACATACTACTTATACCACTTGTGAGCTAGCAAAGAAACAGTGATATACAGGCAGTAAACACTAGTATCACCCCTCTGCCTCATCCTCTTCCCTAGGCAGGGATAACTTGTTGCTATATTCACAAAATAAAGGTTCCAAACAGAATTTGAAACCTGAGCACATAAATATTGGGAAGACAATGTTCTACATATTGTGAACGGAAGGTAGAAAATAAGTAGATAAGATAGGTAGGTAGAAAATGACTACTACTTATTTTTCATAAAACAAAAACAAGGGGCCACACAATTAAATGGGCAGTGGGCAGAAAAGAAATAAAAGAATTATTTTTAAATATAGCATGCATAAGCTAGGTTCACAGACAAGTAATGTTTTGCAAGACAAAAACATAAAGAGGTTCAAAAGGACAAATTCATAGGAGTTAGGTCTAGTGGTGGCCATTAAATGTAACAGTCTGGATGCCTTCAAACCACTGAATTCCAGAAGTGGAGGGGTTCATTCCTTTTAGAGCACTCTCTTTTTATCTGCTGTCCTAAGCATCCTTGTCAGAAGATGGCCTCTGCTGTGAAAGAACATTTCTTATTTTCTTATGCTCAAGTAGGCAGCTTGATTGAAGCAGTCTGGATTTTAAGATATTATTGCCTCCAACAGAGGCAGTATCTGCTAAGTGCTTTTGAATATCTGGCACTAGGTGCCTAGTGATAGCCATAACAGCCTCAAAAGATTTGAATTTTTTGGTTCATTGTTTACTTAAGTTACTTCAAAGTAGCAAGAGACCGAGCAGCAAAAAAAAATCCTCAAAAATCCACCAAACCAATAAAGAGTCTTTTATTTTAACCCCCTTCACTACCGCAAACTACAAGCTGGGCATGATACCCAGGGAACACATCACCTGATGCCTCATGAATAAGGAGCCGTGAGTTGTGAACTCACTATGGAAGTCTCACGTTATAGCTCAAGCAACAGATGGATGTGAAGATTGATTTTAAGTTTTAGAGTCACTGGAGATAGTAACTGATGTGCTACAGGTTGTTACATGACTAACTGCTTTAATAAACATATAATGGTTTAGCTGTCAACACCGGTGTTTATTCAGTTCATTCTGGGGAATATTTCGCTATGCGCTGAATATAGAAAAGCTGTTGCCACCTTATTTTTGTAAACTTCTATTTCATAGTAATTTTCTCTGAAAGTACGTTTATCTTTTACACGCTCTGTCTTCATTGAGAACTAGCACAGTCCTGGAGAGGTAAGATATTCTTGCAGTACTCATGGCTGAGTCAAAAAAGAATAGTTGGATACCTCCCAAATAAGCCTTTCTTCTATGACTGTCAGCTCAACAGAACTATTAAAGGTTTAGATTAGTACTCGTGAGGTGTTTATCCTAGTATAACTGGACCACCAGGGCATGAGCTAGGTATCTGTCCTGCCATGTTTTCCATGTGGGTTTAACCCTGTTTAAATGGAGGCCTTCAAAGAGCACGACTGCTCATTAAAGGGACCCATTACTTTCCGGGCCACAAACAGACTGACGTGTACTCTGGCTGCTGTAGTAAGTGACAGCAAACATATTGCCAGCTACCCTTTCCTGCCCAAGCTATATGAGCAGTAAGTGGTGTTTTCAAAGCAGCTTGCTTCTTTGTCATTTTATGGTCACATCCTGAGCTGAAACTCTTGTTTACTTCAGGCTATAGTCATAGCAACATGGATGAAACTAAGTATATGATCAGGTGCCAGCTGGCAGGGCTGTAGAGTCTGGCCTATCATCTGCTGTTAAACATCCCTATTAATGGAAGTAATCCATTAGTTATTCATTAGATGCATAATCCCATGCAAAGTAACTCGGTTATATGATTTCAAAACATGTAAATATTTGTGTGTGTGTGTGTGTACATGTGCTGCATTTGACATCAGATTCTCTGCTCTTCTCTAAACCAAGAATGAAATAGCTGTTGGGTATCTCCTCAGAACTATAACGGTTTTTAATAGAAGCTAAAGCATGACATGAATTTGATTATTTCCACACTCCATTAAGCCTGATGTGAACAAAGAGCACAATGATGAGGAAAAAGCACCATTTGTCAAGTGCCATCTTGGGTTGCAGATACTATTGCAATTTTTCAGAAATGTCACTGCAGACAAATAGGAGGAAAAGCAAATTCCTTAACCCAGCATGATTTTCACTCAGCTGTCCCCTCTTGGCCTACATTGTATATTTGTTGCAGTACCTTAGTTAACAAGCAAGGTGCTGGTGGAGTCATCACACTCTTCAGATGTTCATGTTTCATTCTAACTCTTAATACTCAAGTTTTTTTCCTCCTGACTGTCATTCTCTGCCTTTGTACAGATGGATATCTATATACCCAAATACCCCTCTCACTTTTCTCTGCCTACCATCAGTTCATCACGAAAGGTACCCCAATACCATAATGTGTTCATGCACAACCACTACAGTCAGTGACATTCAATTCATCACTGTTAAAGAATAATGTTTCTATACAGGCCAGGATGTATAATGAACCACCAGGTATTGCATTTACCCTGTAAGTGGAATAAAGGCATAGTGTCCCTCCTGGCCCTGGAATAACTAAGGGCTATGCTTAAGGCAGTTTAAAAGGTTCTTACCAAAATGAAGACTTACATAGCAGTAAAGCAAAGAATAGGAACCCATCACCTCATTCAGATAGGGTACCACTTTTTATATGCAAACATAAAACCTTAAATTTTTAGTTTTTACCCACCAAGGCATTACATTCACTTAACTGGGGACATACAGACTGTTGCTGGACTTCATCAAACCATGCAGATTGCAAAGGGTTGCTGGAAGGTCTGGCTGAATATCCTGTTTTGCAGACACAAATAGCCCTGAGCAGAAATGAAAGGCAGGGGCAGCATGGGAGGGGGTAAGTTCAAGGATGCGCCTCTGGGTCTCTGAAGCTGACTTCGTTGGCTAATAGCGTACACTCCACTGTTCTTAGATCTTCCTAAAGAATACCAGCTCATCTCAGGCATCTTTTTGAAACGCAACTTTTGTTTCAAAAGCTGCTGGAGACAGTTAGTGAAAAAAAAAAATCTAATAAGATTACCCAAAGTTGACAAGGTCAAATGATTGTTTTCATTAAAATATTTGAGCCGCTCGGAAATGTTAGTTCAAGTCTGCCTCTGCTGCTTTTTAAAAAAAGACAGTTTGTCTCTCTTTTCATATTTACATTGAAACCGGGTGAAACTGAAAACCAGCCTGGAAGAAAAAGGACATAATATTCTCTCCTTAAATGAATCTCCCTTCTAGAAACAACTTAATGTAAACATTATAAGGCTGGTATTTACATAACTTTATAGGCAGGTTTGCCTCTTAGAGAGCTTGTGTCTGGGGTGGGGGGACAGACATAAACTAAAAAAGGGAAAGATCCCATGCAGGCTGATAACTGTGGGACATTTGGTTGTGCCGTTCTTTGCCCTGATGTTGAATTCGTGAGAGCAGATATATTCAGAAGCCTCCGTCTTTCTTTTTTGTTTCCCTTTTTTGGAATTTTACTAAAAATAGGCATAGCCCTCCCCTGCAATGTCTCTCTGCACAACTTGCTTTCATAAAGCATGAAATAAAACTCTTACAGTCTGAGAAAAACATCAGTACTCAAGATAGCATTTCCAACCAGTCCATAATTCCTACTATCTTCCTTGAGGGACATGCCTAAAATTACGTGCATGTCTTCTATAGTGATGGATTTCAGCACCAGGTAAACAAGTCCAGTAAATACCTAACTCGATTAACATAAGGAGCAAGACGTTTCCCTCATTTTAGCTAAGGATAGGAGAAGGGCTAATAACGTACTCTAATATTATAGTCACATAGGAAGGCATTTTCCCCTCATGCAAAACTTTTCAGGATTTCAGCTTCTGAGAGGAATGAAATTGCTTTTGTTCAGAGTTTCCTTTAAGAGAAACTGAAAAAAGAAGTCATATCTGTAACGTGTCACATATCATGGTAACAAGAACAGGAGATGGAAATTCACATCTCTGCTCCTTCTTCCCCATCTCACTTGAATACTTCAGACGTGTGGGATGTGACATTATGAAGTCTCTCTCTACCACATGTAAATGAATCACAGTGTAACCTCCTTCAGACCCTTCTGGGGATAGATATCAGGGTCTGAATCAAAGGTGACTGTTGTCTGTAAAGCTTCACTACTCACTGCTATTCTGGAAAGCATGGAGTGACTGACACCTAAAACTACAGAAAAAATAAAACACTTGGCCTTGTAGTCAAGGCAATGAATTATTCAGTTCTATACTTGCTTCTGTCACAGACTTCCTCGATGGTAAAAAACTCATTATAGGTATTACTTAGCCCAGACAAGATGAAATCGAAGAGAGGTGATGGCTACAATTGCAGTACAAAAAGACAACACATCATTACTTACTAATTTATTCATACATTTATGAACCTATGCTAATTCCTACAGAGAAAAATGACAGTGACAATGCATGAGCACCAGTAGCCTGAACACTTCATCAAGGTTTGAAAGCTTAAAGAGTTCCGCTTCAGTGCTTCTCAAAGAGTAAATTCCTCATACTGTTTCCAAATAACTATTTATTATCTAAATACAATACAATAGAAAGCAACTCCATCTTAAATCTGACGACAAGCAGAAATTAGAAAACTAAATGCCATACAAGTCAGTTATTTTAGTTTGCGTGTTTCAGAACAGTTTTTAATAGCCTTTTTTTTTTCACTAAAAACAACTGTCATTTTGTTGCAACATCCCATATTTAGTTTCTAAATCATGTGGAGATTGTCCTCTAATTGAAAAGAATCCAGCCTCCTCTTTCTCAAAATAAAAATAAAAATCCAGGAAATACTCACTCTTGCATTCCAGTCCAGAGAGAGCTAGCATATACTAGCACACTCAGAACTTCAATAATACTACATCGTACGCTGAAAGTAACTCAATATTTTAAAACAGCTTGGCTGGAGGAAAAAACAATTCCATAGCAGTTTCATAGCACAGTGCTTGAGCAATTTCTGCAATTAAAGCAAATCTGAGCAGTGCAGAAGTGATCCAATATCAAATAGAGCTGACAAACAACCCAGGTCACGTGAATTCCACTAAAAGCTCTGGTGGGAGCAAGACAACAATGTCAATTTCCAAAATATAGATTTAATTTTCATATTTCTCATGTCCTGTGAGAACAGCTACAATTAGATGTGAAAATGCTGTGCCCAAGTGCGTAGGAACAGCTGTCTCAACTAGGTGACTAGCCTGCTACCCAGCCTATTAAGTAGGAAAATACTGTCGGGTCATTTGGACATTCAGGAGCTCCAAATTATTTCAGTGGGAACAGCTAGGTGTTACGTGCTTTTGCACATTAATTAAGCCAATGGATTTAGGTTCCTGTTTTATAGAGGATAAACTTTGGTCAATGCTTCTATTACATGCCTTAGATTTGCAATTTCTAGTCAATAACTTAACTGGGAATTATTGGTGCATGGCACCTCTTCCGTTCAAGGCCACGTTGCAAAAACTGTAGTCATTTTTCTCTGCATGAGACAGTCAATAAACATTTCTGTCTTCTTCTGTCAACATACAGCTATGTAGGATGGACTTTATGAAAAACACATGGAAAATACTGTTCCGTGCCAACATTAGCTCAGAAAATGTCAGTATGGTGCGAGCTGTAAAGTAACCTGGCAAAGATTCAAAACGCATACCTGGCATCAGCTAAACGGCACTAACTGGGCATCAAGGAGAAGTGATTTACACAACAAATTAGTGTTTCTCCATTGCACTCTTTACACGTACAGTAACTGAAATTTCTTTTCATCTGTGGAGTCAAAGAACCTTCAGAGTCACGAAGTTAAAACTTACATTGCCTTTTTACTTCAGCTAATTTGGTTGGCCTCGCACCACGGCTATTTACCCTTGGACCCCAGTGCTGAGGCATGAAGTCAGCACCTTTCATTATTCACAGTTTCAAAGAAATCATACCTAGGTCTTAAAAATAGCTCATGGCAATTTTATTTACATATACTAAAAGAGGAAGTTTCAGCTTCTCTTAGAAAAAAGATTATTTTTTTTTTTCCTTGAAAAAGTTTGGTCAGAAGCTTCCCTGGCAATCTAACTCACATTGTTCCAACACACTCAGTACTTGCACTCACTGTGGAGACAATGTCTTGGTGGTTCTTGCAACACACAGGCGTAGAGCAGCATGGACCTTCTGGGAAATGAATTAGGCTGTGAGAACTGGTTTGAATAACCTCATTGACCCTTAAAAGCATCTCAGACTATCCCAGGGACCAAAGAGGACAGCAGCAGCCCAGTCACCAGATCACAGCTGCTACACTGTGCTCTTATTTCTGCAATTAAAAGAGTATCTCTGACCTGATTATTGACTTCCTTAGTAACTGAGCTCTTCCCTTAGAAAGTGGCAAGTTTTATACTGAGAACAAAACAATCTGACATAAAAGGAAGATTTTGAAAGGTTTTTTATATTCATCAGTGCCGTGTTTCATATTATATAACAGAGTGGAAATTGAGAAAAAACTTGGAAGTGTTTACTGATGTAGTAATGTATTATCTAAGTTGGACACATGAAGTTTACTGTTTTAATGACATTTTCTTAAAATGGTGCTTGTTGACTTGGGTTCTCTGACAAGATTGTTTATTGAAGAGTAAATAACAGAACTGCGTGCTAATTACTTGGCCACTGACTCATAATTTTTCCATGGTAATTAAAATGCTTAGAATCCCACCCACTATGGAGAAGAATATATAAAATGATAAGGAGTCCTGTCTGACATATTTACGTTTGTGACACGCTGCTCAGCCTTGCATTCAAGTACCAACAATGTTGAGAAATCAGATCTGGGAAGATCACAGTGCAGCCTTCTAGAGGATTTGATCTGGACAATGTCAGTGGTGACTTTTTATTAACAACTGTCAGCAAGAGAATGCATCGTTACTTAACCAAAAATGTGTTTGACAGGAAATCAAACAGATTTTATATAGTAGCAGATATAAAAGATTGATATCAGTAAGATATCAAATACGGCTAAGTAATTTATTTTGGGCCCCTTTACTTGAAGGTGTGTGGAGGAAGTTGCTTTCTTTGATGTAACTTTATTTTTAACGGAGCAGAAGAACTTATATGTGTGCAATCAAACTGTGCTGGGTCATCCCTTCAACGTAGTGGGTTGAATATGAGAACAGCGGCTTTAACAAGTGTATTACTCAGATGAGGGAATCCAGGATATCCTGTTAGGTTTTCATACCTCTGATTATGACAGGTGATAGTTGCCATTTCTTAATATTTACTGGAAGTAGTGCTGTGAATTAGCCCTACAAAAAACAGCGGGCCTTTCTTTCCAAACACTTGAATCCAATGCTTAGATTTAGGAGGGTTATTTTGTGAAGCATTAAAGCCAATTCTTTCCTCAGTAGCAACGACTGGGATAAAAGTTTCTTCCTACTATAGTAAAGTTATGTTGCTCTGCTCAGCCCTGGTGAAGTTTAAGAAATAGCATCTAACAGTTGTAATATGCCTTTTCTCCCAGTAGATCTTTGGAAAAAAAAATCTGCCTTTTGGAAAACTCATGTTTTATGTAAATTTTTGGGATGTCAGTTTAAAAAAAATCTACGGTGTTTTGGATGTGGCATTCAAACTATTCACAAGATTGAGGATCAAAAAAGTTGGGTTCTAGGCCTGCAAATGAATGCGTGATCTTGGCCTAATTGCTCAAGCTATGATTTACTGCTGTTTTGGTCCTCAGCATAACACACATTAAGGAGGACAAAATTTTAGGAAGTGTGGAGTAGTAATAGATTTTTTGAAAAAGAGGTTATTTATTTATAAACCATCAAATCCTTATTTACTCATAAAAATTTCAAGCAGTACTTTGATTTTTTTCCGCAGTCTCTTGGGCCAAAAAACGTTTATTTAAAGGGACTGAAGATTTTGCAGGCAGCTTTGGTAATTTAAATAAGAAATTGCCTTTAAGCCTAATTTGAAGTAACTTCTAATTTCAAGGGGTCTTGGGTGTTCAGATCCCTTTACAGCAGGTGTTTTCAAAGCTTCCTATAGAAATGTCCAAGTGGTGAGAATTTTTAGCTTTCTACTTCTATTGCACGGTTATGTCAAACTACGAGACCCTTATATTATCCACTGATTGTTCTGGCATAGCATGGAGTATGCAGTATGATAAATAATAAAAGGTTCCAATTTTCCACTGCCTCTTCTAGTCTTTTATATTTGTGCAGAAGAAACATAACACTTTATTATTCTAGCTCAGTAGCATCTCACATCCCCCCAGCAAAGACCCAAGTGACAAAGCCTAAGTCAGTACAGTCAGTGAAGAATGAACCAATTCCAACATAAAAAGGTGTCCTTCCTCCATTCTTCCTCAGGGTTGATTTCACTCAGATTCAAACCTCAATCTGTTTGTTATTCTCTGAAAAATTATTATTTATTCTATTTATCATTACAGAGTTGCATTTTGCAGGGTCGTAACAGAATACTAATTGTAAGTAAAAGCATCATAATTTTCCCAATTTCCTCGCATGGGAGCAATCTTTTTGCACGTAAACACTGCAAGCATCCATTCAGAGACATTGTCAAACACCGAATGCTACAAAGATGCCTTCACAGATTTTTTTCTGAAAATAACTGCTTATTTTAAACCAGAGTCTAGTATAAATTGCATTACAAAAGAGATAATGCCCAAAATTTTACTTACTATTGGATTTCCATAGCTTACAAACCCCAAGCTTCCAGTAATAAAATAACGTTGTCAGAATGAGTAGTCAAATGACCTGGGTCAGCAACTATTCTCACAGTGAGACAAATTCTACAGATTAACATACTGAGAGCATTTGTCCTTTTTCACAAAAAGAAATGTATTGATCTTTGTTTTCAGGAACTAAAAGTTAATTACTTTCCTGTAGGTATCTAACTAGGGCAAAAACCAAGGATCACTTAGAATTTTTCTGAAGGGAGAAAAGGTTGACATAGCTGTTAACCATGAAATTTGACTTGCACTTTCTTACAGAAAATGGAAAATAAGAATTTTTTCCCCTGAGAAGTATTTCTAAAAACCATAGACTAATAGAATCATAGAATGGTTCGGGTTAGAAGGGACCTTAAAGATCATCTAGTTCCAACCCCCTTGCCATGTGACAGAGTATATAGCTTCTGTACCCCATACAGTATATACTGCTGTGACTGAATTCACTTTTCAAAATTCAGAATTTATTCATTGGGTTTATTAGGAATTTTTGTTCTCTATTTCTTCAATATCATCCCTTAGACTCTACTTGCCATTAGGACTGTTGGTATGTGGCAAGACTAGAAGAGATCAGAGTAAAAATTTATCTCCTTACTAGATTGTGACATCTTATTTCAGTGTCATTGTTTATTAACCTTCTTTTAGAGAGAAATACAGTGAAGATTCACGAATATCTGACTTGTTAAAACCCATTCTCTTTCAGGTAAGGAACTTTAAAATCTCTACATCTGAAAGGGATTTCAGTTTCAATTTAAACTGTGAAGTCTACTGTATCACTTTTGTATATTTTGCCGCTGACAAACGTACAAATACAATACTCATTTCAGGCAAATACCCACAGTCCTTTGAGACTGAGGCTGAGATGTTAAAAAACACCTGTGGAATCTCTGCAGCCAAATCCTTTTAAAATTAAATAAGTATTTTTCCAAAGGTTTCCAAAAGCTCTTCAAAAGCCCAGCTTCCTAACATTGTCTCTGGTTACCTTGGTGTTTTCAGTGTAACAGGAAAGATGTTTTAAAGGTATTTTGGAAAAAGAGCTTATGAGAAGTTCAGCAACTTTAAACACAGATATAATATGCCATGGAACAATCTTAAGAAAACTATTCACTATTATTTCAACCTTCTTTTTCCAATCATTTCTGAAGCCAGAGTTACTAGCTTCTGTTTCGCTCCCTATGTCCAATTTCCACTAAAATCAACAGCAAGACAAGCAGTGATTTCAGCAGGATGTGGATCAGGTCACGTATCCGCGTATTTAGACCTAGTTCCCAACTCACGCTTTCTCCTGGGAAAGCTGCAATTGATAACACTGCTGGGAGGATCAGAAATGTATGTGTTTGTGTGTATAGAAAACGTTATTCAAAACACTATTCTGTGGAGCTTTAAATGGCGTTAAAACTTTATTTTCTTTTGATGTTCAAGAACAAAATGATTGTTCTTAATTGCTGCTATTTACAGCATTTGAAGCTCAGGTGCAGAGGTGGAGCATGTCGGTGCGACCCTTCCCACACCCCCACGTGACTGGCCGGAGGGAGTTACAATGCTCAGCCAGCAGTTCAGAAATAGCAGTGGCCCAAGGCGTCGCTGTGTGTAAGTCCACAGTTCCAGAAGCACAATTATTACCTGTGATCATCAGTCAGTACAAAACTGCACTGAGTCCTGCTGAAAGTGTTCCATGCTGGAAAATCAGATTATAGTTTCTTTCTTTTTTTGTTTTCTTTGAAAGAGATGGATAAAATATTTCATGTTTCCATTAGAGCCTATCTTTACAGCTTTTTTTTAGTAACTCACATAATGGACATCTTAGACAACTTTCAAACTACAGTGTTTGATTTAACAGATATTTGTATCCCATGGATACTTAATTTCAAAAGCAGTAGTGGTATTAGGAATTTCTAAAATGACACTATTGTGCTGCCTTTACCATTATGTTTCCTTAAGCAAATGCATGTATGCAGACTAGCAAACATGGGAATTTCTAGCTATTTCAGCTAGTAAAGCATTTAGACTTGAAACAAAATTTAAGGATGAGCTGCTCAATGACTTTTTTGCCTCAGTCTTCACCAGCCACTCTAGCCACACCACCAAGTCACAGAAGGCAAAGGCAGGGACTGGGTTAATGAGGATCCGCCCACTGTAAGGAGAAGACGAGGGTCGAGACCACCTAAGGTACCTGAAGGTGCACAAGGCCATGGGACCTGATGAAATTCACTCACAGGTCCTCAGGGAACTGGCAGATGAAGTTGCTGGGCTGTTCTCCATCGTATTTGAGAAGTTGTGAAGTGTGGTGAAGTTCCCACTGACTGGAAAAGGGGAAACATAACTCCGATTTTTAAAAAGGGAAATAAGGAAGACCCAGAGAACTACAGGCCTCACCTCTGTGCCCAGCAAGATCATGGAGCAGTTACTTCTGGAAACTATGCTAAGGCACATGGAAAATAAGGAAGTGACTGGTGACAGCCAACGTGGCTTCAC
Organism: Chroicocephalus ridibundus; assembly: GCF_963924245.1. Taxonomy (NCBI): domain Eukaryota; kingdom Metazoa; phylum Chordata; class Aves; order Charadriiformes; family Laridae; genus Chroicocephalus; species Chroicocephalus ridibundus. The sequence continues at coordinate 12,266,844 of NC_086290.1, read as the reverse complement.
TAAGGCCAAATTATGCCTGACAAATTTGGTGGCCGCCTACAATGGCATTACAGCATTGGTGGATAAGGGAAGAGCAACTGACATCATCTACCTGGACTTTTGCAAAGCACTTGACACTGTCTCGCACAACATCCTTGTCTCTAAACTGGAGAGACATGGATTTGATGGATGGACCACTCAGTGGATAAGGAATTGGCTGGATGTCTGCACTCAAAGGGTTGCAGTCAATGGATCAATGTCCAAGTGGAAACCAGTGATGAGTGGCATTCCTCAGGGGTTGGTACTGGGACTGGTGCCAACATCTTTGTTGGCGACATGGACAGTGGGATTGAGTGCACCCTCAGCAAGTTTGCCAGCGACACCAAGCTGTGTGGTGTGGTCAACATGCTGGAGGATGCCATCCAGAGGGACCTGGACAAGCTTGAGAGGTGGGCCCATGTGAATCTCATGAGGTTCAACAAGGCCAAGTACGAAGTCCTGCATGTGGGATTTGGCAATCCCAAGCACAAATGGAGGCTGGGTGGAGAATGGATTGAGGGTAGCCCTGCTGAGAAGGACATGGGAGTGTTGGTTGATGAAAAACTCAACACGAGACAGTAATGTGCGCTCGCAGCCCAGAAAGCCAACCGCATCCTGGGCTGTATCAAAAGAAGCGTGGCCAGCAGGTCAAGGGAGGTGATTCTGTCCCTCCACTCCAGTCTCATGAGACCCCACTTGGAGTACTGCGTCCAGCTCTGGAGCCTCCAACATAAGAAGAACATGGACCTGTCGGAACAGGTCCAGAGGAGGGACATGAAGATGATCAGAGGGCTGGAGAACCTCTCCTACAAAGACAGGCTGTGAGAGTTGGGATTGTTCAGCCTGGAGAAGAGAAGGCTCCGGGCAGACCTTATAGTAGCCTTCCAGTACCTAAAAGGGGCCTACAGGAAAGATGGGGAGGGACTCTTTAGCAGGGACTATAGTGATAGGACAAGGGGTAACAGTTTAAACTGAAAGAGGGTAGATTTAGATTACATACTAGGACGAAATTCTTTACTGTGAGGGTAGTAAGACACTGGAACAGGTTGCCCAGGGAAGTTGTGGATGCCCCATCCCTGGAAGTGTTCAAGGCCAGGCTGGATGGGGCTTTAAGTAAGCTGTTCTAGTGGGAGGCGTCCCTGCCCATGGCAGGGGGGTTGCAACTATATGATCTTGAAGGTCCCTCCCAACTCAAACAATTCTATGATTCTATAAGGAATGTAAAATTCACCAAACCACTCCCCATGGTCACGAAAAAAGGACAGATTATGCTACAGGACATTTCAGCCAAGATATCTTGCCTACCAATGGTAAGACACTATATTATCTACAAAGGACACAACGCGACTTGAAGCAAACTACTCGAGAATTTCTGTGCTCTTTGGGAGGCAGACAAAAATAAATCTGTGTCATAAGTTTATTGCATCATTGTGGAAAACTGAGAATAGAGTGGGCTAGGTCTGAACTCACAGTTTCAGCACTTACTTCTAATCCCCACAAGGCAAAAACTCATTTCACATGACTTATGTGCAAGGTTAAAGAAATCCACAAGCTTCTGATACTATGCCTGCAAACAGAAGGCAATGACCACAAAATCCCAGATCACTCTTTTGTTTCCAATGAAAAGGTAGTAATCAAAATCACTGTCACTTACTCTCTGTTGGCAGCACAGGGGGAAGTGTGGTCTTAGGCTTCTTGGTCTTCTTCTCAGTAGGCTTTGAGGTCTTTGCAGATGAGGCATCTGCAATCAAAACAAATAATAAGATATAAATCCTATTTAAAAATCAATAATGAAAAAGCTGCCTATTAACATAAGTTTGTTTTAGATCTTTCTGCAAAGTTAGAGGAAATTACTGTCCTTCTGGACTTGCTGGACTCCCATTATAAAAGAGGGAGCAGAGAAGGAGAAGCCCTCTCTGAAAGCAGCTGCACTGAGAATCTGAGAAAGCAACTAGACAAGAGGCACCATCTAAGCTGATAGGTCTATTATAACTGAATAGAACAAAGTGCAATGTGCACAAAGCTGCTTTAGGCAGTGCATGGAAGAGGGAAACAAAGGCATATTTGAAGCATCATTTCATCCAAAAGAATCTATTGCCATGTCATTCCTCTATTCCATTGTCCATGTGACCTATATAGATGAACACATTTTGAAAACTAGCTTTTCCTCTGTATGTTTAAATCTTTCCAAGAAGATATTATTACACACTGGTTCATTCCTAAAGAAAAATGGCAGAAGGGATTGACGTTTGATGGATTTCATTATTCTCAAGATCGCACATCTCATATATAGCAACTACTCAGCACTGCAGGCTCCACCGACAGCTGAAAGTCAATACAAACTCTCTTCCATGTGTATCCCATATGACATAGACACATTTAACTAGAAGGTGCAACCTTTTTTCAGAAAGGTTGAGCATATCATATAATGCAAATCCTAATGAGCTCCACGTGTTAGATTGTTTGATCCTCACATTTCTCTTTGGAAGAAAGTTCCCAAATGTGGATTATGATCTCCATAATAGTTGTATCGATTTATAGCTTTCAAATATTCAGCTTTCAGAGGATTTGTGGATGAGGTGATAGCTATTTGAAATTTAGTTACTGAAGTAAAATACTCCTCTGATTTGAGTCCATGGGGCCAAAAGGAATATAGTTATATTTATGGTTACTTGTTGATTCTAAAAATCACCATCTGGGATCCTGACAGCAGACTGAGTAGAAGGGAGCAATTTTAATTGCTGTTTTAGATCACAATTCTAATTTAAAAATAACAGTCATCCCCTCTACCAGTCACAGACATGGGATATCAAATGGTCTCTCCTAAATAGATGGAGTTTGCTGTAGTGCCATTCCTCAAAAACCTCTTCTCAGCCATCCAAAGCAGCATGTCAGTAGGGAATGGAAGAGACAGGTGAGGCAGGCAGTATCAAGGTAATTCTGGTGTCCAATATTACATGAGCAGATAGCTCCTAACACCATGGGTGCCACTACCAGCGTGAGCCAGACAGCTGATGTAACTCCATTCTCGTCATGGAGATGTCATGAGCCGACAGCCTCCCAGGATCAAGACTTCGCAAGCCAAAGTCTGCCTCCAGCCTCCTAGAACATGCATTATCTATCAGGAAATTGGAAGTGGGAAATATGCTAAGGGAGGCTTAAGGAAGAAAGGCAACTAGTTGAAGGAAGACGAACTCAAAGGAAAAAAAATGCTAGGGCAGCTCTGGAGAACTACTGTGTGCCAAGCACTTGATCTGATCCTTTAACCCTCTGCATCTGTGGTAGTTAAGGTGTCACAGGGTGCTAGATTTTGCTTAAAGCCTCTTCTTGATAGTCTTCTTTGAACTTCAGTGCTGGTAAAATGTCTTACTTTAAATTACAGGAATATAAACAAAAGATTATCAAATATCTAAGCCAGACTATGTTGTGACCATAGTATCATCAAAGATGCTATTACAGAAAACAATATAATTAATTGTAATTATCTGTATAATTAATTCCTTTTCCAGCTACATGAAGACTGACCCTTACTGATGGAGTTAGAGGATCATGTTCTCACCTTGTGCTGTGCTACATTAGGAAAAACAAATAATACATTAGAAAAAACAAATAACATACTAGGAAAAAAAATAATAGTTTTCTTTTCTAGACCTCCTGCTCCAAATACCACATGTGCAGCACAGTTGTGAAAGCTTAGTACCAAAGATCTATGTTATTGGGCTTGTTGTTTAGTTTTGTGCTATTTTTAGTTACAGTGGAAAGTATCAGAGTATTCAACGATGAGCTCACCAGAAGGTGAGCTGATAAGAAGCACATTGGGCTACTTAAAGTCTCTTAAGTCACTTAAAGTCCACGGCAGTTTTAAAAGTCCGTGCTTTCAACCTCATGACAAAATATTTGTCCAAGTCCAACACTACTTGGCAAGAGTACGGCGTCATCGGCATGACTGAGCCTGAAAACGGGTACCTCAGTCAGCAAATTGTCCATGTTCTAAGACTATGGCATACAAGGGTGGTTGAGCTGTTAGTTTGTTTATTTTTACTCACTTCCTCACTAGAAAAAAACAAATGACCAAATGTCATTGAATGCAAAGAACTGAAAAGTTCCAGGCTGAGAAATGCGCCATACATAGCCCTGAGGCAGACTGGTACCCTAGCTCACACACCGAATTTCTACGTGCTCTTAAAGAAAGCATACAGCTCAGAAGCAAATCTTGATGGGTTCAACTTATTGCTCTAAAATCCTTGTAGAAATACAGTGGGCAGCAGGAAAACATAGATTATTCCACAAAGCAGCCAGAGCCTTTTGCCCTGTACTGTCTCTGCTCACGCTCCTTTATGGTAGACATTGAATTACATATTCACTGAAAAGTGCAGGAGGGAATGGGGCAGAGTTTGGTGTATGCGGTTCATAAAGGCTGGTATTAGGAAATAAAGGGGAGAGGGAGGAAGTTCTAAGGAAGGGTTTTCCCGTGTCCCGCAAAATACTTACCTTCTACCAGCACTTTGCAAGCACATTCAGCTTTTCCTGCTGCATTCTCAGCTATGCATTTGTATTCGCCTCCATCTTCAGGCATGGCCTTCTCGATGGTAAGTGAACATAGCGTCCCTAACACAAAGGAAGGAGAGACCAAATGGATGTTATGTTGCGGTTCACAAAAACCTTAGTGCCATTGAGAAACAGAATGCATCAAAGGATCCAGTCCTTTACTACAGGTGGTCTTCACTGCTAGAAAAAGATGTTTTGTCCTTAAAAGTTCAACATCAGAATTGGAACATTGTTGCTGCTAAAGAAAATGAAAACACATTGTTAGAGAAATTGAATCTTATTGCTGTTCCCTAGGATACTCAAAACTGTCCCTGCAGCCCTAAAGTGGTTAATGGATGAGGGCAGAGCAGATCCAGAGCAGAATCTCTGCTGCTGTTCTTTGTCTTATAGTAGGGATAAGAAGTCCTCACTCCGATGATCTTTTTCCAAAAGTACTAGTAGTGTAGGACTATAAATAAGAGGGCTTCTGTCAAGTGACCATCTGCAATAGTTTGATTCAGTCTTATCTCTAGTACTCCCATGAGCATCCATGTGTGAAAGGAGAACTTCAATTTAGTGCCCAAATTTAAAAATGACATTGAGAGCCATTTTCTTTTTGCTTCAATTACTCACAGAACAAGTGTCCGATATTGTAAAACATCTGTTAGAAAGTCTAATGTATCAGTGGCAATCAAATTTGTCACTGCCACAAATCCATTTCTTTTCAAACAAAAAAGCAAATTTGACTTCATTTGGTTTGCAGAAACAGGATGCGACATAAGCTCTGTAGTTACCAAGGGAAGCTTGGTATGACCCAAGGGAAATACATTTCCTCTTAAAAAATAAAACTCTGTGAACCAAAACAGAAGCTGTTCCCAGTAGTCGGGGGGATGAGGAAGGGGAACTGTGGTTTACCTAATCCCTTACGCTCACTTGCATTGCCTGGAACAATGAAGTACTTTGCTCCCTGGGGAGAATCCCAATTTAAACACTCCAGACTTTCCCCTTCCAAGTGTCCCTCATTAAGTAAGGGTGAAGTGTGGGCTTACTTTCTCCTTCCTCACTGGAAAGCCTGGCCCCTCCCCTAAACACAGCCTGAGACATTGAGCACTTGCACCCATTGCTGTTAGCTTGTCCAGAATGCCTCTGCCCTCCGCTTATTTCAGACGCAGTAATACCTTCCCCCCTTCCTCCATTTACCTTTCCTACAGTCTCTCCTAATTAATGGCAAGATTGTTTAGACATTTCCCCTGTGTCCTGAGATGTAAGGAAATTTCCCAGCATCTCTTGCTATTTCCCACCTTTGTCTTTATGTTAACTGAAGGCTGCCTTCTGTCTTACAGAGTGTCTGCTCCCAGGTTCTCTATCAAATATACCCTTTGTGATGTGGGAGATGGCACAGGCACAGGTGACACTGGTCCTTGAAAAGGATCTTGAAACATCCTTGAAAAAAACACCTCTCTGTCAGAAGAACTTTGAGAGTTTACTGGCTCCCCTCGGAGACTAGACCTCAGTTCTGCCACGGCAATTACGGTTTTGGCATTCAGATTTTCCCTCATTGTAAAACTGGATGCTATTATTCAAGACACATCTTATAAAAAACATTCAAATGGTTCCCAACAAATTTGGTTTGCCAGAAACACACGGGGTGTGTGGGTTAGAAGAAAATTATTTTTTTCCCGCCTCCTCATCCTCCACAAAATCAAGAAGCTCTAAATAATGACAAAGTTCCCCCTGAGAAACAATGTGAAAACTATCTCAGAAGAGAACTGACCCCTCACTCACATGTGCTGTGCTCACCCAACCAGAGGGTGAAAAGGAAGGCCACGTGCCTTCCTTGAGGCAACTCATCTCCATGAGTCAGTCTGAGCCAAAAATGTCACGAGCTGCAGTTCCATTCCAAATGGAGGAGGGACACTAGAAAAGTATTCTTGCAGGCATCTAGCAAATATAAATTCATGTGTCTCTGATGTTTAAAGAGACTGGAGAGCAAGCCAAAAATAACTTCCAGTCTAAGGATTTGCATGAATCCATATAACATGATTAGATGACATAGACACATACATATGAAGGAGATCTCTGGTCATCTTACTGCAGGGAAGGAGTCTGGCTTGTAGGGATAACTGGACCACTAAGGGACTGGAACAAAGCAGCAATTACTTTAGTTTTTGATGGAGTTTTCTACCTGCTTAAAAGCCCTTCCTCACCTGCATGCTAATCAGCTCACTGAAGACTAAAGTGACGCAGGGTCATTCCTCACCACTCACACTGTTGCGGTGTTGTCCATACATCATGCTGCAGCAATATAAGTTAACACCTTATGAGAAAGAATTCCTTATGCAGCATATGCAAACAGAAACATTCCACCCTAACAATAAGTCATTCCCCACAATTAGACTAAAATCTAGAAGCAAATCCTAGGGTTTTCTCATGACAATCCTCGACTTGCCATGTGCATTTAGTGCTCTGTTAGTTTTGCTTTTAGAATCTAGCCCTGGCCAGGCTGTATGGCAGGGGTCTGATCGCAGCTCCATTTGGCTTATTCCACTGGAAGCAGAGTCCTCACGAAATAATGTCAGTCTTCCTCATTCCAAAAGAATATTTATATGTGTTGAATTTTAATGATGTTATTTTGTGAGAAAAAGGATGAAGGAAATCTGTTTTTTCAAGGGCTGCATCTTTTTTCTCCTGACTTTGAACGTTCTGCAGCAATAATCTGTATCCTATTGCCCTCCACTTCATACTCCCCAGCAACTACGCTGGAACAGCACAAAGTACATGGGGATTGCTGGGCTTGTTCCTACCAATAGATGCAATGATGGTATTCTGCCCTCAGTGGAGGAGTGAAGGGGGAATGAGATAATTTGGGTTATTCTCTTTATTTAGCCACAAGTTTTCATGAAACTGTGGACTACTAGGACTTAGTGTGAAATTAGCCAATGGTTCAAAATAGCCAGCCTGAGTCGGGACTATAAGGGGTGGCTGAGAGAACACATGGTTGTAGAAACCTCATTTTCTTAGAAAACCAGAAAAAAAACCCCACCCCAACAGGCAAAACTTCATGAGATTTCATATGGACAGGAAACTCTCCAATAGGCCTATGTTCTGTGATCCAGAGCGACAGTCAATTCCCGGGGCTAGAAGGCCAAAAGTCTTTCAATGAAGTATTTGCTATTTCCTCTGCAAAAACTCTTCATGACCTGAAACAAGCTTATTCTCTCAAAACTGCAAGAAAGCCCAGACTGGTTACTCCAGTTCGATATTCTGAATCCTGGCACTTCACAAATCCCAGTCAACTAAAAGAATTTGCTATCAATTTTGTTCCCCGATCACTCAATTACTTCACTTTTCTTGTTGTTTTTTTTTAGGAACCAGCCTATGGACAGGATTGGAGTAAACATGAATACTGGGATCTTCCACTTAGACAGTGGAACTGGTGCAGCCAGAGAAGCTGACAGTTTACTGGAGGCTCTGGCTTAGATACACAAAGCCTTTCCCTTGCATTTTGAGCTATTAAAGGGTTTTCTGACTTACTCAAAAATAGTGCAAGCCAGTTTAAAATATCTCTAGGCTTCTGCATTCTTTCCATGAAACTCCACAGAATGTCAACTTCGGATATAAAACAAATACACAAACCAACAAAAAACCAGCTCTGGAGTCTAATTCCCCACACTGGCATCTAGCTGGCCAACCTCCTGACTCCTCTCTGTGATGCAGACTGAAGTTTATGTCTTTCTCATTTGTATCCCATGGGATAAAGAAGTACTATGGAGTATTTAGGCAATATTAATAAATACTAGGCCATGAGAAAGTGTTCCTCGGAGACATAAAACATTTGTTAAGGAAGTCGTTGTCCCACTGGTGTTAATTTTCTAATAAATCACAAATTGTCTGGGAAAGTACAAATATGTGGGAGTGTCACAGCCGTGTTTAAAAATGGTAAGTGGGTTGAGCTAGAAAATATTGACTACAATTACAATAATAACAGAAAAAGTAGTGAGAAAACTCACTTGAGTTTCTGAAAAGAAAAATTGTCAAATTTAATTATTGCTAATTGATACAGTTTTAAGGAAAACAATGTAAGAAACCTACTTTCATTATTCATGAGATCACACATTTAACTGCCAAATGTATCTGTGTAAAGGTAATTTTCTTAGTCTTTACTGAAATATTTGTGTTATCTCACACGGCTCTGCTTGTAATTAATGCTATATTACTGTATTAATGCCATTCATGTTAGGAGGAGTTAGAGCTGCCAAAATAAAGATCTCATGAAGGAGGTGACAATAGGAAATCATCACTTGGTGTGTTTCTGGTGGATTTCCTCTGTGAGCAGACTAGAACCAAAGTTATTCAATATTTTAATCTGTGATGTAGAAGTATTCATAAGTTAATGTTAATAAGCTTACAGATAATACAAAGAACATTGGAAAGGGAAAAGACAGAAAGAGAGAAAACAGGGCAGTCCTCAAAATCAATCTCACTTGTTAAACTGCGTCCAATTCACTCAAAGAACATGGGGGTTAAGATAGTGAAATGACAAGCATCCAGGGACAGCAAGGGATGCTCTATTTTCAGGTTTAAATGTTTAATACAGAAGTGACAAACATGAGCTCCATTGTTGTGAGGTAGAAAGAGGACCAACGACCTCCAGAAAGCACAGCAGTAGGAAGGTGACCTCCATCTCACTGATGATACAGGCACATGGTTGTGCTGCCTATTTTCTAAATAGGATAATAAACCAACAAACAGCAACTGAAGGGGAGGTATTACATAGAAAAATAAAAGAAAACAACCCCAAGCCTCCAAGGGCTCGATGAAGTGCATCATGGAGAGAAAGTTAGTAAGAGCTTGGCTTGTCAAGTTTCGGAAAAAAGAGAGATAGAGAGGATCTTGATTACAGAGTCAAAGCCATTCTGTCAAATGGCTCTTTAGCTTAGCAGAGAAAGGAAACGCCTATGGAAGATAAATTCAAATTAGAAAGATGACATTGCTTTGTTTCTTAATTTAAAAACAAAACACTTATAAGAATAATTGGACATTGCAATAAATTACCAGTGATTACAGCAAATGTCTCTCTTTTGCTCTATTTAAACCAACATGCATTTCTGGAAGAAGGAAGATTCAGACAAAAATGGCAGCACAGAGGGAAATTTTGTGGCATGTGACAAACATGGATTGCGTCAGATCTGATGCTCACACAATCTCCCTAGCCTTAAACTTTCTGATGAAGCATTTTTTAAGCTGCACAATCCATTTACTTTCAGCAGTACATAGAGTTGTGTTAATTACACACCAAGCTCTCGCTCAAAGTTAATTAAAAAGAAATCAAAAAAATTATGGCAGATCCTAGTTAGACTGACAGACACAGACTTGCACAACTGATAGGAAGATTTAGGAGTTAAGTCACAAGAAAGTTGTTAAGGCATTATTGCTAACAAGATTACCAACTCTTTGTGCTGCCAAGACACTTAGGAAGAAAAAAACGCTTACACAAAGCAACACAAATTCTGGGCATTTTCTAAGCTACACCGTCACTGCTACCTGCGCCTATATTAAGTAATTCCTGTTCAATCTATATAGTAACATGGTACTAAATCTAGCCAAAAAAAAAAAAAAAAAAGTAGAGCAAGCCGATATTTTAAAAATCGCAAGTTTGCCAGTTTTGACTTCTATTCACTGTGCACCTCAATTCTCCAGTCTAGTAAGGATGCAGCTTCCAAACCCCTTTCACTGGTATCTTCTAGAACAACTTTTGTAACCACACAAAAATTTTCTATCTGGGTTTTCTGTCCAAGAGTGAGTCACCTAGCAGGACACTGGCACAGGGCACTGCTGTGCCAAGTACTATACAAATGTAAAACAAAATGGTTCCTGCTCTAAAGAGTTCACCGTGTGAGGAAGTTTGTTCTACTCAGTCCTTATATGTCTAACTCCACTGTAACGTCGGCTAGAGCCTTACTAAAACCTTTTTTTGCAAACAAAAAGCCCACCGTAGCTTCAAACAAAGAACTCTCTCATATGAAAATCAACTGCTTCTTAACTATACACCATCTCACCTGCCCGTATAAATGCATGATGCTCTAATTTATGAGTACCCTCTTTTGTTTGTTTGTTTGTTACAGTTACCATTTATTTTGAGATCTCCCAGGCAAAAAAACCCCATTAGTATCTATCCCAGGAACACAGCTAACCGCACTCTGATAAGTGTTTAAAAGAAGAAAAATATAAAATCAAACCATTAATAAACTCCTACCAGGTCAGACATGTTTGTGAAAGAAAAATGGTATAAGAGCTCACTTTGTCATAAAAATGATACTTTAAGCAACAAATCACTCACGCCAATCAACTGACAGAATACTATTTGGGGAATTATTAAAAGAATGGAGAAACAAATACTGATGTTCACAATTCCAAAGAGAAACAAAACAGTATTAATCATTGAAATGTAAAATGGAAGGAATGAGATTGATCTAAAATCTGTTGTGATTGTGACATTCATTATAACGCTGCCCAGATTCTGACTTCTAATTCCTAATGTAAACTTAACCCTGGAATAATAGAATACATTGCAAGCCCTAGATTAAGTACTAGAAAACAGCCCAAATGCTGCGTCAATATGCCTGAAGATGGTCTTTTTGGGAGCAGGATTTAATTTTATATTTGCCGAACTCCTTACCAATCACTGATTACTCTGATCCCGGTGTTTGAATTCAGGCTTCTCTGATGGCACAGAAGTGGGGCTAACGTCCCCCCCTTCTCTTCCACACTAATGGCTAAACTGCCTCAGACAGGCAACACAATGTTAGCCTCTTCAAACACAGAGGAGACGTGTGAACAGGGTTGTTTCTAACAGGTAAAGGACAAATAGACAAATAAAAGACAAAAGCTTCTAAAAGCTAGGACAAATATGCCAAGGAAAGTTACTTTTATTGAGTGACTACATAAAGGGACTAGTTAATTTGTCTGTCCCGTGAACTTGTTATACACAAGTATATTTTTAAATCTGCCCGTCCTGGGCAAATATGCCACTTGTTTTATCAGATGGGCATGTTCCTGAAACCAGGTTTTATGTATTTATCTTCACAATATATTTGGCACCGTGAGATCAACAAACTGCTATCTCTTTCTGCTTTATGGCAATGTCAGAGAGGGTTAATTTAATTTCCAAATGACAAATACATGGCATTCTGCAGGTTCATATGTTACTTTCATTGACCAGTTTGTGGGCCAGTGGCCTATACTTAATAAGATGGGCTTGTAGTATGATAAGAAGCAGGTAGACATATGTCACTCTAGATCAAGGATTTTCCAGTATCCAACTCACTAAGAAAAAGTAAGTCATTATTCTGTGAGATACCTCTGGAAAATTCCCCATACATGAGAACCAGCTGTCACCACCAACCATCACGGCAGCACAAAACCAGTTGGTGAAATAGCTAAGAAAAGACACCGTCTATCCACTTCCATAGTGGATTTTGTTGCTGAAGACAAGAGGAGCAAGGTCATACCAAAGAAAGAAAAAATGGTTTTGTAAGATCTAAGCCCATTGATGTGAGCTGGGTCCGTTTGTTCTGAATTCCTCTCCTTCCCCACAGACTCAACCTTCTTTCAGCTAAGGGTGACTCCAGGGGATTATCTCCAGAGCCCATTAAATGCTGCTCCAAGGTTGGCCAAAGGCACTGCTTCTGAAGTACATGACACCTGCAGCTGTGATGAAGCTGCCTTTTCAGCATTTGGGGTAGAAGATGGAATCTGGGATTTTGACATTGGGCTGCTGAGTACTGCATCCAGTTTTTATTTTTGCTCTCTACGTTTAAAGCTGCTCCAAACACTTTCCGTGAGGCAAATCCACACAGTTTTTCTACTGAACAGTATTTCCTGATATTCATCCTGAATTTGTTATTTCTCAGTTCTAGTCTGTAGTCCTAATTACTCCTTCTCCTCCCTTGGTTCCTTCAACTATTTATGTGTTCCTAATTAGGTGAAAAGAGAAAAATCAATCTCTAAGAAAAGTGGAACTTACTTAAAGTAAATATCATACATACCTAATTAATTACTAAACAGTTGGTGTGAAAGCATCTCACAGTGGGAGAGCAGCAACACATTGTTCTCCAAGTGCCAAAGCTAGCAGGTACGGTCAGGAAAAAACCTAAATTGACCATCATGCAATGCATCCCCTCAGTGTACCAGAGGGTATGTAATGAGGTTTAAAAAAAAAATAGTTCTAATCCTGATTCCATTTCTTTCCATTAAAGGAGAAAACTGTAGCATTTACTTCCCTGTGTAATATTTCTTTCAAGATCCTCTGCAAATATGTGCAAAAGTAAGCATAACTTTGAAGTACTGACAACACTGACTACCTAAGCATGATATTAGTGTAATAATGCAGGTATAACTCAAAAATAAGGACAGTTTCTTCACTCCCTGCAAGAAGTTGTCCTGAAACAGTGTATTCCTTATCCAGCGGTAACCTTTGTTCCTTACCTCAATGTAAAGCACTGCTAAAGCGTGACGTGCCAGCTCTAGGGTGTTATGACCAAGAGTGTCACCTAGCCCAAACTGGATGGGATAAGTCACATGCCCTGCTCAGGCAGGTGGCAGAGCATTTCTGTACATGAGGATCACTTCACTGTAAACATAACTACACTGGATTTTCTTCTCTACAGTACCATTTTATAAAGTGAATATGAGTTGGGGGATTACTCAGATTATTTCAGTCAAGAAAACAGCTTTCTGCAGCACCACAACACTAAAGCTTTGAGACTTTAGGAGGCTCCACCATAGCTCAGACGTTTTGATACAGAGATGCTGCCTATCTGTTGCACTTTTATAGGAGACACAAAACTTTGAGATGCATAATTTCTTTTCACTCTGAGCAACACCAAGAAAACCCTCGAATCTTGCTTCCAGTGTAAGGCTGATTAAATTGCACTCTCCCACCTTCCTGATCCTGTCAGTTATTTTTACAAGGATGGCATTTCCACCAGTCAACTTTTTCTCATGTACATGACAGTTACCCTTATTCTATATAGTCCCCTCTATTGAAAATCATCTACTAATAAATAAATTTTTTTATGCTAGTCATGCCAGTCACAATGCACCTGCTACCATTTCCCTCTCTCCATCTACTTTGCTATCACCTTAATGTAGTACTCAGGTACCTTTTTTTTCCGCATGCTATCTGAAGGCAATCTTGTTTCTGACTGCACCCACTTTAAAGGAATCCTCATGGTTCAGTGCTTGGAATGCTGCACAAGGATTCACTTGTTGTGGTGTACATTCATTTGGTTCTCATTTAATAACACTGAAGACAGTCTGGATTAAATGAAGAAAGATTCACAATTGAGAGTGCAGACAGTGCCAAGCTATAATTCTCACTGTGAACGTGAACTTTTTTACTACAAGGTACAGGACAATGCCATTCTCCGTATAATTCTGTCAGTGTTTTATGAAGCAAATATGAAGCGAGGAAGTTTTTTTCTATTATTTGTTATCCTCCCTATTTTTGTCCCATGGAAGATATATTTTGTCTAGATACAATATTAACTTCCATACAAAACCAATCCAGTAGGGTTTGATTATCCAGGATGTGGGATATAAAGAAATCACTCAATTTGACAACAGTAAGTGTTCTCTTTGAAGACTTTTGCCAAACTCTGTACTACTTTGAAATTAGTTAAAAGTCATCAGGCCAGTGGTGTTCAAATATTTCAGTGTCTGTTAAGGCAACAGAAGCACCTGTGTTGGGGCATTCAATACACTGGGAATCAATTCTCAACTCTGATCTTAACTATGTAACTTGAAGTGGTAGTAATTTCTTTCTATAACACAAATCCTCTTTGCTTATGTGTTTCTTATTGCAGTAAAAAGCCTGAAATATTAAACATACAGAAGAATTAAATTAGAATTTGTAAACTGGCAATAATATTATTCTGTTTTCAATGTTCTAAATCCTTAAAGCTCAGCTTAAATAAGCGTCATGTACTAGCTCCTTAAACAGCGTTAGCCATGTAAACAGCATTTAAAAACGCAAGAAGTTCAACTTTATAAAAATTACATCCACAGGCTGTTAAGGGAGAATCTGCAAGAAATGTCAAACAATACTGTTCCTTGAGTACTCCACTGAAATAACAAGAAAGTTGCATCTGGAAACAGTTACTAGCACAGGACTTAAATAAAGTATTGCACTACCTTTAATGAACTAAATATTATTAATTAAGAGCCAGATATGACAGTGTGCCATCCAGCTGGCTTGTAATTCAATTAATTTACCTTCTTGGGAGATGACAATGGACTTTGATGATTTGATGGTTTTGCTGTCTAGAGTCCAGGTGACAGCTGCAGGGGGATCAGAGGAAATCCGACATTGTAAGACCAATTTTTCACCATCTACTACTTGAGCATCCTGAAGCTTCTCTGTAAAGGAAGGTGCTGTTCCTTTGCTTGCTGGTGGTTTGCTTGCTGTTACTTTGTTTTCAGCTTTTTTCCCAATTATTCCGCCATCCACCACCGCACACCCATGTTCACAATTTCTGTCGTTCTTCTCTTCTTTTTTCACTGCTGGTTTGGCAACAGGGGCTTGAGAATTGGGGGTCGCATTCTGGGCTTCAGAATTGGTGCGGGCATTTGGTGCTGGGGTGCTAGCGCTACCATTCTCTGCAGGTGGTTTTTTCTTTGAGCCCAGCACAGATCTGAAATCTGTAATAGCTGGTTTAGGAGGTGGCACCTTCTCAGGCAATGGGGTTTTTGGGGTGCCTTTCTTGGCCAGCACAGAGCGGAAGTCCACCTGCTGAGGAGCATGAACTTTCCTTTCCTCCTCTGACAAGGTCTTGGGTTTGACCTGCCGCTGCAGGTTTGCTCGGAAGTCCATTTGCTCGGCTGGGATTTCTTTCAGTTCTTCCTCAGAAAAACTTTTGGTGCTGACTTTCTTGCCTAAAATGTCACGGAAATCAAGTTGCTCAGCTTCCTGCTGCCTCAAGCTCTCCTCTGTGTGTTCCCGAGTTTCCACTCGCCTCTTCAGCACACCTCGGACGTCTTCCTGCTCTTCCTCAGCTGCTCTGGTTTCACTGCTATTCTTTTTGAAGCCACTTGTTCTACCAAATGTTAGTTTACCATGATCTCCACCATCTCTTCGCTCTCCAGAGCCGGCTGATTCCCTCCCACTATGATCCAAAAAAGAAAAGAAAGAGAGAGCCAGGAAAGGGGCTGGTTTAAAAATGTCAGGGAACAATCTCAGAGCAGGAACAAAATGTGTTTATAGAAGGGGAGGTTGATTAGAGGAGCACACTCCATTAGTTTATTGCATCAATGATGACTTCAGGAGCCATATAAGGGCACAAACAAAAAAGATCTTCTCTACTCTGGCTTGGTACAATGTGCTTAGCCTGTATGATGAAAACAATTTGTTGGGTCACATTTGGGGATTAGGTTGAACAGCAGCCAGCCTGGGTCTGTAAGGGCAGGGAATTAACTGAGCAAAAAATAGAACCCACCCATGCAAGTCCCTGGGAAAAATACTCACTCTCTGAGCATTTCTGCTCTGGAAGCTGAACTCTCCCGCAGCATCAGAGACACCTGGCAGCTGCATTCTCCAACTTGGTTCCTGAAATATTTAAGTGAAATCAGAACAGCAGAGGTTTCTCCCTCCAAAACTGTAACTTGCCTGAGCTAAGTGACTGTGTGTTGCACTAAAGCAGCTCAAGCCCAGTGTGGCATCCTCCTTTTTATACCCAGCATTGTGGTGGTTAACTGAGTGGATTTGGTCCCCTTATGTTTGGAGCCAAGCTATCTCAAATAGCTTTTACTGATCTGTTGCTCTCTACACTGGGAACAACATACTCCCTGAACAAAAATCAAAGCAATTTACAGAATGAAACAGCTGCAAACAAACAAGCTAAAGGAAAACAAATACAAAAGCTGGAAAATCAAGGCAGAGGAAGGGGCTCTTGTGCAAAGTCGAAAAATCTTTCTAACTCTGCCTACTGTTTATTTATTCAAACCCAAGCTCTTAAGTTTTCTAATGTTAAGATATTAAAAGCAGGGTCTCATTTCCTTCCCTCCCCCCCGGCCCAACCAATCAGCAAAACCCATCTACATGGATTGCTCCAGCCTGTACATGTTTATATTAAAAAACATAAAAGTGTCACCATATATGGTGCTGAGTACTTATTCTTCCTTTTGCAGAGGAATACCATGGATGCCTTCTGGAAAGGGCTCTCATTAAAGAATTCATTTAAAGTGCTCCCCCCTCCCCACTGCTCCCTCCCTCCCACAGATATATATCATTCTTCTAGCCCCAAACCGCTCGTCTCCACTTAACACAGGAGATGCCAAAAGCAAAATTTAACTCCCCCAGGGCAGCAGTTGTGTAACTGTTGCTACCACTCCCCTGAACTGCTATTAAAAGACCAGACCTGAATCGATTAAGGACTAGAGATATCTTTTATTGGTGAAAAAAAAACTTTAGTTCTTCCCAGTTTAAGTACAAGCTTGTAAATGGGCTACAAACTCCTGGATGATTTTTCTTTTTGAAACAAACAGAATTTTTGCTACTGAAAACACTTCCTGGACATGAACAAAACAGATGTGTGTTGGGGGGAGGAAGGAGAGAGGCGGGTTTTCCCAGCTGTGTTCTCCTTTCAAAAGACTTGATAGATAAGAGCACCTTCAAGTCCACTTTGCCCTGAAGTTTAAAACACAGGCTCAAGAGTGTCTTTCTGTTAGATTGCCATAAACCTACTGTCTGGCCTGTTTTTTAAATAGTGCATGGAATTCCGAGATATGGTTCTGTTTGGGTGAATATACTATAATTTCACCTATTTGCAATTTACAATGAAGTCACACAGTAGGCAAGATCATTAACACGGATGCAGCACTAATTTTGGTCTTTATAATAGCAGTTAGTGCCATCAGCTTTTCAGATGGATTTCCCTTGCTTTCTGTTGCTTTAGAAAATGAAACAGTGGATCAGCCTAACATGAAAATCAAGCTTTTAATACCAAGAAGAAATTGGTGAGGTTGACTGAAGTAACTGGATTAAAGAGTAAAGGCCCTGCTGGGGGGTCTTATTTGACCATAACAGCATTAACAAGAAGAAGCCATAGGAATGTTTTCAGAACTTTAGATCCAACAAGCCAGAATATGTACACTCGAAATTATTATTGAAGGCAATCCATAAGGACAGCACTGAAAGCTACAACCCTAAATTCCTTCAATACAAAAGACTAGAGAACATCTGAGTACCAAACCGAAACTGTCCAAATGGCAGGAGAGGATCCACATCAATGCAGAGGGTATTGAACTTAGACCTGCACTGGAGACCTGCCATTCTTATTTCTTCTTCTGTATGACCTCCATTTGGAAGCAAGAGAAACAGAAAGAAGGAGAGACAAATGGAAAGATAAATGGAAAGAATTGTATGTCACCTCCTCCCAACATATTGATTGGCATCAAATGGTGGTAGGGTACCAACATTGCTGAAAACCTGTTGTCTTCAAACAATGCATTTCAAACTGGCCCCTTTTGCCACTATTGAAACTCAATATTTTTTTTCCTGCTTCTCAGAAGCTTTTAAGAAAAGCAGACACACTCTGAAACTGCTCAAATACTTTCTCATTCACCAGTGCTACAGGGCTGTTAGTGGCCTGTTGGTTTACAAGAAGTTCCCTCCCATAAGTCTCCTAGAGCTCAACTACTCTTCCTTCAGAACTTAAAGACAATGCAAAGCTGACAAAGTAGAAGCCATGCAAGCTGAAGTATAGACAATGTACAGCATACATCAACTAGGGAGGCACCACTGCTCAGCTTCTGTCATGACTGTATGGCAAAAATATTTGCCCACAAGAATTGTGTCACCAGTGGGAGAGGTTAAAGTAACAGAGACAGCACTCTCCCAGGAGAGGGATCTAGGGATACTGAATGTGGTCCTGAGCACTGCGAAGAATAATGGCATTTCTGCAGGACCCATTCCTGCAATGCGTCTTTCCCTCTGCAAATTCTTTACATATGCAAAGAAGCAAATAAGGAAGGCAGAGTAAACCTCTCTAAACTAAGCTATTTTTCACAGGGTTTGGAAAATAAAGGAGGGGGTAAGAAAGCAGGAGAGCATTTTGTTCTTTCTATTTTTAAAACCTTGGGAAGCACTTATAAGTTATGGCAACAGTGGGACACAGAAGTACCTAGAGGGAAAAATGATTCGCAAGGTAGTTTTTTGATGTTAATTATGACATCTGATTCAAGCGAATGGGTGAAAACTAGACCACTGGATACAAACCTAGAGTCTATGTCTGATTCATCATATCCCTGTTCAAAAATGTAGCCTTCTCAGGGCAAGTCCTCCTCCCAATGAAATCAAAGTAAGTTTAGTTACTGGTTTTAGGAGCAGGGAGAACATAATTTCGTCTTCTGAATTCAGTTGGAGAGTCTAAAAACGTGAATTTAATAACACTGACCCACCTTGGAGATCATAAGATGGAAAAAGAGAAACAAGCCAAGAAAAATTAAGAAGGACTGGATGGTTAGATGCTAAATTCAATCAAGAATAATTCTGGAAACATTGTAAATATTTTTACATTTACGCAACTTCAGAATCTAGGCAAGGCAAAATACATAGGGGCAGTTAGAATAAATAGAACTTTTCAGTACGCAAGCACTACTTCAAGTCTTTCACGTCTCTGCTGTTTTGAATTTCGGTAATAACAGTATTACTTCTGCAACCTGAGGTTCTCCATGTTGGCATTTTATCAACAAAAGATAAAGACAGATCTTAGCGGCTCTGTTATTGTGGAATAATGATAGACGTGGATAAAACCTATGCTTTGTAGCTATGCTCTAAAAAAGTGTCTGGAAGTGTTGACTATTGCAGGATGGCTTTGCAGAATGCCATGCACAGGACTTACCTTTAAAATGTCAAGGAATAATAATAATAAAAACCTCACCAAAAACAAATAAAACCCCAGCTGCAAAGCCTGAAGCAATTTTAAAAATAGCTCTCTGTCCTATTGTGGGATCAGTTTTCCCTGGAATGGCTTTCATGTTCAAAATATCTTGAAATATTAGTTTCTTGGCAGAATGTACTCAAATATTTTCACTGAACCTTAGATGAGACTTATTGTCTGCGTGTCCCTAAGAAGCACTCTCTGGAGGAAGAGGAAAAAAAGCACTGTTAATTATAGTGTGGGGACACATCGAAAATTCTTTCTATCCTACTAAGTGTGAAAAAAGTATTGCAGAGCAAATTACATTTTTTTAAAGAATGAACTGAAAGGGGCAAAGAAGCTGAAATCTAACTATAGCTGATATTTCAGCGCAGGTAGCTGCAAAGACACAGAATGAGGGTTTGCAACTCTTTTGTGAGTTAGTTAAATGGAGAGAAAGTCCAGACTCCATGAAGCTTTAACCCCAAAGAAAGCAACTAATCTACTGGATCACAACTTTAGCTGACATAAAGCAGAGCACCTCTACTGGCTTCAAAGAGGACGCACTGGTTCACCTTACTTGAGGCTTTGCCCAAAAGTTCTTTATACCTGAAAGACCAATCATTTTATTTGCATTTTACAGCATTGAGTCGGGGAATGGAATGCGAAAGGGTCATGGTTTTCTTTCCTAACAACAGACAATGTGTTGACAGCAGAAAACAAGGTTTGCAAACTGTATTTTACAGAAAGATAGAGCTATATTTGTTTAGTGTAATGGAATGTAATCTTATAACTGTTTTTATATAACTTGTATTGCAGAGTATTTGAGGTGCCACTGATTTATAAGATGAATGTTTACCTCTGATTTTAATCAGATTGCCAAAATCTCTAAATCAGATTAATCAACACTAACCAAACTTCTATGGAAGATGGAGCAGGGGAGAAGAGAAACACTTAGCATCTGAGAAGACAAAAGGTTAACAAAGCAGATGATTTGTTTAAGGAACTGCAGGAGGATTTCTGAGGTCTCTCACGCTGACTGTGCTGTTATAAAGATAAAGGCTTTGCTCAACAAACACAGTCTCTGTCCAGTACTCCCAGTTTCTTTGCTTACCTCTTCACATACGACGTATACACTGACTGAAAGAACATACTGGGATGAAACGATACCAGTGCTTGCATCAGTGGAAGGATGCAAATGACAGGAGAGGAGAAAGATGTCTGTGGTTTTCTGAGTCAAAAAAGGATTGTAATTTCCCATTTAAATCACGAGGGTTTCACAGAGGCTCTGACTGATTTCTTATCCCTCATCTTCATGGGCTGGAATTTTGCAGGCTGTAAAATGTTCAAATTTCAATAGACGAACCACAGTAGTGGGTGAATCTGTTGTTCTTTTTATATTTATGCAACACCATTCCTTGAGGCCTGAGTTATAACAGGCTCAATGGAACATTATTAGGACAATTAAAATGAAGAATGCAAGTGTAGAGGAATTGAAGGTCTGTGTTAAGTTTAAAATAAGGACCAGGGGAGGCTACAATGACTACCCTTAAAAGTCAGACTTAGTAGTCTGCTATATAGTAAAAGGCAAAGCAAACACATATTCTAAATAATGCTGAGGGAGGGAAAGACAGAAAGCCGACCAGCAATCATTGATGGATCACACTAGGATCACACTGGGCTACACACCCTTTTCAGCTCACTGTGATGAAAGGAGAAAGAATTATGAAGAGACAAATAGATCTTTTGTTAAACCCCAATTTTTAAGACCAGAGTTTTAATTTGTGAGCAGCCAACACAAAAGGAGAATTGTGGAGGTATTAGGACAGAATTCAGAGCTTAAGAATAATGGGGAAGAAAATTGGAAAATAATTAACACTAGTAGGAAACAATGCCCAGACTAAATTAAGGGAGTTGAAGAAAGAATGACTCCCTAAGAGCAGCTATGCGACATGATTCTAAAATTAATACATGAAAAGAAGCTGCACATTTTATTTGAAAAGAAAATGATTATGTTTAAAAATAGCCCACTGTCAAATTCTCTATAAACTCTTCAGTGAGTTGACTTGTGGTTTCACAGTTATTCCATATCTTTAATGGACTTTGTAGGAGTTTTTGAGAGAAAGACTCTAAATGCAGCTTTCCTCCTCTCAGGTACTGTTAAGACTGTTTCTGAATATATAAACAATTCTCAATCAAGTATTCAAGACAAATGCAGGCTGTTCAAAAGCTATTTAGACAAGACTATTTGCTGCTGAAAATTATTTTAGCTCTATTGCAAACTTGAAGTTATACAGCTGACATTTGGCTCCTTGGATATTCCTGAGGCAGCTAATTCTCTGTATATAAGCAATTGCCTAAAAGCATATGGCTTTCTGTCCCCCAAACAGTAACTGAAATTTTACAAACGCAGCAGGGTAAAAAGAGGTATCAGCATTCCCCTTGCTCCAATTGCAGCATTGGATTAGAAATTATGGATTAGAAAAAAGCCAACATGAATGCATTTATCTTTGTGGGATCCCCAGCTATTTCTCCAGTAAAAGGATTAGGGAATAACTGAAACTAACACATAACCTGCTGTGTTGTTTTCTAGCTATAAACTTCTTCTCACCCCCCAAAAAATTGTTCTCCTCTGCTAATTTTCTGAAATAATTTATTTTCTAAGTGTACATTCTGTTATGTTCTACAGTCATGATATTGTCAGGCTTCCACTTTGACAAATCTCTTCAGTGGTGAATTTGGTCTGGGTGATCACCAACTACACCTGGTCATTAATGTTGACTTGCTCAAGTCAGCCACAACAAAGTCTTCCACAAAGCCCTCTTGTCTCTCCTTTGTTCATCCTGTTCTCTTTCCTTTTTCCATCCCTGAAGTTTTGCTGAAATATCTCATTCTCTTTCATTCAAGTGAAACCATCAGCATATCATAAGAGAAGATGCCCATGTCCAAGACATGTAAACCACAGTGTGGAAATGTACCAGTAGAAGGCAGCAATTGTCACGGTTTGGCCTGCTCTCTCGTGTAATGCTTTGCGAGCTTAATGAAATTCATCTGACATTTCTAATCCCACCAGAGGTGCTGAGTATTAGAAACGCCACTGATCCCCAAAGAGACTTTTCTTAGATGCAAGGATGTATGTAGATATGACCTTCACAAATCAGCATTATGAATGCCCTAGATGACCTGGCCTGATTGTGAACAAGCCAACTGCCCTGAAATGACTCAGTTCACAATTTATTGCAGAGTAGAAAGGGTTTAAATCTACTGAAGATCTTATTTGCAAAAAGGTCATGACACGTATGGCTCTAGCCACACAAATCTTAGTAATAAGACTTGAAATTAAGTATAGAAAAACCTCATTATAGGAAATCTTGATAAACAACGGCTATAATTTTCTAAAGTGCCCTTTCCTGGGGAAAAGTAAGTGCCTCATCTGACTTTAAATACTAAAATATACAGAGGCTAGTTTGTGGCTGCCTGTGGTAGTCTATGGAAACATACCTTAGAGCGAGGCATCCACACCGTGACATGTCTACCATTCAGGCTACACTGGTTGGAAAATAAATTATAACTATAAAAGATTAAACTCACTGTTTAGAGGCTAAACAGTTTAAATTTATTAAGAAACGCGCTCCCTCCTTGGGTTAGGAAGACGTGTAATTTATTTGCCTGCAGGCAAAGGACAATTCAGTTTTAAAATTTTGTGCTAGACTGAAGTATATGAAAAAAAACAAACTAGTTTATAGCATGAAAAAAGACAAAAAACCACCATAAAGCCAGGCAAGTGCAAGCGGTGCAGAACATTTCGTAATACTGGGCAGTATCTGTCTAAACTGCCTACTGGACTAGTCCATCTGGACTAAAAAGCTGGCGTGTAGAACAGAGCAGATAATTTTCTTCCAGTGCAATGGATTTAAATATCTATGACGGTTAAATTAATTTTAAAAAAGAAAGTCACAAATATTAGCCAACTAAGGCAATACATCTATGCACAGTAAATAGCATAGAATGTTTGAAGTTGTACACTGTTTTCTATAACCACATAGGGGATATGTAATTACATCCCATCTTCACCATTGGAGGTGGAAAATGCTGTGGCACTTTCGACAAGGTAAAGAACCAGAAAATCTGATTCTTCATCTAAAGGACAGTTCTTTTACCAGAAAAATAAATAATTCAAAACAGCTCTTCCAAATTTTTTAGGAATGACAAGAAATTCAAAGCATCAGGGTGTCTCATTTCAAAGATACATCAGAAAAAGGAGACTACAAATTCCACATAAAGTTCCAACATTTCAAACATGGCCAGGAAACACTTTCTCCCATTAATGGTATGGATCATAATCTTGTGGAATGGCCCTTCCTGATCAGGTTGTTCCCATGGAAAGCAGGCATCCTTACAAATACCCAGAGAGATGCCAAACATAATAAAAGATAACTCCAAAATCAAGACATTGATTGTGGTTTTCCTTGCTAGAAACCCAAATTGCTTCCCATACTGCTGCCACAAAACTTTGATTTTCAGGATCCCAAAAGGAAACTCTGTACTGCTTTGTCCTTCTTTCTGGCTCTTTTTGTGTTTCCTCTTTCCTCTTTGAGTTTTATTGGTTCTTTTCATCCCTCAGAAATAATTTGTTCCTTTAGTACCCTACTGTTTTGTGTGAATAGGAGGAAACTCTTGCGTTCTTCAAGCTCTTCTCATGGCAAACATACCTGAGCTGAATTTCATATTGTCCTGCGTGATGAGACTGCACATTCCTCAATATCAGTGTGAAGATGTCTTCATTTTGCAGGATTTCACATGCTGTTCCCGGCATTATTTCTTGTCCATTTTTAAACCAGTGAACAGTGGGGAAAGGATCTCCAGCAATGGCACAGGATATAAGGACATTTTGCCCAGGAGCTGCTGTCACTGATCTCGGTTTGCTAATGAACCAGGGCTGAATACCATCCTGAGGTTCTGTAGTTTACAAACACAGTTTACAAATCAGGAGAAAATGCCAAAGCTAATAAGGCATTTGTAACTAATACAAGGGAACTTGTAACTAATAAGCTAACTAATTTCAGGGAACGCAATCACAGACAAGCAAAGTTATTTTGAACATGCAGGGTATAAGTTTGTAATCTGAAAATAAGTCAGGCTTTAATTTTGGCAGTAACTTGTGTTGGTACTAAAAGTAATCATTTACTTGTCACTTTACTGGCTTAATCCAGGCTTATATTAGGAGCTAAACAAAGGGACTTTAAAGCTGCCCTAAAAGGAATCTTGAAGATTTGTCCTTAGAGAATATGGGTAGGAATAGCTTTAAGGGCAAGTGACAGTACTATCACTGCTGTGCAGTTGAGAGCTCATGTAATAAATCATCATTAACAATTGCATAAAATTGCATTAAATATAGAAGACTGACCCTGAGGCTAGATCTCAGGGGAGCTTGGAGAATAGAGGAAGGTCTGAATTCAGAGCAGACGGTGACAACAGACTACAAACCCACCCCTGGAGGCACAGCTTACTGAAATCCTGGGGTTAAGATCCTTTACATTAAAAATAATAAAAGTCTCCCATCGATTTCCAATAATCCTTAGTAATGACTATGGGAAAATGTTGGCATACAGCAAGTCTAGTCCACTCTCATGAAGGCAGTGAATTCCCAGTCACAGGAAGTTTGTAGGTACTTCACTGTTTACTGTGGCATTTACATCATATGTGGAGATTCAAAGCCAATTTTTTTGCACCTAGTTCTCAAATTGCAGAAATCATGTGTTCCTCACCTGCTACCACTACAATGCTAATATTAAAACCAGGATACCTGGCTCCTAGACAGCTTTTCCAAATACTCAGGGCTTTAATTAGAAAGAAAAACATCATTAAATGGTTTACATTAAGTCCATAGCTAAGTAAGCCTTACAGTTATAATTTGAAGCTGCACTTAGCAAAAGTTTTGCACTGTCCCTAGGAATAGGACTCAGGAATGCATTTTTGAAATAGTAACATAATGTTCCAGACTGAAAAGATTTTTTTAAAGTTGCCTCTGCTCAATATCCTTTTTAATTCAGATGCAGAGGCTGAGAACTCCTAGCATCTTTCACAACAGACATTATAAACACTCATGTACTTTAAATAGACACTCCACCAGTACATTAGAATTATTTTCTTTTAGCATTTCCTAAGGTGGAACTTTATACCTTGTACCGTCAATGTAGCCTGGGTCTGAGTTTCTCCTAATTCATTCCAGGCTTCACAGGTATATTTGCCTGTGTCTTCAGGAAATACTTCTTGGATGTACAGACTATACTCATTGCCTTTCTTCTCAAAGTGGAAATCTTCTGTCTCTTGGATTTCTTTTCCATTGTGCAGCCAGATAATTTCAGGAGGTGGGTTAGCTGAAAAATAGGGAACAATGAAAATCAGAGACACACACAAACCCCCACCATATATTGATTAAGAAAATGAACAAGGTTGGTTGTTTTTTGCCATCTGATTCCTGCAATTTCAGGAATCTCATTAGCTCTGTTGATGCTGTGTAATGTATTACAGTTAAAATACAAATGAATAAGGGAAACATCTATACAATAGAGAGGGAGAATGAGTTCTAGATCCCACAAAGGGGTTATCAAGGGTTTCTTACCGAAGTTCATACCAGGACTGCGCTTTTCTGCAGCACAAATCTTACCCCAGCTGACATGAATTCAATCTTGTTTGGTTCACAACAAAAGCTATTACAAGTCCACCGAGACTTAGTTTTAGTTCAACAGCAGGACCCAATAATAACTCTATTATTACCATTATTCCAATAAAGAAACACTTGTACAGGTCTGAACACATTAACACTGCATAACGTTCATTCACTCTGAAGATCAGATTAGACAAACCTAGCTTTTACTTTTTAGAAAATTGGTTCCTTGAAATATTATTTCCAAATGCAAAGACACCTGCAAAAAGAAAAGGTCAGTGGAAAAAAGCACATACTTTGCAGCAGGGTCTAAAATTTTTAAATAATACTGTTCTGTAGCTACGCACCTGATACCTCGACAGTCATTATCACTTGACTTCCGTCCATTACTTTGAGGTCAGTCAGGCCTTTAAGGAAGATGGGTGCAAAAGTCTTGTTTAACTTGGCAGCCTGTGCACTTTCTGCTTTCTTGCTGCTTTTCTTTTCTGTGAAGTCAAGAAGAGAACAAAAGTGGTTTCTTACTGGAATTTTCATGAACAATTTTAACTCACCCTGGGGTCAAACTGATTTTGAGTCAGTGGTCTTGTTTCAGCTCTCAGAAGGCAAAAATCACTGAAACTACCCAATATAGCTGTTTTGCCTTGCCGGTAGTCCAAGCAGAAAGGCAAGAAATGGGAACGGAACTGTCTTTCCTCCAGGGATCCTTTTAAATCATTGTAACAAATATCATAGAGCATCACACAGAAATTTACACTCATTTTCCCCAAGTACACATGCTCAGGTGCAAAAAAAAACCCTCAAAAACTTGTAACCAACAATTCAATGCCTTTAATCACTGCTAAATTCACATAAAAATTTTAAAATATTTTACAAGTTGCTATTCTCATGATTGATGAGTTAAAAATGTAAACTCACAGGAATATAGGATTCACCACTCTGTATGAAACTACAAACCATTTGGATTGTTAGATGGTCAATATCAAATGGGTTTGAGTTCACCCATCTACAAGAAGGGCTTAAAGGGAGATCCAGAGAATTATAGGTCCATCAGTCTTACTTCAGCCCCTGGGAAAGTTCCGGAACAAATCCACCTGAGGGCTTTCACAAGTCAAACGGAGCACATGATTGGGAAAAGCCAGCACAGATTCACCAAGGGCAAATAGTACTTGACAAACCTGATTGCCTTCTGCAACAAGGCCACCTGCTTGGTTGATGTGGGGTGAGCGGTGGACATTGTCTACCTGCATTTCTCCAAGGCTTCTGACACGGTTCCCCACAGCCTCCTCCTAGAGAAACGGATGGGTTACGGTCTGGACAAGTGGTCATGTGGTGTGTGGGGAAGTGGCTGACAGGCCATCCCTAAAGGGTGGTGGTAAATAGCTCCTTTTCAAACTGTCACAAGTGGCATCCCCCAGGAATCAATACTGGGACAAACACTGTTTAATATAATCATAAGTGATCCAGATGATGGGATCAAGTGTACCCTGATGTTTCCTTGATGATACGAAACTGAGTAGGGAAGCGGACACTTCAGAAGAGAGAGCCACCCTGCAGGAAGAACTGGACAGGTTTTATGAAGTTCAACAAGACCAAGTCTTGTATCTGGGAAAACATAATCCAGGAGTGC
The DNA here is from genome assembly GCF_963924245.1 of Chroicocephalus ridibundus. Lineage (NCBI taxonomy): Eukaryota > Metazoa > Chordata > Aves > Charadriiformes > Laridae > Chroicocephalus > Chroicocephalus ridibundus. Next base: position 12,239,084 of record NC_086290.1, on the reverse strand, counting down.
AGCACAGACTGTGATCTACTTGGCTGGGGAGCAGCTCTGTGGAAAGGGACCTGGGTGTCCCGGTGGACAACAAGCTCAATATGAGTGAACAGTGCACTGCAGCAGTTAAGAAAGCTAACAGGATGCTGGGTTGCATCAATGAGGGCATCAGCAGCAGGGATAATGAAGTCATTATCCCATTCTACTCAGAACTTGTCAGACCACACCTGGAATACTGTATTCAATTTTGGTCCCTGCTATACAAAAAAGGCTGGAGAGGGTTCAGAGAAGGGCGACTAAGATGATCAACAGACTGTGAAGCCTGCCATATGAGGAAAGGCTGAGATAATTGGGTTTGTTCAGCCTTGAGAAAAGAAGGCTTAGGGGAGATCTTATCACCATGTTCCAGTATTTAAAGGGTGGCTACAAAGAAGATGGAGACTCCCTTTTTACAAGGAGTCACATGGAAAAGACAAGGGGTAATGGATGCAAGTTACTCCTGGGGAGATTCCAATTGGACATAAGAGGAAAATTTTTCACAACGAGAACAATCAGCCATTGGAACAGTCTCCCCAAGGAAGTGGTGGATTCCACCATTATTGGACACTTTTAAGATTCAGCTGGAGACGGTGCTTGGCCACCTTGTCTAGACTGTACTTTTTCCAAGAAGGTTGGACTGGATGATCCTTGAGGTCCCTTCCAACCTGTTATTCTATGATTCTGTGAGTCTGTACTCCTCTGCTGTATTACACTTAGCCAGCTGACTGATGATGGGAAAGACTGAAATCTGAGGTTATCAACATCTATCACAAAACAAACTGTTGGATTAGCTTTTTTTTTTTTTTCTGAGGTTGTACAAACAAATGATGAGTGCTGGAGTTAAATTAATCACTCCTAAAAGTAAAATCTATCTGTGATAGATACATAATTTCCATTATCCACACTGGTCTCCTCTGTCTTAGATTCAGAGGCTATGAAGCAAGATCATTTAACTGTGGCCTATATGATGCACTAGACCAGGAGAGATACTTTTGCTCTAAAAACCTGGGCAAAGACAATTCTGAAGCCAAAGTAGTGATCATGACCAAATGTAAGAAGTCATAAATATTTATCGGTCACTTGGATACACTTTTTATTTTGTTTAGCTTGAGTTCAGATGTCTTACGTCTTGCCTTTAAAATGCCAACTCTACTTTCTGTCCATACATGAAAATAGCTTAATTTTGCTTATTTCCACCTTCAAAATATTCAAAGGTATACCGAGATCATCCCAAATGGTATTACAGCAACACAAAGTGCCTGGCTGGAAAAAAACCACCATTCATAAAAGTGATGGTGATTAGAAAAACTGAAAGCACCTCACTGAGCAAGTCCACCAAAGCTCCTGGAGGCAGAAAGTTAAACTTGTCCCAGGGTTATTTGAGCTCAATGTAAATTTGGAAGCCGCCTCAAGAGGAAGTTTTTCCTCTTCTCTAGCAAAGCTTTTTCTAGCCAAAATCTTGTCTCGCTGGCATATGTTGTAGGTCTTTTCTTGGCACTGAGCAGTGAGACATTGATGCATGTGAGAATGGAAATATGGGACTTGACCGAGACCCACTCAGCTCAGTGTTACGGACTTACTACTCCGAAATGCCTGATTCACCATCAGGCCACATTGATCAGTCTTAGGACTTCCTATAGCACCTGCTTGTAGGTGACTAATGCTGTATAGAAAATAGCCATGCAGTTGGATACCATATTCATCTGTTTTGTACTGTTTACTCAGGGAAACAGCTTCAAACAACTGCTGTACTAAGCAATATCAGCACATGCTCCTTTGCTAATGCCTTACAGAAAATCCCTTTGTCTTTCAAACTGAAACAGACCTGGGAGGGAAAGCAGAAATCCATACAATGGGAAAAAGGAGGAAAACAAGAAGAAAGAAGGAAAAGGAAAAAACAAGAAAGTAATAAGACAGGAAAGAGGCATAGAAAAAAAAAAGAAAGAAAAGGACACTTAAATGATAATGTTTCTGTTATCTCTTTTATTGAAATAATTCATAACATTGCAAACCAAGATGGCGATATGCAGTAAAAGGAGAGTAGGGAAATTAAAATAAAAACAGAGGTGTGGTTCTAGACCAACAGAGAAACAGACTTGGGGTATGATCAGAGAAGTTCATGCTTTAGAGAAGGACAGACAACAAAAAAAGAGCTGAAACAGCTCCCACAAGAGAGTTAGCGGTGACCAGGAAACAAATTTGCTGGTAGTGGTTCTAACAACAATCCTCCCAGAACAGACTGAGCTGCCTCCAGCAGAGCCCTGGTACAAACAGGTTTAAGTACTAGCAGCACTCCACATCCCTCGCAACTGGCTCTTTGCTTTATTAGACTGACAAGCCTCTTCCATGTAATCTAAATAAATGGATTTTTGTAATCAAGGAAGACAATACAGTATAACAGCCTCGGCTTATTAAAAAGAAATGGGTGAGCAACTACAGAAGGAATAGAGCACCATCATTTCCCCAAAGGAATTTTTTAGCAATGTTAACTCCTCCAAAACATGTGCTGTAGAAATTCAAGTTTCATGTACTGGAATAAAACCACCTTCTTGCACGGAGCTGCATAAACATTAAAAGGAAGCAAATAATTCACAGTAATTGCATATATGAATCACAAACCTAACAAGATTACAAAAAAATTAGTCGTCACTTTCTGAAGTTATCTCAGGCATATGTATCCTACGCTGGTGAGGAAACCTGATATGAGTGACATTGAGAAGCTTTACTGGGGGTGGAGGGCTCTACCCCTAAAAGAATGACCTGCAGCATTAAAGGATAAAGAGCAACTTACTGGTCAGTGCTCACTATTTGTAAATGAAGCTGTCAAACTGAAATTAAGGAGGCCAGAACGTGCCTTATGATCACACAGATCTTAAAAATAGCGTTTATGCTAAATTTAGGCACTGCATAGGTTTATGCTGATCCCTTGTATGAAGACCAGTTCTGTGCTTAAACAGAAAATTATGATGGTAAGTATCAAAACCCAGAAGTCTATGAATAGCAAAAACTTTAAAGGATACAGCTTCAACAGTGCAAGAAAAGTTACTGGAGAGATGAAAGAGTTATTTCACTAGGGGAAACTGAAAGTAATCGCACAGAGGAACATTAAAATGGATTAGTAAATCTGAAATATGAAAACCTTGAGGATTATTCCAGGGAGAGAAACAAAGGCAACTTTATATATCAAAACCTTTCTGAAGACATTCCTATCCTTGTAAATGTATCATATACCAATGAACATACACTTTGATTCACTTGTTGAAGTATTACCTGATTTCTCAAAACCTATTACAAAGCAGGAGTCAAAATGTCTCCCCTTCTACTGCTGATGTTCTTTGGAGCACAGGGGCAGCGAAGGCATTTCTTTACCAACAGATATTAAATCTGTTGTATGTAAGAGCTCCAAAACTGGAAGTTATCATGGCTAAGGCAACCAGTATTCCTTCTCAAACGTGTGACACACAGGATACAGCAAATATATGGCTACAAAGACTGACTCCGTGGCAAATTGCACAGGCTTTCTTCCAAACACTAGCATTCTCCCCTACTTTTTAATTTATATTTTTTTAATGGGGATCTCTAATCTTATGCTACTGTTGTTCAGTAGTGTATGTTGATCAGTAGCATACGTTTATTGTACCAACAACTTAAGCACAAAAATTGTCTAATGTTTCTTGACTTGGCAGCAACAATTAAAGACTTATCAAAAACACATAAATGCTATTTGTTCATTAAGAAACGATAGGTGCTTATTTCATGTAACTTTTCTTCCTTTACTTAAAATTTGATATTGTGGACTTCTAGACTTAGGAAAAAATTAAACTGGCCTACTGACAACTTTAGTTGTCACAGATGTTTTACACAAGACAACACAGCCAGTTCTAGATATGTTATTTAGTCTTAGTCTAAAATCATTGCATTTTCTCAAAGGGACTGATACAATCATGCAGAGGCCAAATTATAAAGTCTGAATGTTAAATATTTTCAAATTCCTCTGAAGCTTGTAAATGTTTTTAGTTGTGTATTTATTACATAGCACCATGCAGTGACTCAGTGCTCCTCTGATGAAGGCCTTAACATTTCACAATTTTACCATGAGATAGCAGAGCGGTACATTTTCACAACTGATTTTAATATACCCAAGGGCTTCTTCAATTTTAGCCTTTACAACTCTTGTTTGGAAAACAGCAATCCATTTGATTTTGGAAGGTACTTGGAAAAAGAAGGGACACTGCTCCTTCAAGATTAAGCAAATAACTCCTGTTCCCATTTATGGTGAAAAGATACTGTGTGATGCTACTTCCTTTTGAAAACATTTGGCTAATTATTTTGACAGGAAAGTAGTACAAGAAAAACCATCCACAAAAACCCACGCACTGTTTCAGGAAGCATAACAACCATAGAAGTTCACATTCCCTGGCCACAGCTAGGTGCTAGCTAGCCTCATACATCAGGAACAAAATCTGTGACTTGCACCAGGAAAATGTAGGGCAAGGAGATAAGAAAAACAGGACACAAATACGCAAGCTACACACAATGAAAGGCCAGCATTAGGACTTGCTTTCCCTCATTCCTCCAAAGCCCCTTTCACCACATGAACCCAGCTGGGGTTCAAAATTCCTATGCTCTTCAGTGACAACTGGCTTCAGAGCCCAAAGCAGGGGGCTGGAGGAGAAAGAAGAAAGCACAGGTCCAGCTCCCAGCTCAGATACTGCAAGTCACTGTGCTTCTGGCTGAAACAACTTCTTTCATAACACTGCAGGGTATTTTTGCTGCCAAAACTACAGACAATAAAAATATGGCACATCTGGCACCAGAAAGGAAATCTGGAATCTAAGGAAAATTTTGTCTGACATTAGCATAAGGGCATGACTTTGTTATACGTCTATGCATCTTCAAGCTTAATCAACTGGATGTGAAAAAAGAGGAGATCTGATCTCTTCCTATTATGTTAATGCGCGCTAATCGCCTGTAGCCATTTAACATCTCCCTCGCCACTCTTACTTCTTGTTACATTCAAGTAGGAGTAGGTTCACCTCTAAGAATGAAAAGAAGGAATATAAAAGTTAACACATATCAGTACTGACATAGTGACCAAAAAAATGATACCCCAGGCAGTTAATTTTCTCCCTCTCTTTCCTTTCCCCAATCAACTTCTGCTGCTGCAGCGAGTTCCCCCGAGGTGGATCATGTCAAAACAATTAATGAGGAACAGCAGAAAGCACTACATAGGGTGGGCTTGATATAACACAGGTGCATTTCAGTAACTTGTTTTCAGACCGTGCGACTAGTTCATTTTACAGTAGCTTATAAAAGCTGCCACAATTTTTTAACCACAGTTGTTGGTTTCATGCAGGTCAAATCATGCAAGATAATACAAAAGATACTGATTTTCTGAAAGTCTGCTTGTAGAGCACTGAATTCTCAAAGGCTCTTATAAAATTATGAGATCAAGAAGTTTAACAATCTTAGCACAGAGCTGTTGTCTTGGCATAATACATAAAGCCAGCTGGTGCATTCTCTGGTGAGCAGTGGTCTCTGTCATTTCAACAGACTCTTGATAACGCATTACACAGGGCAATAGATTTAAAAGTCCACCACAATGATCCCACTTATATGGTTCCTGTGGCTTTTGGCTTCAATATGCATGAATGTTGGGAAACAGCAAGTAGTGAGATGCACAGCTCAGTGGCAAACACAGCCTGGGAGACCAGAAATAGCACGCAAAGCATTTAAAGGGTACTTTATACACCCACATATGTTTTCTACAAAGCAAAAGTAATATAGGTTTTTCTCACTGCAATGCCTTACCCCTAAGGGTTCATTTTTTTTATTAGAAAGACACTCTATTAAGCATCCAAATCTATGTTTAAAAAGCCACTTAGTGCATTAAATCCACAGAGATTAAGGAGAATTTAAACTCTTCCAGTTTCTTACAAAAATACAGATTCTCAGCATATTTGGATGGCAATGGAAAATTGCCCCTGATACACAACTATTTCTGTTAATCTCTTATTCTGTTTTCCTGTGTTTGTGTAGTCAATAGTTAACCCATCTACAGCTGCCCCATCAAACATCTGTTTATCTATTAATCTCTATTAATAGAAATTTAAGGTGATTCTTCTCAATCCAGGATTTAAAGAGTCCTTACATAAATTTAACCTCCACATATCAGCAGACTGAAAATTATTGCAAGAGAAGTCTTACTGTTAGCTGTGGAACTAAGCCAAAATATACTTAAATTTTTTAAAACCTAGACCTGGATCACAACTTGATGCTTGAACACAACTGTAAACGTCTTGATATTGATAAGTGTAGGTGAGTTACTGTGTTGAAGGTGTATATGTAAAAGTGGAAAATTCATGCTGTACTGAACAGTCAACCTACTAAAAATCAATTGTACAATACACATTACCATTTTAACTGCAAGTATGCAACCAACTATTTACTTTCTAAGGTAAAAGATATATATAATCTATACACTCAGAGAGAAGAAAAAAAAATAATCAATAACTGCACTGTGGCATTTCCATTCCCAGATTTGCTATTGAAACTGGAGTGAAGAAGAAAATCCAGATCAGGATGCAAACTTTAAGAAGGTCCAAACACTGGACCTGGGTTTTACCTGGCCTGTAGTCAAAACAGTTAACAGTTTATGGACATCATCTATTCTAGTAAATTTTCTTGTTCATTTGCCTACCCAGATATACTGAAGACTTTTTAATGTGAGCTGCAGAATGCTGACATCTCCTGTTGAAATATCAGGACTTCAGCATGCCCAACACTGCACAGAATCAGACAATAACTGAGTTTGGAAAGGACCTCTGGAGATCGTCTAGTCCAGCCCCCAGCTCAGCCAGGGTCAGCTCCAGCACTGCACACACGCAGTACTTCAGTACTTCAATGCAGTAACTCAGCTGCACAAGATCACCGTTACAACTGGTTACAAGTCAAGGACATGCAAAGAATAGAGAGTTTGCTGCCTTATGTTCGGAACACTGCAAACAACTTGCAGTGTTTAGTCTTACAAGAGGTTTAATTATACTCAAGGAATCTGTTTGCCAGAATCATGTGGTTCGCTGCCAAATAATGCCTAGTCTGAGCTGCGCGAAAGGACTGTCTCAGCAACATTTACCATTTATGGTGTTTAAATATCATTTTGGCTCAGTGGCTAATAAGTCAACTGAGCTGAGGAGAATGCTTAACTCAAAAAGCTCTCTGTGTGAGCAAGCTCAAAGAGAGAAGCAGCAGATTCCACTAGAATCTCGCAAAGCAAGACTCAGGTTCACACGCAGATCTTGATCTTGAAAAGACTTTCATCTCTCCAAATAGTTTCAATGCAAATAAATCCAGCTGTTACCAGATCTCAAGTTAACAACGCTATCAACTCAAAAAAATAACTGATTTTATAAGGCAGAAAATTGATATTAGGACACTCATCTCATCTGTCTTTCTTCCTGTAAAGTGTTTTTCTGTCTCAGGCCTGAAGGGATATGGGCAAAATATTTTCTGCAAGTTTTCCAAGAATTTTAAATTTTATTTATACCAGGGAAAAAAAAAAAAAAAAAGAGAGACCTCTATGTTCTTGAGGCATGTAGGAATATTTCTGCCTTATTAAAGATCTCAGGTTGGTATGCCATTTTGCAAACTTAGGTCATGAGAACTAGATGTTTAACACTACTAGTGTTCTTTATACATCTATCTCCCATTTATTTCTGCAGTTGTAATCTGTTTTTGTAAATGGAAGGCAAGATTTAAATATCCTTGGGAGATGCTTTCACTGAAGAGCTGGGCCAAGTTATAGCCTGGATGTTGTGCCTTGCATTACACAGAAAAACTTAACCCAAGATTGACAGTGCCCTAAACCTACACTAGTCAGGGCGGTTAAGGATATACAAAGGAGGCCGTGATCCACTTTATCCAGCCTGGCAATCAATTTATTTTACTGCAGGATAGTCTTCCAGCTCTATTCTGCAGCTCCTTCTTTCCTGAGTCTTTCCCTCTGTACGGGTTATCACCAGGTCATCAGCGTTTTAATCTCTGATTTGTCTACTCAGTTTGTTCTGCAACCCACAGCATGCCACCCCAGAAATCCCACTATCAAAAGGATGACTACACCAGTAAGAATCATGATTTGGGAGAAACAGTCAAAATAGAATAGACTATTTCAGTTGGAAGGGAGCTACTGTGATCATCTAGTCCAACTGCCTGACCAATTCAGGGCTGGCCAGAAGTTAAAGCATGTTGCTAAGGGCATTGTCCAAAAGCCTCTTAAATGCTGACAGGCTTGGGGCATCGACCACCTCTCTAGGAAGCCTGTTCCAGTGTGTGACCACCCTCCTGGTAAAGGAATGCTTCCTAATGTCCAATCTAAACCTCCCCTGGTGCAGCTTTGAACCATTCCCGTGCATTCTATCACTGTATACCAGGGAGAAGAGATCGGCACCTCCCTCTCCACTTCCCCTTCTCAGGAAAAATCTCATTTTCGAGTGCAGGGGACAGAGACAGAAAGTAGCCAGCTGAGTTCACAGCAGATCACTTTGCAGTCAGCAGACTGAATTCCTCAGTGACAGCCTCACTGGAAGTTTTTGCAGCCGAAGTGGTGTTTGCTTTTGCCTTCAGAGCTGTCTGCCTTATTAATGACTAACCCTGTTTGCAAGCTATTTACATCAATTAATTGCTCTTTTGAAACTGCCACAGACAGCAACTCCATGGAAGGCCTGAGAGAGTGTATACCTACCAAATGCATTTATAAGGCAGCTCAGCTGGCCCACTGATAACCAATTCCCCACCACTAGGTACCAGTTTGACATGGAGAACTGCAGAAAAGGTGCTTCATACACGCGAGACCAAGCCAGGTTAGCTCAGCAGTGAAGACGTGCATACTGCTGAGGCAGAATTTCACCTTCACATGTACAGTCTCAATTTTTTGTAGGGCTGCCCAGCTAGAATTTAACTTAAGTTCAGTGTATCATGGTGTATAGGAGATAGCACTTCCATTAAAGAAAAGCCTGAGCCATGCACGAGCTTAAAGGCAACGGAACCCAATAGGAACAGACAGTCACATAAAGTGCAAGTGTCCTTGAAGATGTCACTGATATAAGGAGTTACAGCCCCTTCAGCCCTTCCCTCCTCTGGCAGATCCACACTGGCAACAGAATAGTTACCTGTGGTAATGTTAAAATAGTCCTGCTTACTCTGTTGAGTGAGTAATCAAAAGGATACTGTACTAAGAATGCTTTTAAGGAACGCCTCAAATAAGACAAATAAGACTCAGTTTGAGAGCAAGGAAACTTTTGAAGTTAGAAAGGAAAAAAGGAAAAAAATAATAAAATACTGCAACATTGTATTTCTGGGTGAAAGTTGGTGACACAAAGGAATTCTAAAGAAAGGCTTCTTTGGCATTTAAGTCCAGAAAAGATAAGGTAGTTCTAGTATGGCATTGTTTGTGGTCAGTTTTCTCATCTTGATGAATTTATGTTAAAAATCTCTCAAACTAAGACATCACCCTGGAAAAAAAAAAAAGGCAAGGTCTGTGTATGTCGAATGACAGTCAAGGCTTGACTAAAATGAAGCTGCATAGAAACACCTCCAGTAGTACACAGCTACACAAAGTGCCTGCCCTCTGTTCCTTTCCTCTATTGCAATGACCTGCTCATTAGGACTCACACTATAACCTGTATTAAGGCGCTTAGACATCTCTGAATTGTTCATTTTTCCAGTCTGTAAAATATAAACCTTATTCTTCTAAAAGTGAGATATCACTGCTTGACAATATTGGATCTCAAGAAGTGCTAAAGCAGATGTTATAGTGGTATATCTGCCTAGTTAGATATATTTTCTATCCCAAATGTACATAAATTCTGTCATGTTTCTCCTGTTATGTGGACATTTTTGCCTTTTAGGGCAAGAGAACTGCATAAACTTTAGAACAAGCAAGGACAAGGCAGGACCTGCTACATTTCAGCATGGGGCCCCTGTATTTGTTTTTTCAGCTTTATTTTCAGTTTCATTTGCCATACTAACTTAGGGACTCTATGCTGCAACCCCGTCAGATGCTTGAGCAACACACTGTTAAACACTAAACTGAAGAAATATATCTTTAAGAACTTGCCATCGTTACTTGGCTCTATATACACCACCTTATGTGTTTTAAATTGTCAAATTTCTCTTTATTCACCTAACTCAAAGACAGATGCTTCCCTTAGGCAAACCCATCTCAACTTCTCCTTACTTGGACCTTCCTTTCCTACAGCCCTACTTCTCCTCCTGCATATGCTGTTCGTAAAGCATATGCTTTAATTCTCATCTTTACAGCTCTTCTCTTTCCACTGGAGTTGAATATCCCTTGCTTATACACTCCCAACTCTTCTCCATGGTCCTCCTGTTTCCCTATACTTTTGATAATGGTATTCACAAAAATATTTATACTGAGAAGAAATGTGCACATCACCCTGCTCTCAAACCAATCTCTTTACTTCACCAAGTCCTTTGATTAAAAGCCATTTTTTAAATTCTTATTTTCTTGAGCACATGACAAAACACTTGGTGTGACCCTGTCATCCTCTGCTTTTCTGTAAGCATTGGCCATGCTCCTCTGCTTATGCAAGAATCTTTCTTCTGTAAGTGAAAATTCCATGAGATTTTTGCACTGGAGCATATATATGTTTGTTTGTGTATACGTTTTACATCAGCTGGTAACGCAAGATACTCAACAGGCTTCTAAATACTGTCAACATGTCTATTCCCAATCCAAGAGAAATGGATAGAAAGGGACAAAACTCACACTAACAGAAGTGCTAATTATCTTTAAAAAAAAAAAAGTGAAAAAGTAGAACAAAGATATATCTTTACAGTCTGTCTTACTCCCCCTATAATTTTAATTCTAACATTGGGAAACAATTTGCTGAAGTATGTATTTCACCTTTTGATTTGTAGTTTAAAGGCAAACACATCAATCCTACAGGTACTCTTCCATTTGTGACTCTCACTCCGCCCAAGTATGAGGCACTAAAGATGAAAAGCTTAGAAGTTGAAAGGGGTGACTTCTAGCACTTAGCCATTTTACCAGTGATGTCATGTTTTTCAATTATTACATAAGCATTCTACAGTCTAAATTTCTCCTTGGTGGCTACTCCATCTGATGTATCATGACTGATGGTACGCAAGTGACTAAAATAAGCATTTGCTCTTTGTCATTTATTTACCAATACTTGCACAACAGGACTGTTTTGATTAATTCAAGTTAATGTAGTAGTCATGGAAAGGAAGCTCAGTGAAGCTCGGTTGGAAGTCAGTTCACAGAAGTAACATAACCTGGGTGAATTCATAACTACACGACAAAAGCAGGAAAAAGGCCAGAAAATGAATGCAGACAGAAATGTTGCTTAGTGTCAGAAACCAAGTCCATTTTCCTCCACAAAAAACACACACTACATCCAACTCTCACATGCTTTGGGACCAATTTTCAGTGATTAAGTCCGATTAGGGCTTTCTCCCATCCTACAGCTTACCTACCTCAAATCTACCTGCACAACACTCATTTCTGGAGAGTTTTATAAATTGAGCTAATCCTATGAGTTAGTTTGATGGCTGACTGTTTGAGTTCCCATTAGCTAATCCACATCAGCTGCTCTTGGAAACATTCTTTGGGGTAACATCACGCTTTCAAAATCACTTAGGCGTATATTCAGTTAAGAGGTTTTATATGTATTTTGATGACTTCCACTTTTCAGCTGAAACTTAGAGCATTACAGAATTTAGCAATCCAAGTTGGGACAGTTTGTCCCTTGGCCAATGCACAGCCATTCCCAAGACTGTTATAATAGCCATCTGTTTTCTGTCATTCTGGTAATGTTCACAGCACTTGATCACTTCACAGTTAAGAGGACCATCAGATGTAGGGGTGGTTTGGTTTTTTTTCTTCTTTCTTTTCTTTTTAAATTAAATTTTTTTTTTCCGTCAGCATCTCATCTTTGTTTTTCATTTATAAGAAATATTAATGCAATTCCTGCCATTTAACTTTTGCTCATCCCTCATTTGGATCCAAATTTGGTTCCCCTTTTACTGGAAATTATTTATATATCAAGAAGCTGTCTTTAGAGAACATTGTTTATATTGATGGCACAAATCCTATACCATTTAAGTCTTCCACACATGTTTTGCTTTTGCCCTTAAGTTTTGGTCTCTAGCCGGCATCGTATTTCATGTTTAGTCCTGCGGTGCTGAAAGAAGGCAATTTTAAAAAAAAAAAAAAGAAGCTTAATCTTACAAGGATTGCAGCTGTTAGTGACCAATACAGAGTGCTGGACTGAGAACTTTGGGACACTCTTGAAAGCACTGGAACAGAGTTTCTTTGATGATCACAACACCTCTAACCTTTCAATAAAGTAACAAAAAACCTCTCCCTTTCACTTAGTGCTCTGAAACCAATTCTTACATAGCCAAGTGGTTCCAGCAGGCTACCGGTCTAGAATGCCTTTTGGACATTCAACAAGACTAGTCTTGTATATTTTGAAAAGTCTTCTGTAGTCCTTTATATTTACGATATGCTTGAAATACAGCAAAATGCTTTCAAATAGTGACTTCGAAAAGATGAAAATATTGAAAATATTTCATCAGTGTTGGCAAGTACATCACACTTCATTTACCTTAGGCAGAAATACATATCTCAGAGGAAAAAAAGCTGTAGCCTCTCAATTAAGTCTTCCAAAAGAGGCTGCTTATTGCAGTGATAACCTTCTTTAAAAGATTAATGTCTAAGAAAGGTCATTCTGAGATAGAAAGAAAAACAACCCACAGCCTAAAGACAGCATCTCTCATGACTGGAAGAAAAGACTCCTACCTGAAAGCCTTTCTTCCACCTGGTTATATTTTACGGTCCCCCTCACACCAGATGGAAGAGTGACAGGAACAAAACGAACTGGTTTTCCAGAAAGCATCTCCCTTCACTGCTCTGATAAACTGGTTACAGCAGGGCCTCTGACAGGCTTTCAGGTGTCTCTAATCTGCTCATCCAATGATCAATGAATGTCTACAGTAATCGGATTGCAAGGGCTACAGGCTTACCAACATAGACACTTATGTTGAGGAGGCTGCACTAAAAAAAAAGTGAACAGAAAGTGGTGGGGGAGAAAGGGAGGAAAGTGCACTGCTGGCATGGAGGGAGAAATGAGGTCAAGAGTCAATGAGCAGGAGCAGCAGCATTTGCTGAATAGTGTTTGCTCACCAAGGCAGGCAGTATTAGGCCTCTTTTCAAAAAAGCAGTGTGCAGAAGACAGGCATCAGCAAAATGGGTAGCTGCAGAGCATTAGAGCCCACAAAAGTACCCTGGCTGCAAGCCTGTGCTGCTGCTATCACTACCCACGCTTCATGTCCTCCCTCTTGAAATCAATCAGTGATGCTGCTGCCTGGTGGGAGGAGGCTGGAAAACTCCCAAGGAGCCTGCAGTGGGTCAGATATTTTATTTGTCACTGACTGCAGAACTGCAAGAGAAGGATATTCTCCTAGGAGTCAGCCCTCATGTAATAAGCACTCCAGCTTGATATTATACCTAGAGAAAGCTGAAAAAAGCAATTAACAGCCTCTCTTACATGCAGAGTCTGTTTGCAAAAGAACAAAAGCTTCCTACACACCGTATTAATTTGGTTTGGCACAGCAGCAGATTGAACCCATGACATGCCCCATCCCTATTCCCACTCTTCCTGCAGCCTGTAAACTTGTGCGGTCCACCCAGGTATTGGTGTGAATGTCAGGTGGTTAAATATCCCTGTGACACATCTTTTCTACTGGTGGATCTGACCTGTAATTCCTCATCAGCAATTAGTTAACTGGAAGAGGCAACCACATATCAGAAGGCTTATCTCAGGCATGAGACAGACCTGAAGAACAGTTACTATGGCTGGGACCTGTCCTAACCTTCCAACTATACCGAGTATTACCACTATTTTTCTCGCCTACATACTCTGATTGTGACAGCTACGGCAAAGCACTAACACTGACTCACTATATAGGTGCACCCAAAGGCAATTAACTTCTCACCTCAGTTTCCTATTCATAAAAAACTGATTAAAATGTTCAGCCACCCTGCTAAAAAGCTGAGTAATATTAATATTCAACTTCAGTGTCTACAATCACCATCAATATATAATCATTGCATATTTCAAGTGACCTGAATGTACCCTGCATATCCCTGTTCAGGAGCTGGCTCTTTGGGTTTTTTTTAAAATGGAATGCCTGGTGTATTTAAAAAATGGCTTGTATATTTATTTCCATATGATAAAACAATATGAAAATAGTAATATTAAATGGGAACACAACCCAATTGCCTAGCTTGCACATATGATAGCAGAAACAACTGTCACGCACATGTTGTTTAAAAACTTTTTAAAAAAATTTGTACACCAGCCCCAAAGCCTCCCAAATTCTGATTTTTCTGTGTATAGAAAATGATGCATAAGTTTAAAGGAAAAAAAATCTAACATTTGCAGAGCAGCAAGTGGTACCACATCAGGAAAGTCTATCATTGAATGTTTGAGTAACCTGGACCATGTTTCTCACCTCTCAGGTTTTTTTGCATTAGACTAATTAATCTAGCATTTTATCCAGTGCACCAGAGAGTACTGTTAGAAAAAGTTATCATGCTAAAGACATTTGTTAGGCTGGTTTTTCAAAGAAATGCTGCTCATTCTCTGTAGTTCATCTCTACCTGTATTTCAGCTGTAAGAAACCACTGTCACGGGGAGGATGACTGTCAGGATTCAATTTAGTCTACTTAGTCTTTCACAAGGCCAAAATTAGCTTTACCTTGATTAACTTAGTTTCTCCACAGACTACCTAATGGATCTATCTCAATTCACTCAGCCTTCAAATCATTTACTTAAGTGATCTGAAGATGTTATGTTCTTGTCTTAAATAAGCAGAAGGCTGATTAGTTTGAATATTTTACAACCGTTGCATTTCTCATGCCCCATCCATATGAAGTGTGGGTCTTTTTCGACACAGTGCCAAAAGCCTCCTACAAACAGCTAAGTACCTTCAGTGTTTTCCATACAAAACCAAGGAAGGACTGAGGTTGCTCAGTGCTAAGGCAGAATTTATCCTGCTTAATACTAAGGAAGCAAAAGACAACCATAAATGAATCTGAGACTAATGACTTAGAAGGAATGCTATGCCACAATAAGCCTAGCTAGTTATCCAGGGCCCAATGCAAAGCATACTGAAAGTACTGGAAAAAGTCCCCGCCTTGTGCTTAACAGGACTTGGAGCAGAAGCCCTTTATGGGGGCAAAGGGCCTTTAAAATGTTGTTTCCTACAATAATCCCACAAAAGGAAATTTCCTTTGACAAAAACAAAGCAACAGGTCTTCGGAAGGACAAAGAATGCACAAAACGTGATCAGAAAACATAATATGTGGCCAGGTAACACCCTACTAGCAGGTTTAAGTATCATCTTGTACGATGGGGGACTTTTCTGAGTTACCTGTGAGCTTAATTTAATTTAGAAGGTGGAACTTTTTGCCTTTGAAATATAAAATTGAGTTTTACTGTTAAGACAGACAATTCACTCCAGGTAAAATGTCCCCAGTGATCACAGCAGATACGCCCTCCATGAGACCCTTGCTGCATTAGAATAGCAAAGCCAAAAACGGCAATAGGAAGTGAAAGGTAGATCCAGACAGACTCAAAGATATATCCAAGGACCACAGTAGCAAGTTAAGGAAAAGCTGAGTTCTGACACTGGTGGGATACTGATGATATGCCAAGAACATCCATTCCTTCTTAGATTAAATACAAATTACTTTTCAAATACAAAAGGAAAATATTTCTCCAGCAATGACTGAACAAACTAAGCGCTGCATGAACCCTGAAAAACTTAAATCATCTTGGAGACAAAAGGGAACTGGAGAGAGATGGATTACAATTCAGAAACAGTTTTTACAGACTTTATTCAAAAAATCCATGTCTGGTCAGGAGAGGATTTTTGGTTTTCTCTCTTTCTGCACGCACACTGATTTCCTGCTGTAATCCGTCTGCAAAAGCTGAGCATTTAGAGAAGCCTTAGAAGCATCATTCAGAGTCTCAGAGAACTCTAATGCCAATAAACATTTGGTAGAGGGTCTGATGGAAAAAAAATATGAACAGATAAGAGATTTGGAAATCACGATTTTAAATTTGGTACTATTTTTGGCAGGCAAATCCACATTGATCTGAGTCTTGGGGAAAGTTACTGTAATCCTCATGGCAACAGGGACATAATGAGTTTTAGGGAGGAATTGGAGGGGACAGCTAAAGCTGTAAAAATGTTGAACATGTGGCTTTACAGCCTGTCATGCGTGTTCTTAATTCTGCTCTTGTTCTTCCCCCTACATTCCATGGTTCCCAGAGAATAGAATGGGATGTAAAACAGAGGAACTAACTCCCCATAATAGTGGCAATGCAGCTTTCTAGCCCCAGACTAGCTAAAGTACAAGAGGAATCCAACTCTGTGCAACAGCGACTACGTAGCCTGAAATAGCTCAGCAGAGTACACAAGCCTAGGGAAAGGCTAGGTCACTATTGCTCCCACGTTAGTGTTGTATGGCAACCCTAAAATAGCTCAGAAATGGTTAGTAAGAGAGGGGCCATCTTTTTGGTTTCTGTGTCCCAGTGAAGAATCAGCAGGTCCCATGTCAAAGACAGCTCCCTTGAGGTGGGGCGCTCTTGATTGGCTCTTAGCTAACGCAGATAAAATGCTTCAGAGAAATTATAAATGACATCTTTGAGAACAGATTAGTTTGAGGCTTATTTTAAATCAACGTTTTCCTCCTTAGTGCCTTTTTTTCAGGGGGTTGAGGGGGAGGGCAGGGAAGGGATGACTGCATTTTCAATTTGGTAATCAAGAAATTAACTCATAGGTTTACCAGAATTACTTTGTTTTCATTTTAAGCTTGTCTGGGGTTTTAAGTGGATTCATACAGACAGAATAGGGGCAGGCATATCACTGAAGTGCTGAAAACACCACAGAACATTGGCAAATGAAGACAAATCTTGGGATACCAGGGGTCAGGGTACATTTCCCACCAAGCTGCCTGTACAAATTTGGGGCAGATATTCTTTGGTCATAGACAAACAGTTCACTTGGCAGCTGACACTCAGCAGTCCGTTGGACAGGCCGTGACAAACTATTATAACTTCAGGACAAAATCATTTGCAGATGACAGATACCAAATACAGGCTTGATTGTAGAGGGAGGGGAAGTCTGAGGGAGGGGGATTTTAGAGGGAGGGGACTGATCATCTCCAGGCCATAAAACAAAACACCTGTAAAAACTGATGCCAGGTGAGATTATAAGAATAAAGACCATAATAGTGATTGATACTACCTCACTGTTCAATTTATCCATGGGATTCTGCTATCTTTTCATTGCGATCTCTGGTCTTACAGACTGTCTTCAGATCCTAGTGCAGAATCATGGCTTTCATGGACAAATCAACTATCTCAAATCAGCACTGAGGCTATCAAATTATTGATATTTGCAAAGAGGGTGGTCTCAGATTTTAGAGACAACAGATCACCTCAATTGCTTACTACAATATTCTTCTGGTACTTTCACTACCAAAATTCTGCTTATTTAGAGATATACTGCTCCCAATTAGCTGACACATACCTCTTTGGAATTCTCTCTGATAAATCCTGGTAGCAGAACAAGAATATTAGTATTTGCTATCATAATTGCACTCCCTGGCACTGGTCTCTGTTCTCTGCCTTTCAAGAGAGAGGGTAGCATCTGCACCCTCACCATAACATTCTCTGCCTGATGGGTGATACTGGTGATATTGCGCTTATTTTTCTTTCAGCAGCGACAGTCCTTTTCTACACTGGTACACCTCTTCCAAAAACTTAGCCTCACTGCTCTGTACCACCCTAAGCCCTTCTTGGTAAGGTCAGAGCATTAATACCTTTTTCTGAAACATACATATTTACATTTCACAGTGCTTAAGCACTTAAGTTGCCTACACCTCCAAGGGGGAGAAAAAAGTACACAGCTGACAACAGCTTAGAAAAAACATGGAATCCACTTACAACCACTTCTGTTAAGGATCCAATATTTTTTTTTTAAAAAAGATTATAGCTGGTATCATTGCAGTAATTACAGCAGGCTGAGATATTCACCTTTGACTGTGACCTGAGCACTGCAAGATGCCTGTCCTGTGTTGTTTTCAGCCAGACACGTATAAATACCATCATCTTCTGGTAGGGCATCCTGGACAGTCAATTTTGCAACTCCATCTTCAAAAGTGGAATGGGCATACTGAATTGGCTGGTCTGCAGACAGAAAGGAAGAGAATTTTCTTAATACATCAGCCACAAGTTTCAAAAGCGCTTGTTTTCAGTGAAATCTGGATGCCTAACACCAGCCAGTATATTACAGGGCAGAGTCAAATCCTGCTCTCTGGTGCACAGCCACTGCTCTCTAGTGACTACAAATAGCAGCATCCCAAGCACAAAGCAGAATACGGTTGTCAGACAAATCTCGCTAATAGGTTCACTAGGTGCTACTTTTAGTAGCAGCAAGAGGAGAAAGGTTTATCCGTGTATTTTGAATAGGTTCTCTTTCAGGAGGATATGGAAAGAAATGCCTTGTGTGTTTGCTTTGGACATTGTCTCCATCTTGTACTTTGTCTGAAACTAGATATTAGCATTATTGTCTAGATGTGCAAAACCTGTTGGGCATGGAGAAGCACTTGAAGCACTCCATCAAGTATTTTGTAGTGGAAGACGTTCCACGAGAGACAGCAAAATCTACGATGGAGCTGATTTACACAAGCAGACAATCTACACTACAGTATGTATAGTCTGTAACAGACAGGTACAGTCTGATATGTGGTGATGTGACTATTACAGAAGTTCATTTTAAGAAACTGGTTCCTTGAATTGGTTTGGAACATGCTTAAATGTTATTGAAGACTGGTTAAAGTTTCCTTGCTATTGTTTCAGGAACTGTCATCAATCTGAGCCTTACTTTCTGAAATGTTTCTGCAATTTGTTTTCCCAATATTAAATAGTTTCCACTACTGACTCATCATTGGTTGATTTCCCAGTGTATGCAATACTTAAGAGGGCCTGGTATCTGTGCATAAACATCATGCTGGAAAAAGAAATTAGGGTCATCTAAGAGAAGAGGATGAAATTGCAGAGAAATTGTGCAGGAATGAAACAAAGACATCCATCACTTGGGAAACTATGGTCAAAAGGAAAGATCAAAATTGATTTCATTGCAAAAAGGATAAATTAAATGATGGGACAGATTTTTCTCTCATCTCTGATTTTCAACACTAGCAAACTCAGAAGTCAGTCATTATCTAAGCACTATCTATCTGCATATGAAGTTTCATTTTGAAATACAGACATGTGCCAATATCAGCATGCTCCAATACTTACGTATATTATAAAATGTGGTAGATGATCTTGTTCCTTTACTTATCTTATAAGTCATCTGTTTGTTAAGTTAGCAAATTTTATACTGCATAAAAAAATAGGGTGAACATTTAATCAACTGCCCAGAAGACTCCAATTCTAGAATAAAATCTCTCCACCTTCTTCACAGGTTACATATTCTTATTACTGGTTCCTTTGAGCTCCCTTTCACTCAGTTCCACACAGACTGTTGTAACTAATAGGTCCCATCACATATTTTTTGTGTGTGGCAATAACATTACATTCAAATACGTACATGTAGAGCAAAAGCCCAAGCAGACAAAGCTTTCTGCAAGAGGACATGTGGCACTGGACTGCCTTCCCGGTCTGACTGTAGAATATCTAACCTGACAGGGAGCCTGTCTGCGATTCTGACATTGAAAATATTAATGGTGCCTAATGATGCTACGATGATAACCATAACAGAAATACACTCAGGATAAAAGCTGCATCATCAAAAGCAGAACAATACCTTTTTACTTCTGTTGTAAATAAGCAAATGAATAGGGCAAGTATTCCATGTGGAAAAAGAAAATGTGGCCTCCTTCACTGTGTCCTCAAATTTTATCAGGTAATCCTCTTTTTCACTCCAGCTGCCAAAAAAACTGTGACTATTTTCCAGCACTATTCACAGAACACAGAATTCACTTACAGAATAGCCTTTTCCTCAGACCCCAGAAAACCAATGCAAGTATATCAGCCCTGAGGAATAACGTGCAGCAAGATTCTAAGTTATGTCCATTGTACTTATATTTTGGTCTAATAAAAACAACTCTCACAGTAGTGAATTGTTCCCTTCTCCAGATGCAGAACAGTCAATTCTCCATGACAGCTTGGCAGCAGGAACAATAACAAAAAATACCTTTTTGCTGGCATGTTATGCCAGAAGGAAAATTTCCCCTGGCCCATTTATTAAAAGCTTTCTGGACAGATCAGAAAGCTATCCTAAAACCAAACACTACTAAGAGAACTGTTATGCTAAAGTCGTGGTCATACTGTTTTTAAATTCAGCAGAAAGAGGCTCAATTCATCGTACGGGGAAAAAAAAGCACACGGAAAGCAGTATGAGATGGAAGATATTTAAAATGCAGCCGTATAGGCTGATCTTGTTAAATTCCTGCAATTTAAAAAGACGTTACTAATAAAGTGTTTAAAGAAGCTAAAGTAAAATGGAGTTACATACTGAAGTATTGTCACAGAAATCATGTGTAAAAAGTTATTTATAAGGCTTTGGTAAGGCCAGAACTAAAACACAAGAGGTTTACTTTCAGGGAATCTGACAGTATATCAATGAAAATTCAGAAAGAAACTTAAAATAAAGCTCAGAGGGAGAGCAATAGGACAAAAGAACCATCTTGAAAAAGCTGGAAAAAAGCTTTAAATCATTAAAATAGGGAAAAAGTGTAAGAGAGAAACTGAAGATGGTAGAGCTGCACAGAAGAGCAGGAACTTGAATAAAAACCATAGTTCTGTCAGGTAGCTCTTATTTGTGCAGTCTCTATGAACATGGAAAAACTACTCATCCTCACAGATGCTAAGTAGTAATTATAGACAATGCACATCATCTATTTTTTTGTCTTGGTTGACCTGAAAGAGAGGTCAATCTATATAGTGCCTTGCAAAATGTTTTAAATTCGTACGCAGTCACAGCTGGTAAAAATGCTCAGTATCTAAAGCAGCACTTGTATGTAACATTGTACAAAAAGTTATCGTAAGTCTTTCAGTTCTTAGGTGGTGAGGATTCCTTGAAGGTGGCGGGAAGGGAGACTGGAAAGCATACAGGCTGTTCAGCATCAAGTGCTACTGATGAAGTGAGGCTGGCCGCTCCAGGAGTGAGACTGTTCTGCTTTTTTCCTATCTTTTATTTGTTTCTCAAAGCAGCCTTCTTTTCATGTTTCTTACGATTTGATAACTTGGTCTTTACATTCATTATTTCACCAAGATATACATACTTTTCTCACTATTCCTTTCAAAAAATAATTCTAGTTTGTTATCATTTTCACGCTTGGAAGACAATTTGCATTGGATATTTTCTTGTGAACTTTACACATCCTGTCCCAAATGATTTTTATTTCTATGGAGTTCTGCAGAAGTGCTATATTTTGAAGAGTAGTGTGTGTGATTGCTGTCAGCAGATTTCTTTTTTCTCTTCCACAGCCTATTGGTTGTGAACGTAAAAAGCTTTATATTCCAAGCATGGACAGCAGTTTGTAACACGCCTTTTTTTAAAAAACATAATCTGTCTTCCTGTCTCAAATTATGTACTGTGAATATACTGTTTTCTTCATATGGCCAGTTGATGAAAGACTCCATCAAATCATTTTGCCAAAAGCATTGTTATGTCTGCTTGGAGTAATATTTCAGGACTATAAACACAACTTTTTTCTTCATTTGATAATGGATATAATTATGAGAAGTTTGTAGTATTTAGCTAGCTGTTAGACAGGAAGGAAATGTTTGCATTCAAATGAATATCACAACAATAACCCTAGGAGTGTACATGGAATTATCAGCATTAAACTACTGTTCATAATCCATTCAAGTTTGTATCAAAATGGTATATAAACAGTTACGCATCACAATCAGGTGCAAGACAGAAAAGCATTAAAATATAGTGCTATGTTTTAGGAGTCTGGAATGAAAGTAGTGTGCTTATGTCTTTAGAATAATATATGATGTCCCAAATTTTTATTATTATGATAGTTTCTTGTGCTTCTGTTACTCAGACGCATCACCACCTTTTGATTTAAGAGCAGAGTTAATGGACTGACTTTCACTTACAGAATGCTAATGGTTTGAAATCCAGCTATCTGAAAAAGATGCCCCAGCTTTTGCCTTCTTGTGATATTGATCCAATCGCAGTTAGAAGCTTGGATGCCAAATAAACATGGTTATACCTGAACAGGGGCAGACTCATCTGAGATTAGTGAGCAGAAAGGTCAGTGCAGAACAAACATCATGAAAAAAGGCAGTGGGGCACAGTGCATACTGGAGGACTACAGAAAGATGTTGCTTATTGATCTCTAGGCTTTCTTTTTCAGGAGACAACAGTTTTCTGGTTTGCAAAGCAGAATGTGGTTAGATCAATGGAGATGCTGTACCTATGCCTGATGAACTGTAACACAGAAAGGCATTTGAGACAGGAAGATGCTCTGTATGTGGAAGACAACTGAGTATAAACACATCATTCAATGACTAAGGGAAAGCTTCCGGGGCAGCAGGTAGCCTTGGAACATGAAGATGAAATGACTGACCCTATGGGTCAGAGTTGCTACTTCTGCATTGCAAGACACAAAGTCTTGTATAGCAAAACGGTGATTCTATCACATCTGCAAAGGAGGAACTGCAGAGTAGCCTTCAGAGAGAAAACCAAATTATTTCCAATGGGAGAGCGTCAGAGCCTTTACTCACACGTTTCATGTTGTAAATTAAAGCAGTGGCATTTCTATTCTAGAAAGAGCTATTAGAAAAGGGAGCAGACCAGGCTGTGAGAACGTACCAATCTCAAGGTCATGGTTCATTAGCCCTGCCACCTTTTTCAGTTATCCCATTTACTCTGAATGGCTAAAGAAAAACAGAGATCGTGTGCAAATAATTAATTTTAAAAAAATCCTGGAGGAAACATCTTTATGTCAAAGTATGCTATTCTTTGTCCTTAAATGGCACACACACACATACACGCAAAGATAGACTGCAAAAAAATCAATTGCACTTCAGGAGTAACAGAGGTGATCAAGGGTTAAGCAGAATAAATCTGTCTAGTATTTAATAGATATGGCTCTAAATGGAAAGAGCTCTTAGCCAAAGCGTGTAGTCCCTGGATCCTGAAATCATTTGGAATCGAAGCAAAACGCTGATGTTTCGGCCTGACTGTGATATTAAGAGAGGGCTGTTAAGGAAACTTGTATTTTCAGTTGTGCAATCAGGGCAGGGTAGGAGATTATAGAGTCTGGTAAAATTAAAAAATATTTTACTTATCCTTTTTTTCAGTCAGCTTTGGGCAAGCGTTAGAATTTCAAGGAACACATATCTAGTAGAGATGCAACCAGAAAAGCTGTGATTTTAAGATCTTGGGGACATAGCTGCTAATACCAATTATGACCTGCTCAGTTTATGGAAGGGTGGAATCGGGCATGGGTTTCTGTCCTACTGTGAAGAGTGATACAAATCACTTATTTTGCTTAGAACTTATTATCCCTGCAGGATCACGATGCCAACCCGTTACTGTCAGAGCAGAGGCTAGTGCCAAAGGAGTGGGGGTAGCACAGGATTCAGCATACAATAGCAACACAGGCGTTGTTGTAGCGTGGTGAAAACCTGTGTTTAACAAAACCCATCTGCTTACAATCTTGCCACCAGAGTCCCCTGCTGGACATACTGGAAAACTGCAGAAAGAAAACTGCTCAAGAAATCCACCCTTCGTGCATATTATGTGCATATAAACCGGTTTTCTTCAAATATTCTAGTGCGTTATATTATGGTGATTTAGAGTTCTTTGTGCAGTATTCACAGCCTTGCTATTTCCTGAGGAGAGTGGCATTTGAGACTGTGGATGTAGGTGCGTGCATGCACGTATCGCAGACCAGGGGATTCCTTACCATTGAGAAGCCATGTGATCTGAGGCACAGGTACGCCTCCTACACAGCACTGCAGCACAAAGTCTTGCCCTTCACTCACAGTGCATCCTTTCAAGACACTGGAAAAGCATGGAGCAACCTCTTGAACTTTAGGCCCTTTAAAACCAAAATGAAAACAGTTCCTTTAACCCAAATTGAAAAAATTGTCTTTACCACTTAGTGACTTTTTCTAGGTATGCTTGGGTGACATGGCTGGGCTAACAGATTCATCCCATGCAAACACACACAAAAAAAAAGAAATTGAAACTATGGTGAAATGTTTTATTGGGAAATAGAAATAATTTTGAGCAATGGACTGGTATAAAGATGGAGTTCTATAATCTACAAGGCAGGCATTGCCAGCCCTCAAGTTATATCACAGGTGGTGGTTTTCTATGCCAGAATCCACCATTTGCAGCCAATCGCTAGAATCGTATGCAACATATTACCAGAGAGCTCAGTGCAAAGAACAGGAAAGATAATTCTTCTCTCCTCTTGTCTGTCTTCTCCCAGTCCCTCTCCCAAATTTCCCCTGAAACAGGGTGACTTAAGGATGCAGTTTACAGGTCTCTCATGAGACAGAAAGATAGTATCTTCGGTATCCTGGTTTAACCTCAGGCACAGCATATAGAGAAATGTTGCATAAACATGATCATAGCTCCAGGACAAAACCTAAAACCAGGTGAAAAGATTAGAATTGAGGACAGGATTTGCTAAGAGGCCCACAAACCTTTCAACCAGACCAGTAAGACAGTGCCTTCAAGCTCAAAATAATTTGTCACTGGAAAGTGTACTTGAATTTAGCAGTAAGCATTTCTCATTCCTTCACTTTTCTTCTTATTGGCTTTACTGCACAGGATTTGTTTGTGTTTTTTTCAGACATGCAGGGTCCTACAGAAATGCTAAGCAACTCCAAAAGAACTGAATGTAGAACACCACCAATAAAATCTTTAGCAACCTGTATTAAATACAAGCATTAATAGAAAACCTCAGCGGGGAACAGGCCTCCCTGTGTACAAAACATTCAATGAGATGGTTTTAGTTATACAAACAACAAAAACAAAAGGTCAGAAGGGAAACTGATGCAGAAAGTGGCTTGCCAGCTATCCACATTATTCACAGAGCTAGGAATCAGAATTAACTTGCATTTAGAAGTTGCAATATAAATTTTGTAGTCACCACCCTCTGACAGCTTAGAAAAGCCCAGCCACAGTTTTCAAAGTGCAGATGGGCTCATGAGAACTTACTTCTGACAGTTAACAACCAGCTAGTGGAAGTCTGGCCTTTGGGGTTGAAAGCTGCACAGCTGTATGATCCACTGTCCCCCAAGCAGGCTTTCTTTAACCATAGGCAATGAATTCCATCTTCTTCATATATTCGGACATCTTCTCCAGCTTTAATAGGTTCACCCTCTTTGAACCACTCCACATCTGGTTTTGGTTTCCCTGAAACTAGACAATCAGGTATGAACAGGTATTCCCCCTAGTGTAATTTCATTATTAGCTTTACTGTAAATTGGGTTTAATTTACACATACATAACTGTATAAACCTTAATGAGTAACTAATAAACAAAATAATCTTCAAAAAGGTGGTTTGATATTTCTGATCTTCCAAAACTCTTGGCCAGTCCATCTTTTAAAATAGCAAATATTTAGTAACTTGAAAAACCCCAAGTACTTCTATCGGAATATTGTTCCTCTAAAAGATACAGACTGTGATGAGGTATTAAAGGAGAAAGAAAGAAATTTCTCCCCATTCCTTTCTATCCTGCTAACTTGGTTTCTCTGAGCACCTAGCAGTACTTTGCAATCCACAGTATCTCCCACTGAAGTTGTTTATTCTAGGATTGCTCAGCCTGGAGAACAGAAGGCTTGAGGGGAATCTCATCAATATATATAAATATCTGAAGGGAGAGTGTAAAGAAGATGGAGCCAAGCTCTTTTCAGTGGTGTCCACTGACAGGACCAGAGGCAATGAACACAAACTGAAACACAGGAGGTTCTGTCTGAACATAAACACGTTTTTACTGGGAGGGTTACTGAGCAGTGCCACAGGTTGCCCAGAGAGGTTGTGGAGTTTCTCTCCCTGGAGGTATTCACAAGCCACCTTGACATAGTTCCTGGACAGCCTGCTTTAGGTGACACTGCATGCGCAAGCAGATGACCTCCAGAGGTCGCTTCCAACCTCAAACATTCTGTGATTCTAGGTATTTTTTTCCAGACTAGGGTCCAGGCGTTGGCAAAGCAAACAGCTTCCTAGGACAGTAAACTTTCATCGAGCAGAAGCAAAACAGGTGTGGCTTCACTGCCTTCCTTGCCTGTCTCAGAACTCTGAAAACCAGATTTGGCTCCTAGTAGCGCTGTGGGAGGCCTGGGTTTCTTGGGGCAGTTGCTATGGTGAGCAAAGAGAAGAGGTTAGGAAAGAAGGTCAGAAAAGGTCACCTACCCCATCCTTCACTTAATTTCAGCAAACAAGGCCCTCTGGGGCTTCCACCTTGCTGATGTTCCTTCCCAGCTCTACCCATTTCATTATAGCAAGTGCTCAGCCTCAGAGGAGGGTAAAAACAGTAAAAGATGGCAGGAATATCCGCAACAAAAACATATGATACGCTGCAGGAAACCCTTCTGAATGGAGAAAACAGAAGGATAGGGGAGTGACTTATCAAGAAGAGGAATCCTTAGCTAGAAACAGGACCCTACCTCATACAAGTGACCAGAAAGAAGAAAACAAGGAATTCCTTCTTTTTGGAAAAAAAGAAAGAAAAAAAAAAAAGCAGTCCCTAAATCCAGCTCCAAATTCATAAAAAATTTGGAAGGGGGCAGGTTAACATTACATCCACAAATGGGGCAAAAATTGGAATGCCCCATTGGAATGCCCCATTGGAAAGCAGGAAATGTCCTTTTTCTGTGAATTTTCTCCACTAGAAACAAGAAGTTATTATTCAGAAAAGTTTCTCTTTCCTGCTCAGCAGAGAAAGAGCACATTGAAGTCCACAGACAATTAGTGAAGAACAGTGGAGATGGGAGAACCTCCAAAAGCTGGGGAAAAAATATAATCGAGCCCTGAAGTGTCAAAGAACCTGGATGCTTTATAGTAACTGTTTAGACCCAGAAGTATGCTGAGCTGAGAGCCTGGCAGGTAGAAGCCTCCTTAAGGGTGTAAGAGCATTTTCATTCTTCATTGCAACCAGGAAGCAGAGGTGCCTGTGAAAGAAACCCTACACACAATTTGCAGAGAGGATTCTCAGGAAAGAGAGTTTCTTGGATAACTTATTGAAGTGCACTAGGGACATTGCACTGTAACTTCCCTACAGACACTTTGCCTTTCCATATAAGAGTTGTGCTTTGGGTCCAAAGCCAGGTATTCACTGGCTTCAATAAGAAATGAATAATCTCCTTGGTTTCCGTACAATAGGGACTACATTCCCCTACCAAACAGGTTCATGAATTAGTTAAACCTTGCAAAGCTTTTGAGATGCTCTGATGGAAAGTAATCCATGTTCTTAGTAGTAATATACCTGAAAAATAAACTATTCAAAAGGTGCCAGGATCTTTGGAATATTTTCTCCCCTCCTTACTCTCTGGGCTTGTGATGTAAATTGTATTCTTTACTCATAGGGCAAGAACTATCAAGAAATGAAATAAATTACCATGGGTTTGTTGTGATTCTTTTTCCTCCAGAGGCATAAAAAACAATTTCTCTCTCACTTGTGGGAACACTTTAAAGTGTGAATGTTATTTAAAAAAAAAAACAGCAGAAAAATGCTTCAAAATAATTTTCTACTAAAATTGTAATAATAAAAAAAAAGATAAGTTTTCAAATCTACTCCCTGGATTCAGCAAAATGCAGCTGTCATTACTTTTCTGAGAGGTTAAAACCCGGTCAAATTCTGTGAAGCAAACTCTAAACCTCCCTTTTAATTCTGACTTTATCATTTCATATCATTTCAGGAAGCACTCAGATCAGCACTGGGTTGACCAAATATGAGGGGTAAAAGTAGATGCTGCAAGGGAAATGCAGTGACTGATTATAGTGTCTTATCTGATAATTTTTTTGGCTCAAGGGCAATATTACTAATTACAGATCTGGAAAGTGTACCGTCCATTTTCTCTCTTGCACCCTCACATCAGAGGCCCTAAACCTACCACCTATAAAGAGCAGCATTGATTACATCTGGGGAAATCTCAAATGAGAGAAGGGATGGACACTATAGTATAGAATGATTTGAAAATTTCATTTAGAAGAGTACTGTTGAAACACCATGAGATTCAGCATCTATTTCAAAAATGCTTTAGGAGGAGGAGGGCAACTTGCAATGAAGAAGGAATTGCTTCCCCACTTCCACACAGAGAAGGGGAACCTGACTAACCCCAGGGCTCTGATAACTTTCATCCCTTTACCTTTGCTCTTGAATTTAATCTCCTGGCCTTCTGATGCTTCCAGGCTTTGTGGACGGCTCTCAAATTGAGGGGGAATCCCCAGAGGCTCCTTCTTCTCCTCCATTACAGCCTTCCGGGTTCCAGATCTGTTTTCTGCTTCTCTACTTCTAGGACTGACTTGCTCTGTCAGAGTTAGGGTTTGTTGAGCAGACATCAGGGGCTGCACAGTCCTTTTTCTGTCTTCACCCTGTCTGATAGAAGTGGCCTGGGGTTCTGCCTTTGGTTCCAGTTGCAGTTTGACAGCTTGTAGTGTGATGGTGCTTGAAGTTTTCTGCAAGACCTGAGATCCCTTTTTTCCTTCTTTAGGTTCTTGAGGAGACACTGCATTGGATTCTTGGTGCTGTCCCTGCTTACTGTCTTTGGCTTCTCTGGCAATGTAAAAGGTCTCTTTCTTTGCTGACACCCTGTCTTTGGTTTCAACCACGAGTTCAGTGTTGTTGGATTTCAGCTCTTTTGTAATCCCATTGCTGGTTGCCTGTTTGTATTCTGAATTTTCAACAGCTTTGACAGCAAGTGTTGTTGGTTTTGATGGCATGCTGAAGGAAAATGAAAAGTTTACAGATATATGACACTGTATAAAGACTAATTATTATTATCAGCAATGACATAAATGTACAAGCCCTTAGCAAGGAGATGAACTAATTAGCCCTTAGTTTCCTTCACACAGATTAAGAACATGGATGAAAGAGGTGAAGTGAAAAGCTTCATTAAGTATGATCATTGCTCAGACACTGTCTCAACTGAGGAGTTTCTGGATACAAATCCACTGCTCAAGTTCTAACATGTTTTGTGAGCCAGACACTAACCTTACTTACACTGCTTTAGATAGAGAGCAGTTACGTGGGACTCTGGGATGACCATGATGTAATGCTACTTTATGCTTTAATAAATTGAGGCTATGTATAATTATAGCTCAAAACACCACATAAAATAGATCCCTAGAGGAAAATGAAAATGTAAATTGTCCACTGAATTTACTATTTCTAATTATGGTGTCTTGTAATTTAGGCGATTTCAAAAGAGAACCGATCAGGAAACTTGACTGAAGTCTAGGGGAGGGAGAGGGGGTGATGTCAAAAAAAAAAAGAATCAATTGACTGGACGTAACACTTTCAGCTATGGTTTCATTAGGAAGAGCTTCTCAGAATTATGATGGATCTGCTGCTCAGTACTTTGGGGGCACAAGTGTAGCTGACTAATTGGTGTCTTGAGTCTAAGTTTCCTTCATTGAGGTTGGTGCCCTGACCGCTAAGCTAGTACCTGTAGAGCACTGTGTGTGTGCCTCACGCTTTCAAAGTATTATTTCAAGTCAGAATTGGAACATAGTTGAAATACGGGAAGTAATTTCTATCCCAGCTCTGTTTTTCTATACTTAGTGCTATTGACTTATTCTCTTAGGGAGCTTCAGGATATTTATCGTGGTACTTTCTTCAGCCAGAGTTAAATGTAATAGGGCAATAATGCCTGTGAGATTTGCAGTTACAACTGTAAGATTTTTACGTTTTACAAAGTATCGATTTTCCTGTGAATAAATGATGGAGGAGGCAAAACTACTTTGGAGAAGCCAGTACATGGGGAGTTCTGGCTGTAGAGCTGCATAGTTTCATTTACACTAAACTCAAAGTATGTTCCTAAAAATCACACAGATCTGAAAAACAGGGTAGCACAGCATTTTCAGATCCATTTTGCAGTGGGCCTGGAGTTAGGACAATGTAAACATGCCCTTTTGAATCCCATCCAGGGCACGTGAGCACAGATTAAACACCTTGAAGACTGTAAACCAACTGGCCTTCATTAAAGTGTCTTACATAGTCAGCTTAAAGCATTTCATTCCTGCATTTTCTATTCATGAAGAAAAGCCATTTTACAAAATTATTTTTTAAAAAATTCTAGTAAATTAACTTTTAAAATCTTGATAAATCCCTAAAATAGGAAATTTTTTGTTTCTTGTTACTTTACACATAGGTTTGTATGTATTTTCAGACAATAGCAAAGATCATGGCCATACCATATTTTGCTTATGACAGCTTTGCTTCCAACAGCAAAGAACAACCAGTTCAGTACTGACAAGACGCATGCAGGTTTTTGACTCCAAAAAGGAAGTTTGACCAATTGGTACAGAGTATAATTTCTCCTCATATAGATTTTGTTCAGATTATATAATTATTTGGCTACATGGGAGGCCATCTAAATTTTGCTTTCCTGAGCCAGACCAGAACTCTCTACTTCATAGTGTTGCCACCAGTTCCACCAACTATTTCACAGGAGTCTACCAGGACAGCTGAATTTGGCAGTAAGACAGAATGTCACTCCAAGTAAACATTTTCTAACTTCCAAATACAGACTGACCCAAGAAGATTTATCACTTTGTGAGGAAGCCTCATGCAATAAATGTCAAAATTAGTTTACTACAATTACATATTCTGAGAAAGTACTCCAGTAAAAACATACCATGGTGGCTGAGCATATGTCTCAGTCTTATCTGCACCTGAAATAGAAAAAGAAAAAACAGGTAACTTATACATACAATACTGTACACTATTCCATAAATTTGAAAGATTTTAAGCAAAGAATATACTTAAGAACTTTCACTCTTCATATTTTCAATTCATTAAAGTCAAGATTGACTATCACCACATCTGAAATTTGATATGGACAACAGCAAGCTGCTCAGCTGAAACACAAAGAGGTCTCGGTTCATTTTGAGACATTGTTGGGTCAACTAAGTTCTCAAGTCCCCTGAGAGCTAAAGGTTCTGTGAGCCTTAAAGGCTCCTTGTTGGGAGAAAGAAATAAGGAAGAAATTCCAACCAGGAGGCAGCTCATCAAATCTTACAGCAACTCCACAGAGATTGCAGAAGTGGAGAAAGACAAAGCATCAGTACTACACCGGAGCATGCAGCTGTCTTCTGGCCAAAACGCAAAACCAAATTAACGGTAGTAAAAACTACCCAAACCTGGGCCCACCTGTAAACTTTTACCAACTCATTTGCTGTATAGCAAGTATTGTCATGTATTACCATGTTTGACATGAATAACACAAGAGGTAATACAACAACACTGGGAAATGCAACACCACTGGGAAATCTGGGACATGGCTGAGCTACACTGATTTGCCAAGGTACCTCGTCAGCTGCCTCATCAGTGAGCTCATATTTGCCCATTGTCAGTCTCTTAGTTCATATGTATGTAATCCTCCATGCATTCTCCCAAACCTTGCTGGCACTTGTTTCTCTTGGGGGCAGCATGGGATAATAAATAGTTGGGAGGAGAGAAATGCTACTCCAGATCAAGTACCAACCACATCTCTCCATTTTTCCCTAGTTAACAGTACAGGATGCATCTTGTTTTCTCCTTGTCAGATCATGGTTGCATCTACGTTGTCAGCCATGAGACTAGAAGCTACAGTAGAAAGACATGTAATAATTAATCTGCAAGATAATGATTTTTGCAAGCCATCAACAAATACTCCATAAAAATGCTTTCACAGTCTTTGCCTTAGGGGAAAAACAAAAACATGTGATGGATGATATTCTGACTTCCACTGTGTTTTGCAAAATCCACATCTAAATGTTTGGACTTGCCACACCATTCAGAGTGACCAAAAGAATCTATTTACACACACACAAAAGTTGCGGTGAGAGAGGGAAATAACCCATTGACCTCACTTCAATAAACCTGTCAATAAACAGTAACAGAAATTCTTCACATAAAAATTAAAGCTGAAAAGAGACTGCATAAATGCAGAAGAGGAAGCTGAATAACTACTGGTTGCAGACAAGACAACACCATACAACCCTGTCAATTAAAAGAATATTCTCCCCCCTTCCACTCCACTTTCCACTACGGGAACTTGAAGAAAAAAATGTAGCTCTTGGAACAAGATCATCTATATATGAAATTGCATGGATTTCAAAGAAAATGTAGTAATTCTGAGCCACTTGATTGTCTGCTAGCATCTTGCAGCAATTCCTATGACCTGATTTAATTGATAATGAAAGGATTAGGTATTATATATTGTGGTTAGGTAAGTGGAATCATCCGATTAGTCAAGTACATTGCAAGAGAGTGCCCTTTTTACTGACCTGTACTAATCCAAGAAAGAATGCCCGCATTATTCAGAGATGTGGTCAGCATCTGAAGCAAACATATACCACAACTGACTTTGTGACCCCAGTTCCGCATCATCTCTCAAGGCAGATGTACCCATCACACAACAGAAAGCTCACCACTTCAGGGAGTGCAAGTAAGGATCAAGTTTCACGTTTAAGAAAAGGGCTTATTGAACAAAATAGCCCTTTCTATAAAACATCAGTTGAATAGACAACTTGTAGAAGCTCCTTCTACAATGGCTTCATCAGATTGGAGTTTACAGATAAAAAGTACAGCTTTAAATAGTAAAGGCTAATTGTAGTTCTGAGGATCCCAAATGTAAATCCTCTTGTTATTTATGTATTCTTGATATCTTACAGAGTGGCGGCATTGATGTGAACATAAAAATCTTGCATCAAAAAATTCACTGCTGGGTTCATATGTAACCCACTGATCTTATGACTGCAGCTGAAGCCAGCAGCTGTTGAGTTTATTATTTAATTGGGTCCAGTGACTGCTTGCCCACTGACTGACAAAATTCCTCTTTAGTGTGGTTGCTGAAGGCTGTATGATTTTGCGGCTGATGCAAAGGGCACCCTAAGAAGCATTGAACTACAAAATGAACTGTATATGGTAATGCATATGTGGAATAGAACATCCTAAATTATTTATACAAAGACATTTATTTCCTTTAACAGCAGGGAAATAAGGCAGGGCTGGGAGTTGAGAAGGCTGAATTTTAATCTCATTAAGCTGTTTTTTTTCTCTTACAGTTTAGAGTTATGCTCCTTTACTTTACTTTCCTGGTTCTACAAATATAGATACAAATTTTTTTCCCAAAAAGGAGCTGGTATAAATGTGCATCTGGTGTTGGTACTCAACAAATACAAAATTAATTACTGATCATAATGACAAGTGCAAGGTTTCCATTTGGTGAAATTAAAATCTATGTTCAAACCATATGGAGGTCAAAATCCCAGTAAAGCGAAAAGTTGGTTTTAAAGAAAGCTGTAACAAAGCATTTGGATAGCCTTTTCCCCATTAAACCAACACAGTATTTTCAGCTGTAGCACGCTCCAAGCTATCATTTATGTATCATTTAATGAAGAGAGAGGAAGATAATGGGAAACAGTGAATGCTTATACTGAGAACACAACCAAAGATATTTTAAAGGAATATCTGTGGTTCACTTGTGCTCTCTTCTGTAAACTCTTTGCTGTACCTTGAACAGTGAGCTCTGCAGACACAGATGCCTTCCCAGCGCTGTTCACCACTGTGCATGTGTAAATTCCTGAATCAGTGAGCTGAGCATTTTGGATTTCCAAGAACTGGATGCCTGTTTTCTCAAACATGTTGAAACGCTCATTTTGCTGCAACTGAATATCACCCTGCAAATATCACAAGACACCATGAGACAGCTAGCTATTGATAAGAGAAGGGGAGAAAGAAACTTTTTTGTAAAACATCAGGTCAAAATTACTTTCTCCTTTCTTTTAGCCAAATTCCTTCTATGAATAATACTCAGATGGTATAAACAAAAAACTATATCCAAAAGTTCTATAATTCATATCTGCAGGAGGCTGTTTTTCCCCACATTTTTCCACCCACTCATCTCAGTTTGGTTTTGGCTTTTCATTACTTACTATATCCATATTCCTAGAAAAATTTCTTTTCTCTGTATGTGGGCTCAAACCAGTTTTCTGCTCATGTTTGTTCCACGAAGTCAAACATCACACATTTAAGCAAAAAATTCCACACTGGGGAGTAGTTCTCCGTCCCTCAATAGCTCCTTTATATTGTATTACTTCAGGAACTGGAAAAAATTCTGCATAAGAGGACCTCGGCAGTGGCCAGGTGGGGGTGGCAGAAGGCATTAGGCATACATTAAGAAAGGCATTGCTGCAACACAGCTCCTTTGCAGTGCTACAGTGGAATTAAATCATAAGGTATGGCTTTGAGGCAGGAAGAAATGCATGTGATTCTATGCTGTCTGTTACAAATATTAGCTAATCAGAATGACAATTTTTGCCTTTAACTTCTATGAAATAATTGACCAACACCTCATTTGTGAGCAAATCAGAGCTTCTGCTCCAGCAGCAGCTGTTAAAGAGGACTCCCTCGCTATCAGGCACCACAGCTTTTCCTATTCTAAGTTTAGGAAGGGAAAGTGTGCAAATCAACAATTTGTAGGACTTTGGTCCGTAAACATTAGGGAAACACTACAGTGTTTTCAGATGCTGTCATTCCTGAAGTCTCTATCAACTTACTGCTATCTGGGTGCTGTAAGTCCTATTTGAATAAAATAAGCTAGTTCATGTCAGAGGTGTGGTGGTGGTGATACAGTAGGAACTTCTGTTCTTTGCAACTGAACAAGTAAGAAAAGAGGAAAGAAAACAATAAACAGAGTAAGACATTTACACAAAAGCTTATTCATTAGTTCTGAAAACTGCAATTTTAATTGTTTCTAAAGCTTCCATGCTGTATGGAAGGTGGTCATATGTTTACTCTGCACTAACCGGATGTGATCCAGCAGCCATATAAATTAATTTCCATGATACTGAAATACCTACCACTCAGCAGGACCCTGCAGCGCCATCCTGACATGATCAGAAGCATTGTGGGTCTGAGCTTGTTTGCAGCTAGCCAAAGAACGTGCGTGATTACCTGTTAACCCATGCCTTATGAACAGGGATGCAAAAACATGCTTCACAACAATCTGCCAGTAAAACTCTGATAAAGAGCAACAACACATTTACACTTTAGAGTGTATGTATTATTGAAAGACAGCTTCATGGTGCTCAAACTAGGTGCTAAAATAATATTACGAAAGCCTAAAGAAAACCAATTTAACCAAAGTGATGGATTGAGGCTAAGTTAATGAGAGTGGACTGGTTGCCTGCAGGCCAGCAATGGTATGACTATTGAACCTCTGAACAACACACCTGTGGGATTTTACAGAATAATATATGTAGACCTGCAAGTGTCGAAATACGCTTAAGGACATAAACATGAACAGAACTCATGGAGCTGCTAATAACAAGAACTTCGCATACTTCATTCATTTGATCAGACAACGAATACCCGATTATAGAATAACGCATTACAGAAGCTGACAATCAATAGCAAAATATACAACATAACTTCTAACAAACTGCAAAAACACGCATGAAAAAGTACCAAAGTGTAGATCCAAACTGCTGGGTTGCTAGTCCCTAATTGCGATTTACCACACAGCCCTGAACAACGAGAACTGAATGACAAGTCCTGTTTCGCACTGAGTTGCACAGCTGGAAACCCTGAGCAAGTCTGGTGGGACTGGAAGCAGGCTGCTGTGGAGCAGCTGCATTGCCGACTGCCCGAGAGCCAGCAGGCCCAAGAGAACTGACGGCAGCTGGAGGGAGAAGCAGGCTCTAGATGGAGCCGCCAACTGAAGGAGATGTCTTAGTGAGTGCTTCCACAGCAAGAGGCTGCTTCTTTTCTGAGATGTACCCTGGCATTCTTGTATTACAAACAACAAGGATAAGTCTGGAATAAAGCAGACAAGGACTTGGAAGCATTTCCCTGCTCTATGAGCAGTTTTCTGGGTTTTTTGTGGATTCTTCCCCCCCACCTCCTGAAAACCTGGAGACACCAGAAGAAAATTAAAGCTCTGAGAAAAACTTTTTTTTTTTTTTTTTTTTTGTACTATACATAAGGCAACTGTCTGTTGACGGCTGAAGAGGAGCAGGATGCAAACAGAGCAGTCATGTATTTGGTCTTCCAAATCAAAGAAAGTAATTTTAGTTCCCTAAAATACTAAAAGTTT
Organism: Chroicocephalus ridibundus; assembly: GCF_963924245.1. Lineage (NCBI taxonomy): Eukaryota > Metazoa > Chordata > Aves > Charadriiformes > Laridae > Chroicocephalus > Chroicocephalus ridibundus. Next base: position 12,202,657 of record NC_086290.1, on the reverse strand, counting down.
CAGTAAAAATGGCCTAATCTGTGTAATAATTATCACCTGAATGCTCTGTCCTTACTAACAAAAAAGCATTTGGAGATCTCGTCTAGGCCCAAAGGGGGGACTAAGGCTTAAGTCTTCAATGCCTTTTTAATAGTCTAATGAATTTTAAGTATTGATCATTTATAGAGCTTTTTTGTAAATGACAGGTGCTTACCATTCCCAATTTTAATGCAGATGTGAAGCTGACAGATCAGGTCTCCTTTATTTTTTGTCAGACACTTTTCTGCTACCACTGTCTTATCAGAGGTCAGACTGAAACAGTTGAACTGTTGTTTATCTCCCTTGGATTTATTTTTTTTTTAATTTGCAAAAAACAATCATGCATGCCAAAACCCAATCATATCTGTTAATTCCTAAACAGTTAATTTTCTTTTCAATTCAATTTCATGTCTTTACAAACACCATCTTCATTCTAATGTACGGGTGAAACCCAATGTCAGCGATACAGAAAAGGCAATTTATGACTGAGCCACTGACATGGGTCTTGGGAAATACACCTGTAATTTTCACAGCTGTCAGAGACTCCTCTGTAACCACAGTCAAAGCATTAAATCCCTGCAGACCTTCTCTATAAAATAGAGATGATGATAATATTCACATTTCCCATCTTTTTCTATTTCTCTTATCTAGTTAGTAAAGTCTTTGGGCAAGTATGTCCCATACTCGTTATTTTTAGAACAGAACCTGGATCTTGTTTGGTGCTTTCAGATTATTTTTTTGTACAAATATTTTCAACAATGAGACAGATAAGGGAGAAGTTTATACTGAGAAGGAAGGCTATTATGTTTTGTGAATTTATTCAGTTTAAAAATGAGGAAGAATATGGCTCTCCTTGTAGGTAAATTCTCATTATGGTAATTTGCAGTGGCAAGTGCATTTCATCCTTTCAAGTCACCAAATTTCAAAAGAGTAAGAAAACATTAATTTTTTGGGGAAATCATACCTTAAACCAAGTTACTTGAGGCTGAGGTCGTCCTGTTATTTTACATGAGAATTTGCCTGTTTGGCCTTCACGCACAACAACTCTATTGGGTTTTGTAGCAAACTTGGGTGGACTTTCTCCCCAGATGCTTGGCCTGTGCTCCACAGATGGAACAGTAAGTCTTCCCCTGGAAAGGCAATTGACATCCTGGTTTTACAGAAGAACTGGAAGCGGTTGTGGTTTGAGCACACTTTAGGAAGCATTTTAGACCAGTGGTTTGCCAACAAGGGTATATAATTGGTGGCAAACTAGATGGTAGTTACACAATATTTTTTTTGGCCAATGGAAGAAATGGAAATGCTGGTGATGGCTGCTCTTGACTCCTCATGCAACTGAATAATATGATGCTACACACCCTCATCCAGCGTACACATAACCCACATAACAGAACTTGGGGACAATTTCAGTTGCTTATGAGCAGAGCTGGGCAAACCAAATGATAGGAAACACTGCATGCATCTAGTTTGTCCCGTTTTCTGTTTCTTAATTGCCTCCTAATAGATTATTTGTGCATACTTGTTCACTGTTCACAGATCTTTATCATGTAATTGGTTTTGCCGTTGAGTGCAATGACACAGTAATTTCTGATTTATGAATCAGCAACTTGTTTTTGCAACATTTCTCACATGTCCTGGTAAAGATTTTTGGTTTGAGGAAGGCTTCTGTTTGGAATTGCATTCACTACAATGTTTGCAAAGCAAACATGAGAAGGGCACGAAACCAAAGTACACCCATCCCGGGTGAATGTCTGTAAGTGTATGAATGTCTGCCCAGCTCTACTAACAAGGATGGCACAGCTGAAAAACGACACATGGAATGAAACTAGAGTGACAGCAGTGACTGCAGTCCAAACCCCTCAGTTACACAGCCGTAAAACATAAAACATCAAGCAGTACTGTATCAAGAAAAAAAAAAAAAAGAGCAACTTCAGGTCTATTAATGTCAAAGGGAACACTCACACTCTTTGCTCTGAAGCCCTGGTATGACAAAGACACATATTAGCAGATGGCAGACGGTGATTTATTTTTTGTTTTTTAACCTTTAATTTCAAGCAAATGGAACCATTTTCAAGGCCTTCTTTTCCAGATGGCCTTTTACTACACGCAAGTAAGATGTGTCAATACCTCACCATTTCTACCAGGTGTCAGATACTAACAGAGACCTCATCGCTTTAGTCCAAGGTGCTGCCAAGACATGACGGTTGCCATATAGGCAGCTCGAGGTTTCTAAGTAAGAGACGATACCATAATGAAAGGATTTACATGGACAAGAGGACCAGCAAAAAGTCTTGGGAGAGAAGGGTGACTGTGATATGCTAAAAAGGAAAACACTTTATCACATAATTAAATATCTGATAGCTTTTAATGTCATCCTCCTCATGCTACCACTAAAGCAGACCATAAATGTGTATTAAAGAAGTTTTTTAGTGACCATCTTTAGGTGGTGTTTCTATATTTATATACCTATACACACATACTAATGCATTAGAAGAAAATCAACTGCTCGCTAGCCTGCAGCTTTATGGATGTTTCCTAGACATACACAAACTGTAACGTATTTTTTTTTCTTTTTCCTCCTGCCTGTTTATGTAAGGTATAAACTTTCCATACCATAAAATTATTAATACTGAATAGGAGTAGAACACATGAGAATGAAAAATGAGGATAATCATTCTAACTGCATGCAATACAATGGATTAGGCTAGTGCTTTGGAAAGTCTGACTGTATAACAAAACAGCAGTCTTGACTGTCTTTTCTTGTTTTGATTATTTAGAATGTCTGTATTTCTGTAGCACATTTGCAATACAGACATTATCATGTAAAAGCCTTCCTGACTACTCAGTTTCACTTACTATTTTCACTGTTGATCTCAGTTAATTTTAAAATTCAAACCATACATAAACAATATTCCTATCAATGACAAAATTCAAACCTTCAGTTTTAACTATCTGTATTCTGATCACAAACATAATCAGAAGTGTGTATTTTTGTCTACATCCAGGGAGACTCAGTCCCAGGGATATAAATCAGAAATAATTCTGCTTAAATTCAAGGTACTTATAAAGAAATGAATTCAGCTGTTGGAAGAATTAGGCCTGGGGCTTTAAAAACAGTGGCATTCACTTCATTTTAAATTCTTACTGAAGTGCAGAAAGCACATGACAGCAAGAAGGCTCCTCTGTATGCCAGCATAGATCACCCCATCAACCCATTCTTGCTAACAGTTACTCCAAAACAGAACAATACTTTCTTCTGGACCACAGTTTACCCACTGTGTTTCTTGGAAATTCTTAAATTATATGTGAGAGAATGATGATTTCAGTTGCTTTTATTTCTTGCTGGTGACTCTAAAAGCAGTATTTGCTCTGGCTTTAGAAGATGACTGTCAGGTCATGGAAGATGTGAGGAAGGATTTCTGAATATTGCAGATACCAGCAGAATCTTCTGTTTTCAGCCAGATTAATTCCTGTCAGTAGGAGGGAGCAGTAGCTGTATCACGCTACTTATGTCTTCCTGACAGCCTCAACCGTTTTACTAAGAGCAGCTCTCATAGTAGCTATTCTGCTTGGGATAAATGGAGATTTGGACTTAGAGCATTTGAGTTCACAAATATGGAAGTGTTTGTTTTCAGATGTTGCTGTACCTGGCACTGCCCTGCTTCTGAGAGCCCACACATTCTTGCTATCCCCATCTCACAAGTGTGAGAAATCATGCAAAGCAGTTACTCTATTCCAGTGCAATGCTGTGGAGAACTGAGTCGTTAACCACCAGGCTTTGCTTTCCTCTATTACCTCTGATTCTTGCACAGGTAAGGAGCCTGTAAGGATACATTTCCAGTGAGGAATTACTGAGAACTGGACAACAATCCAACCCTTTTTGACTGGCCCTCAAAGTGAATCAGAGCTAAAGACAAAATGCAAGAGGCACTTAAAATGGGGAGAAGTGGTTATTCTTTACAAAGAGTGATTTTACTTGTTTTCCTACCAAAATCTATTTAGGTGTCTGTTAAACAATATCAAAGCCAGTGGACTTCTTACCCAGGGGTTTTGGCACTGGATGGCAGGCTGTATTTCTTCAAGGAGTTTCCTGTAAGCATAAGACAGAAAGGCAGGAAGTCAGTTTTGTCAAGAGCATTGGGAATTACAGATACTGAAGACTATGTAAAATAGGCATTTCTCCAGGTTTCAAACGTAAAGGAGGAATGCAACACCTGCAGTATAAGTTTATGTCATCTGTACTCCAAAGTTAGGCTCTCCAATTTCCAAAACAAGTTTTAGCAGAGTTACCATCTAATCCTTGGCCTCAGTAACAAAACTGCAGATTATTCATGCAAGAATATTTTTAAACAAGTGAATGAAGCACTGTGTCTAATTTCTACAGTGCAGCACTAATTCAAATTAAGATAGAAAAAAAATGGTTTTGGACGCTCAAAGAGGTCTTACTTTGCTGGGTTTGGTTTTTAGTCCTGTGCTAGCCCAGGGTATCTTTTCTGTAAAACGATTCTTTTTGAAGCTCAATAGTTCATCATGTTTGCTGGGGTGAGCAATAGGGAAATGTGAACGAAACCGTGTAAGCTCAGCGCCATCTACTGCACACAGCACTCCTGGTAGCTTTGGCACATTAAAAAAAGGGCAGTGACCTGGGGTAGATCCAGAGTGGCAGCATGGAACGAACAGCTCTGATGGCTGTGAAAAAAATTTGTTCTAGAGACTTAGAAGAATCTACATTACTGTCAGACAGGACTGCCATGGAGGATGGGAAGACTAGATTTTGTTTCAGGCACTCGTTGGTTCAAGTAGCAGTCAGCCCCACAAAGAAATCTTTCCTGAGAAGAGAAACAATCTGTGCTTTGCGATGTTGATGCATAGAGGGATTTTTAGAATAAAGAATTCAAATTTTTTAGAACAAAGATTTGTAGACTAAAGACCATAAATACTTAAACTCTGAGAAATTCAGTCATTGGCTACTGCCGTGAAATTGCTTTTAAACTGCAAAAAGCCCAGGTCAGAAAATCTGATATAAAAACAGCTTTAAAAAATCCTCCACCTCCATGCAAGTTGTCACTCATAAAAGTTGTCACAACTTAAAACTGGCGGAAAAAAAGATTTTGCATAATTTTTACAACAGAAGGCAGTAACAATCATGCCAGATCTATGCATATTTCAGTATGTACTCTGAGGATATCTGTTAGAGATTTTCACTCTGAATAAACCTTAATGCTGATTGTTTCAGGACTGCTGCCGATTTTTTCTTTGCTTCAAGAATTCAACACCAAGTTGTGACCTGAGGAGCTTTGATATTCAACAGATCTTGGACATGACGAAGTTGCAAAGAGAGAACTAGTACAATTGATTTCCAACCTTCCCTGGCTTTGTGTCACTTTTTACATTTTAAATTTGGCAGTTTGCAACTATCTAATATGCAGATGTTCTTATAAAAATTCCTGGGTTTGATCCTGGCCGTTTCCTGTGTGACATTAAGCGTGCAATTACAACCAGGCGTTCAGCTTAGCAAATAGAAACATGCATGGAGAACTCCAGGAACGCATTGCCTCAGTGTGCCTATCTGATAGGCTGTGAAGCAAGCAAGATTGCCACAGTTTTTACTGCCGGGGGAAAATACTAACTTTCCAGGCCTTCGTTTCTGTACTGAGTGGTGGCTTCCATGAAAACTGAAAAGTTTACACGAAAGTCTTTAAAGCTAGGTGATCATCATACACATCTGAAACTGAATACACATTTTACCTAGCTATAGACGTGTGGTTCCCTGCAAAATGTCTTAAACTGTGAAATGCACTTAACTCTTGCATCAGTGAGAAAGCATGTGTGTACAGTTGTGATTTTAACCAGAAAGTTTAACACAGCTTGTTCATTTAATTAAACTATAACTGCAACAGGATAAGTATCCTCTTACCTTCCACTGTCAGTTCCACAGTCACTTGACGAACCCCACCATCATTTGCAGCCTCACAGGTGTATTTACCACCATCACTTTCCTGTACACCTTTGATTACCAAGCTGAATATCCCCCGAATGCTGCGGTCCACGACATAACGGTCTCCTTCTGGGACAGGATGCCCATTTCTGTACCACGTGATCTGAGGCTCAGGGTAGCCTCTGACCTGGAAAGATGTGAGAGAGAGTGGAGAAAGAAGGCAAACAAAACAGATGATGGTATTAGGAAGAAATGTTGGACATTTAGCAATGCAGTGGAAAGTTCTTGACACAGGAGCTGTTAAACACATACTCTTTGCAAGCCAAATGGCAGAACACAATGAAATGAAAAAAAATCTTGGATAAGTCAAACTGTTAAAATCATAAGACTACTCAGGCAGATAGATACCTACACAGGAAAGCTTCCCACTATAATGGTTTACCTGCAGAAGCATAGTGACAGTGCCAACAAAGAATCCTGACACCTGGGTCCTCGTTGTTCAGAGACTCAACGGCAGTAGTGCTACAATACCCTTAAGTATGCAAGATTGCAAGGTATCTACACCAAAAATTTCTAGCATGGTTGCCAAGGATTAAGCTTACATTGTAAACCTGTATGGAGCCATCTAGTTTTCAAGTGTGCTGAGATATAGTACCTCCTGACAATATATAGACAAGAAATGCAGACACATACCAAATTTTGTCATGATCTTTAAAAGCAGAAGATAAGGGTATAATTTGAGAAAGTGTCATTAAGGGTCATTCTCATGTTATGGTGGTAGGGGGACTATAAAGACCTAGAGATATTCACACAAACACACTGCTCAACTTAAAGAGCTTTGTGGTCTACTGTTAGCCCAAAGAGGAGTTTTCAACAAAATGAACCAGTCCTGTGCTCGTTAAATAGCAACCATATTAATATATCCTTGCCTGCTATGGCATTAATGATACCTTCAGATTTGCAAGCAGATTCTCAGTTGGTACAACTAAAGACTGTTGGCACAACTGAGAATGGAGTTATTGATTTCAATTGAGCTGCTGAAACCTGCTGAGGATCTGTGTCTTTCTTTCATAAAAGAATGGGAAAAGCAGACATACACCAGTTTCCATCAAAGAATTAACTCCGCAGGCAAAGGTTCCTCCTCTGCTTTATGAGAGATGCCATCCTCTTTGAAGGTTGCTTTAGTATGTGTTAACTGTTAGCACACTTCCCCAGTCATAACAACTCCTGATTACAGTATTTCTCCCTTCTTTCTTATTCCCCGACTCTGATATGTTAGCTCTCCACCTTCCGACTGTTTGATCCTTTGCCTACATGTCATGAAGTAACTGAGTGGATCAAGATGAGCTGGGATGAGTAATAGCTGTGGCTGTGTTTGCTCACTGGGAAAGGAGCAATGTTGCATTTTGAACTACGTTATCAAATCTTGGCAACTGAACAGGAAGTCCCTTCAACCTCCAGGTGGGCAAAATATTGATGATCTGTCTTGAGTTGAAGAAGGCTTGGTTGTGGCTTGTGCAAATTCCTCCCAGCATTCTCCTCTCAGTTTCCAATCTGCATTTCAGCTCTGCTTTCTTCTGACTGCACAGCACTTACTTTCCAAATTACAATCTTTAGCCAACCAACCTTACCCATTCCTAGGTTCTCTTCTTTCAAAACCTTTCATTTTCAGTCCAGCCCCACCTCACTCCAGCTGGGTTTCTCATCTGTTGGAGCTTAACCTGCAGCTGTCAGAAATTTTTTCTTTCCTTTAATTCCTTGGGTATCAGTTCAAACAAATTAATTTTGCCAGTGATGTGGCGACCCCTTCTTCCTGGCACTACTTACTCAATAGGACATTAATGTTTGCCAAGAGCATGAATTTGCTGAATAAGATGGAGAAACTTTCCACTTCTGCTACAAACTTCTCAAGTTCTTTCTGAGGCTATCTTTACCTAAGTAAGAGCCGTATTCTATGGAGAATACATTGTGGGATCCTGCGCAATGGGGAGTTGATTGCCGTTTAAAAATACCACGGCATCTTTCTACAGCTCTTTGTGGCCATGCCTTTTCTTTCCTGTGCTTTCTGAAAAACAGCGGCTCCCACTCAACCATGCCCCATAACACTACTCCAGCATATTGCTTTAGTGCTTGCTCAGAGGGTGGGCTTCCAGGAATACCTTTTTCAGCACATCTCATTTTCAGAAAGAGGGAGTTGTGAAGCATCATATGAGATTTTGAGAGTAGCATAGCTCTTCTTAGTTGATAAAGTGCTCACTGGTACAGAAACTGACTTGTACCAAAGAACGGTTTTCTTACTATTAACTTGTCAATGCCCTCCTGCCTGTCTTTTTATTTTAGGTTAAGAAACCAACAGATAGATTAATGACTTACCCAAAGCCAGAGAGTATATTAGAATGGAGTTTCTACCTCTCATTCTTGCTTCACTGGATATTACAATTTCCTTGAATTTGAAATATTTTAAGCAAAATGGCTTTGAAACTGCTATTTCAAGTGAAATAGTAAAATGACCGAGTAGCGCTTGAATTGGTGTGAAGAAAGAACCACCTTTGCAGTGCATCACATCGCAACCTCTTTACTAACAATAGTCTAGCCACATCTGTTTACAGCTGCTGAGATTCTGGCCTGTGAATACAAGTCATCAATTACACATCACCTAATACTATTTTTTCCAATTCACAATCATTCCTTCTGGTGTATTTTCTTCTATGTATTTTTCAACCCAGCTTCAAAGCTCCCAAGCATAAACCTTCCATCACTTATCCCAGGGAACAATTGGGGCTGAACCAATGGAAAACACCTTTCTTCCATTTTTCTTTTTGTTTTATCATATTCTTAAGTCCCTCTTGGACCACACAGGGCCATTTTTACCTGACCCCTCAAGCTCTGGTAGACCATTATACATGCTCTTCCAGTATCACACGGCTCAGCCTACATTAAGCATTTTTACATTTCTTCCATGTGTTTATTTTATGTTTGCTATGTCTGTATTATTTTGCTCATCCACACCTCTACACTGAGGAAATGCCATAGAGAAAATTACTAACACAGGCGATCAGCATGCCATTTCCTTTGAAAAGGTTGAGTCATTCCCTTCCCAAACTCTGTATTTTTTTTCTTTCATTGTTTGTCAAAAATGATATGATGGGAAAGCAGAAGTTTACAGAAATGCTCTGTTGCAAGGATTTATTTCAGGTTTGGGTTTGGAATGCATTTCAAACTGAGCCAGCCCTCTCTGAAATACATAGTTTTGCCATAAAAGTGTCAGGGACCCTTAAACGAATCACTGGTTACTAGGTTTTGATCCTAATGGATCAATTCCAGAACTGCAGCAGGTTTTATATTCCTCCCTAACCTTTCCAGGGCTTACTAAAAACATCTGCCTTGAATAAATCCACAGCAAAGAGAAATTTATCTGTTTATTTAATGCCCAGCAGCAGAAGGCTATAACCTTTATTTACAGCTTGGCCTGTGTGAGTATTGCCAGTCCCAGTGAGGCTACAGCTTTTCTTTACCTGCTGTACAACACTAACAAGTGGAAAACTGACAGCAAGCAGCAAATAACCATTGTATTAGCCCAAACATGAGTTTTGAGTTTTTGTCTGGACCCTTCAGCTGCTTAGAGTCTTCTTGGAAAAGTCTGCTAAGGTAAAACAGGCCTTCTGCTCTATGCCTCAGCTCAGCAAGTGGAAAGAGCTAAGAGAGAACCTGTTGCCCGTGCAGCTTCCAGAGTTAAGATTCAGTTCTGCATCTAGGTCTGGGGGAAATGGGATGGCACCAGGTTCCCAAAGAAAAGAAATAAGGAGAAAAAACCTATTGAAGCTGTACTCTGAAGGACAGTATTATTAAAAACTGAGCTGCTACAAAATAGTCCGCATTCTCACAAACCTAAAGGCATCCAGTGACCACCGATGCCAGAATATTCAGTGATCCTTCTTGTTTGAAAGCACAGGAAAGATTTTCTAAAACTTGGCCTATATCTACACTCCATAAAAGAACTCTTTATATACCAATTTCAAAAAAGCATAGGTTTGCCTACTTAAATGCATCACAGCTGCAATAGCAGTTTAGGACAATGAGATGCCCTCTTTTGTCTCATGCTTTTACCTTCAAAGTCATATCCTGCTTTGTAACAACTGTTGCTGTCTCCAGTAAGGTTAACAATGAACACAAACCCATAGCATCCAAAGACAGTCAGCCATAAGTGACAATAAACCAAAGTGTAAATAACTGTGAAACACTGATGGGGTGTGTACTATTACTGTCACTCATTTTGACAGTAACACCTTAAGACTATTGGAAATGATGGCAAACATTACAGGACATATATTTTAGCATTACAAATGTTATACTGGCTGAGGTATTCCATGCTTGATGGTAAGGACTAGATAAACATCCCATGTTGCTGCTCAAGGTCACATCAACATACAAGCAATGAGATCAGGAAGAAAACAGCTATCAAAAGGATGTCTTGGTTTGCAAAATTCCCCCAAATTACATCATATATAGACAGGCACATCAAAAATTGTGCTAAGACTGGCAATGATACAACTGTTATGAAGTTGCTATTCAGAATAACTCCCCTCATAGAGATGATTTCATATGCTGCAATATGAATTCCACTAATGACTAAAATTCCTCTCAAGACACAATCCTTCTCCCATGAAGTCAGAATTCTAAAACATTGAGATTCTGTCAGCACATAGTATTCAGTTGTGCTGCTATTTCTGTAGACCACCTTTGCCTTTAATTCCACAAAATCCAGAATTAAGACCTATGTACGTAAACTATTCAATTGTTGAATAAAAGAATCAATTGTATTTGGGTGGTTCAATCCATCTAAAAAAAAAAAAAAAAGGTTTTGAATTTACCTTTGAAAGACAGAAATATTCTCTATTCAACTTTTTATACTTCACATGCTATTTAAAATGTAGGTTTCAACTCAATTTGCATACCTTGCTGATTTTTGAGGAAGGTTGTCCCCTTTGTAGGCTGTTAAAGAATAACAGAGTGTAGCAGGTAGCATTTGACATCCTAAAATAAGCAGGTTTGCTTCTCCTGTAGCTAAGGGACACTTATTTTTGACACCTGGTTCTTAGTGAGAAGAATTTGGTATCATAACTTTCTATTTATATTTGAGATGGAAAATTACAGAATATACTTCTTAGAGAAAATGTATGGAAGTTCTTGTTGCTTTAATTAACATGTGGACTGATAAAGGGTTCTGCAAAAATAGACTTTTCCACTTGTCTTGAGACTTCAAGGGATATGCAGCCCTTGAGGCTATTAGAAGTGATGCTCTTAGCCTGTATCTCATTCATTGCAACACAGAGAAATAATTTATTGAAAATGCTAATGGTTAGTAGTGTAGCTAGCACATTTATAGTTAGACTGTAGTTTCTGGAAGCATTAAAACAACATGAAAACAAAGTTTGCATGACCAGGGTAACAAGTCTTACAAGAAGAATGGCAATAATGAGAAATGTTTTTTAATGCATAAAGCTTCCTGCAAAGCAGAAGAGAAGAAACTATTTCCCACATCTATAGTGGACAGGACAAGGAACAGACATTTAAGAGAAATTGGCCAGTAGGTTAGTAGATGATGTCTGACAACAGTGACCTCCTTTAGAAGAACAGCAAGGGTTTTGCTTATTTGGCTGCCTGCCTGCCTATCTTAACATTAAGGAACGTCAGAAAGCGAGGTAACCTTTAGAGAAGGGTTTGTAGCCTGTCCTCTGTTCCATGCCCACCTTCAACCAGAAACTAGTCATTTCTGGGAAGTACATCTCAGAAAAGGCCATAGATATCAGAAGCTGCAAAGGGATAAAAAGAGGACAGCCTCAGTTATAATTGTCAGTTGTTACCATTGATCTCCAAATTGTATGCTTTGGGTAGATTCATTAGAAGTCACACCAGGAGGAGATGTCAAGGGACATGTGGAAAACCATTCAGAATCTCTGACAAAGTTTGACCTTTATTCTGCTACCTGCAAACAAAAGCCTGACACAAAAAAAGAAGGGACTTGGCACAGCAAATACTCATTACTAGCAGGGCATGAACTGCTTGCACCTTTTGCAAAACTTAGAGTATTGATCCATCAGATTGTATCAAGAAAGCACAAGAAGAAATGTGATTAAGTAGCATGAAAATTTTTTAAGTGTAATTCTACTCAAAGAAATGAAGGTATAGGAAAAAACAACGTATAGCACTTACACTTGAAATGCAGTAGTGACTGTATAGTGTACCTCTTCTTCCAGTGTATAGGTCTTAGCAAAAATGGAATATTATTCTTTTTATTGCAAGTTATGTATTATATGGGCTGGTCTGAAGGTCATATAGCTGACGGCTCTCATGCAGCCTGAAGAGACTCAATCCAGACAGTAACAGCTGTTCTGTGGATGCGGCTCATCCTAGGTCCTACAAGAAAAGAGGTGTTTCCCATAGTCATCAGACTCTAACCAGTGTCTTCTATCTTCCTTGAATCAAGAGCCAAGAGTTTTTGGATCTGAACCTTGATCAAAAGACTTGTGAGGGGAGTGAAGTACTTGAGAGCAAATTTAGCAAAGGATGCTAAGAACTGGATACACTGTAACACGTGCTCTGTCCATACGGATGGAGCTGTGCGCTCTAATAAGAAAAAAAGCCTCGTCTTGATGTAATTGTTCATACAGATGTGAGCTTTTAATGTCAGTCTTAGGAAAAGAAGTACAGCAAAACTGTGGAGACTACAACATGAATATTGTGAATACAACTCCACCTAATAGGTGGTATATTTTTATTTTAATTTAGATTTTTTGGTTAGTGCAGGTGGGAAACATGGTTCTGGCCAGTGCAGCTCTTTTGTAAGTCTCATAACAAAGCTTTGGTTAGGCTCAAGCTGCAGTTTGCTCTAACAAATGAACAGCAGATGTTCTTGATAAAGGAAAGTGGACATGATACATTGTTAAGCTCCTTCTGAGACTTTAAACACACACAAACTATATCTCAAGAATAGTTTATCCATTTTAAAAGCTTGCTTCCAAAGCAGAGAACTTGTCTGGCACAGTTAAACATGAAAATGTTAAATATTTGGAGACCTTGCAAACAAAGCAAATAACCTACCTCTTCTACAGAGCAGTCTAGAATCTACAATTGCCTCATTTAAAGCAAAACCAAAATACATATCAGGGCTAAACATAGCTCACTTCAAAGTATTACCTATTGTTCGTACAAGAAACAATAATGGTCTTTCCGTAAACCCTGGGTATGTTTTTGTTTAAGCGTTGAACTCTGGTACACTGCATCTGCTGTTTAGGTTTCTTGTTCCACATGCACACAGTCCTCATAAGTTAGTTCTTTGGGCAGAACCATAACTGGAACACAACTCTGAAAACATAAGTCTTCACAACTGGTGTGTGCAATTATCTGTTTCTTCTCCCAAATGGTGTGGAGCAGGGAGAGAAGAATGACAACACAGGCCTTCAAACAGACCGTTATCTTGCAAAAAAAACCAAACCGCCAAAAACCGAACCAAACCAGCAAAAATAAAGTAAAAGAGAAACAAAAATCAAAAGTAGAAAGTAGAATCAAACATCTGCAAAGCACTACCAAATACTACAAATCATTCTTCAGGCACTTATCTGCAATTCTGGCAATCACTGCATTCTTTCCTTAAGCAACCTCAGACCATCCATAGTTACATCGAGCTCCTTCTCAAGATTTCACCCATAGAAGTTTCAAACCCTAGACATTTTGCTTGATTCTCATTTGTGGCAATGAAAAGAAAACCTTCGCCAAATTGAACTCCTTAATATCGCTAATGGTAACATCATGAGTAAAGGAAATCTAATATTCTTTTAGTCGAGTAGAAAGACCATATGCCACAGCACTAACATAAAAAGGCTGCAAGATTTGTCATTGTCCTGTTTGCCCTGATGCGAGCTATGGAAAAATTACTTGGAGATGCAATTCATAGAATTCAATGCAAAGGGTAAGAAGATCCAGAAGGTACAAAGAGAATTAGCACTTTCTTCCTATTTATTAAAAGCTGTTCCTTTAAAATGATTATTTCAATGCAAACGTAAGTGTGCCATATGAAGTTCTTCCTAGTCCGATGGAAAAACCTGTGGCCCAATTTCAGAAGATGCTGAGTAATGTGTAGTTTTCACTGACTTAAAACACGATAGTGAGTGCTGAGCACATCTGGCTCATTTTGACTGCTGTACCCAATTATGGGGATATGAATGAAAACCTGTATACTTTAATTTATTTTTAAAAGTCCCACAATATCATAAACTTACAAGGACCGAGTTCAGATTATGGATCCCGAATCTATACTGTAGATCATAGGATATAATTACAGGATCCAGGTGAGACAGAAGCTAGGGAAAAGTAAAGAGTTAAAGGATTCTCTAAGCTTTCACACGAGTGAGCCTTTCACAGAGTTTCACTTCGCTGTCTGGCAATGTGCAAGGGTTTCTGCAGGAGCTTGGCAAAACGTCCATTCATCCTAGAAAGCGTGGAATGATTTGATCACGTGGAAGAATAAGTTTCTGCCATGCTTCTGTGCTTATTCCCTCCCTGACACTAGTACTGATGCTCTAGAATTCTGTAGCAAAAGATAAAAGTTTATCTTATACAAAATTCCTTGACTCTGATGAAAACTCATTAGATCTTGCTTCATTAATTCTGCAATGCTCCATTTGGCTGGAAGCATGCTTTCTGTTCAGATCATAAACCAATGCTGGGATTACATGCACACTATTTAGATAATCTGGAAGAAACATATGTAACTGGGTCTAGTGAACTATTAGCGTACTTCACAATTCCTAATTGTCTAAGTAGGAATTCGGGTACCCAAGGGCAAAACTTACATCTTAAAATGTGTAAAGATACATGCACACAGAAAACATACACAAACGCAGCCGTTATGGTGGTCGTGGGCAAAAGATGTTACAAGAAAGGAAAGGTACCCAAAACAGTAATGAACTGGAGAATTCATGAAAAACAGAAAGCTTCTTTGTAAGGAGAATACTTTGGACCCTACGTTTGTGTGAAGCTTTGCAGAAATTATGCAAATAAAGCTGGTTTGGATTTTCCATCTGAAAATGTCAAGTTATGAGATGGTCACAAAACCAGGTTTGCCTCATGCATGTAGTGGAAATCCAGGGAACAGCCAGAACTTTTTCTCTGGAGCGTACAAGCCTGATCAAGTGCAGTACCTTAGTACATCATTAGGGCAGCCTTAGGCAGGCTTCCCAGACTGCATGCGAGGCACTGTCTGGTTTAAGCTTGCCGTTTGACATTTTACTGTAGCTTTCTATTTTTTTTATTTTGGAAAACAGCAAATAAACATCCTTTATATGCTTCCATGTCATTCATGATTTTATAAACCTGTTTCAAATCCTTGTCTACTTGTATCGTTCAAGCTGAAGAGCCCTTTTTTTTTTTAATCTGTGTTTGTACTAGGAGCCATGAAATACCTCAGATAATCCTTGCCAAATTTTCTGTCTCTTTTCTAGCCTAAGAAAAGGACAGATCAGAACTGCATGTAGCATACAAAACGTAAGGACCCAAAGTTTTCTAGATTAACACAGCAGACTGTTGATGTTTTTTTTTTTTCTTCCATTTTTTTTTTAAATCTGTTTGCAATTTTTCCCACCTTGAGCTAATTAGTCAGAGAGCTGTTCAGGGCAATATCACTCTTTTAAATAGTAATAGCTAATAAAAACTGAACTAAGTATCTTCTATTTTTCTACTTTGTACTCAACAATGCCAAAGAGCATTTGATGTTTTATAGTCCAGGCACAAAACAGAATGAGATCCTTTCACAGATAGCACCCCACCAATTTTAGTTTTGACTCTTTAAAGTAGTTCTGTATTATCTGCAAATTTTGTTATCTCACTATTCAACCCCTTTTTGTAGATCGCGGAGGTGCTGAACACTACATATACTACTACAGTTCTTTAGGGGAATCAGCATTTATGGTACTCCCAGCAGTGAAGAATTTATGACCTATCCATGGAAGACATGGTCTGCTAACTGAAAAGCAGACAGCAGCTGCAGATCATTTCTTCTTCAATCTTCTACATTTAATCATATTTTTTTTGTAAAATTCATGGTGGAGAGTTCCCAGAGGTGCATGGAGTGTAGGGTTTGTGCTCGGTCACTGGAGTATAGCTGTCTGAATAAAGCATTGCTTTACCAGGTACCATAACATCTACATGTCCATTTGTCCTAAATTATTTCTGAAGGACTCAAGTGGAATTTCAGAGCAGCACTGGGTGTCAAGCTGCTTTCAGTTTATTTAATTTCTAAGTTCAAACACCAGCCCAAATTAATGCAGCTCTTAAGAAAATGCTTAAGCTCTACTTACATCTTTTGGAGTTAATCACATGCACAGGTGCTTTCCTAAATTAGGTTTTATTTTATTTAAAGGATAAGTTTAAGTTTGTTACATTTAAAGTAACATTTTAATAGGAGTCTTCAGAAAGCCCCCAAATAACCTGAAACATCATTCAGATTAAATTCAGAACACTATCGAGGTGGACTCTACCCTTTCCAGCACAGTGGGCATGAGGGGAACGCACTGTGTAGAGAAACACATTTCTGTGTAGCTGCAATGTCAATCAGCAAGTGAATCAGAGGTTGGAAACCTCTGGCGCACTAATGGGGGCATTTTCACGCAAGTGTTGCAGTCTCAGAGTGGCAGTGGTGTTTTGATGGAGCTTTAATAAATCATTCTACCAGCAGCAACATCTGCCTTTTTACTTTCTCCATGTTGTAGCCAGCTGACCTGTAGCCATTAAGCGCATGAGGAGAGTTTTATGCAAACCACCCATATAGCTCACCTGGACTTTTTTTCCCTGGAAATACAAGTTTTCTGAATTTAAGATGGGATTATAAGTAGACTGAATCTCTGACCATCTTTAGATCTATATTTATATTTAGTCATTGTGCAATTTTTCCCCTTTTTAAAAAAGTTTGTCTAGGTTCGCAATTCAAAAGCAGGCAGATGCCATAAACCTTGGATAAAGTCTAGGAGAAAGCTCAGGCTGTTTCCCCCATTGCCACGCAGATGCTGTCCTGGCTCCCTCCTACTCCCTTGTAGTTGTTGCACATTTCTATCAGTTACACTGTCACACAAAGATGACAAGGTCTCTGCAAGGTGGTGAAATTCTGACACTTTGTCAAGGGAGGATTGTGCAGCGTACTGAGTTATGTACAAACTAAAGACAACTTCAGTTCCAAAATAGGTAGCTGTCATGTGGGAAAGCGTCACTCTGACTTCATAGCTGAGGATCTGACACATGGAGACACCCAGAGACTTTGCCAAACTCACACTGAAAGGAAATTAGCTTTTCATATTTAGTAACGTTAGATCAAATAATCTGACCATATTTCCTCCTTGACAACAAATTTGCTATTGCAGCAACCAATGCAAAGACTGAACTGAAGTTGCCACCCAGGAGGGCAGCCGCTCTTCTTACCCTGAAAAATGACTGAAGCCATTAACATCATATTAATGTGTTTGTATACGGGTATCAAAGTACACAGTAACAAGTAATAGTAAAGAGTGTCCAGACAAAATAGGTCCAAAGGCCCTGAGTCTTGGCAGCAAAATAAGCATGTAAAATAGTGTTAAAAATAAGAGAATTTTAGCTCGCCACCATAGGAGAATGTGAGCAACGTAATAAGATACGACTCTGTCAGCTCTCAATAACTTCAATACTGTCATACAGTTCGCAGAGTAGAAGTGTCTGCAGAAAGGGCCAAAAAAGCAAGGGCAAGCACAAGAGCTCTCAAAAAAAACAGGGAAGATAAAATTTGCAGCCCTCTCTTGGGTGGAACTCTCATCAATTTTAATGAGAATTTTGTCTGCTTCTGAGTCGCTCAAAGGAAAATAAAAAAAGCAAACTGCAAAGAGGAAGCTTTCTTCCCATGGACTAAATGATGTTAAGTCCTTTTAAAAAGTGTTAAATTTTATGAGGTGTTGAATAGTTTGAATAGCTTAAAATGCCAAAAAATGCAAAGAAACAGCTGATCTATGTGCGTGGTTATGGGTCATTTAGGATTATGCAGTAAGAACGTAAATGAGTTCAAAGGGAAACAATTGTGGCTGCTGAATGGAAATAAGGCTCTTGCTAATGGTTCCACATAGCGTAGTAAGCCCCTAAAATATTCTCTCTTTCCCCATCCTTCTCTTCTTCCCCATCTTTGGTCATTCTGAATCAAGATGTCTATCAAACAGTACTAAACGAAGCAGCTGCTTTAAGTCAGCAGCAATGAGTTCAGGAGCACGCCATAAGCTTCCTGATAGGACCAGTGTTCATTTCAGAGCAGCAGCAATCTTTGCTACAGGAAACAAGATTTTGAAAAATCAGACCAGAATTTCACTGTGGTGGGAGAGCTGTCAGAACAGGAGCAGTTCATTCATTTCCACTTCAACAGGACAGTCTGATTTACTGTGTTTGCTTCTACTTTTGTTCATAAATTTTATTTGGCAGCACTAGAAGAAAGGCTGAAACATAAAACAGTTTAACACAATAAAAAGAAATTGTTGGGAAACTGTCTCCCCTGTTCTGACCACAAAAAAGGCTTAGTTTTTAACACTTGACAAAGATTTTTACATTCAGTTGTGAACTCTTTGTTCAGTAACAATTCAGAAAGGTGGATAAAGATTGTTTAGACCAAGCCGAAGCAGTAGGAAGCCTGCTGACAAGTACAGGATGAAATTAACACCAACATTTCACTCTGTCTTTAGCAAAATGTGTATATGTCCCCACTTAGAAGAAAAACTTAAACATTTAGATGTTTTGACTCACAGAACTGATCATAGAATCCAGACACTGAGCCACAGCTTGAGACTAGGACATCATCAGCTCAAAGAACTCTGTTGATACCACATGAAAAAAGCAAAACTAAACAGCATCAGTTATTTTCAGAGCAACAATCCCTTCTTAACAATAATATTAGGGGTTTGAATTGGCAGCCACTTTTAAAAGATGACAATCAACTACATTTCTTTCCTTTCTCAAGAGAATGATCATCATTCACTGTAATAACACTTGCAAAAAACTAATTTTTCCGTTGCATATTATTTCTGGAAGACTGAAAGATTATTTTTATTTTACTTACTGCTGCAAAGTTTCTGTCTTAATAGGACGTGAATTTATTTTACGCATCACTGAATACTAGTGGCCCTATCTTCTCGTAGAAGCTATGCCACTGACCAAAAGAGCTTCGTACTTTCCCAGCTTGAGAATGCTGTTCTTAGGAATTCAATATCAATACATGCCATCAACAGGTAAGGAATCTTTGTAAATTCACGTGAGCATACACAGTATGCGTGACCTACTGTAGAAACTGAATAAAACAAAGAAAATACATGCTTTCTTTCTGTGCCCAAAACACACAGCTACTGGAAAATATGTTTGGAGCTATGAAATTCGTAATTAAGGGCAACAATCCATGTCTGGAATGTAAGGTGGTAACAAAAACTCTTTGCTCTGAATGAACATGCCCGTGCTTTATCAATTTCCAGCCAGACAAGATTTATTTCCTGCAATTTAGTAGTCTGGCAGAGGCCACAGAAAATGCTAAAACTGGATTTTGTTGCCGACTTGACTGCACAGTTATATGTTCATTTAAAGACTGTCTGCTGATAGTGATGAATGCTGCTGGCAAAGGCAGTGCTCTAGATAGGTTATAAAAATTCTCCTAAGTTATGTGTACTGCTTTGTTGTTCGTGCTACTTGGTAGGGCTGGCAAACGCATGGGGCATGAAATGTCATTTGTTTTAAATTTCATGAAAAAGTAGAACTGATGTGATTACAAAGAAGTATAAAATGCAACGTTGGATTATAAAGATATGAACACATTAGACAGCCTAAATATCTAGCATTTCTCGTTGCATTGTTTATTCCGCTACATGCAATTTAGTGCTATGTATTAAATAATTAAGACTTCCATACATAAGCCTATTGCAAAATATCAACTGCTCATTAGCAACTGTCAGTGATGTTTTTATCCCGTAATAATCTGTAAAATCTGTAAGTTTTCCAGGCTTCACACGTACTTCTTAATAACATCTTAGCAGAGATAACTCATACAGTACAATATACAAAATGCTGTGTTTAAAATAAAAATAAAAATCAAGGGCTGAACAACCACCATTTAAAAGAAAAAACCCTCAAAGCACTAACTGAAATACTAAGTATAAATTGATGTGGCTATAAGTTTCTAGTTCAACAGTTCAGAATAAATATTTATAGACATGCTGAGTTCAAGAGAAATTTTGTGGGCTCGCCTCTTCTTTCCAGTGCTTTCTCTCAAAACTAAAATTGCTGTGATCTTGGTAAGAGCAACACACACGTGCACTCAAAAATAGCTACATTTATTTAGGTTGTGGAAAAGTGCTTACTCTGCATATGCTTTCAATAGAGCTCCACTTAACTGCAGTTGCTAGCATTCCTATTGAGAGATCTGAACAAATCCAACAAAGTTTTCCATTAAACCTCCAAGTGTGAAATAGTCTCCCGAGCAGACAAATCTTTGTCTACACTTCTGTCCATTAGCATATCCCACTAGGCAAACAAACCAGCTTTTGTGTCACGGCACTGAGGACCTAATTCTGGCATTGTGTTTTCACTAAGTGATGCTTTTAATCAACATCAGTCACCTAGACATTGGTGATATTTGCACCTACTGTGAATCTTAATTTTCTCTTCCACAATCAGAAGGCATTTATCTCCAATAAGGACAAGTTTATGTCTAGGGTACTGGATGGGAATTGAACTTCTAGAAGACAGCAGTTCAGTTCTGAATCCAGGCATGTATTTCTGCGGGATCTTGCACAAACCAGTAAATCTCACTGTGCCTCAGTTCTCCACATGAATGTCAAAGGGGTAACAATGACTATTTCCTCTGTTGTCCTCTGAAGGTCATCAGAGAAGGGTCTAACTCTAGTCTGGCCTCTGTATGTGTTAAATACTATCAGCAAACAAACTAGGACTCCATTTGAATTAGGCTATTTAAGTGGTACCATGGAATAAGCAAAAATCAATACCATTTAGATAGTTCTTTAATCTGTATTTCCAAGATTTTATCGTAACTTTTCTTCCAGTGCCCTGGCTTTTAACATAACTTTGTTTTGAAATATTTATATTTGCCTCCCTGTGGAGATGAACTGCTGAGTTATTCTTCTATAAAGGAACACCAGAATTTATACAGACAAAAGAATCAAGCTTAAGTATATTGAAGTCTTGTTCCAGAGCGTTCACAGAACAGAAAAATTCTTTATTTATTGTTTGCCTGATGAGTGTGGGAATGTGATATAAATGAGTTAGATTTCAGATACGAGATACCAGATACTACTTACTGTGTATGGAGGGGTGCTTTTACAAAGCTTTTACAAAATAGCGTACATTACACTAGTATTATAAGCTTTGCAAAAACAATTTAAATAATACATGCACCATAACTATAGGCTTGCTTGTGTATTATAGGGCACATGGAAAGAAGGGCATCCTCTCAAGCCACACAGTTACAATTTGACTCTACTGTGCAGCTAGAGGAAAATTACCATTCTGATTCAACATAAATCAAGAGAGCGCAGAGCTGGATGAAATGAGCTCTATTCTGTCGCCAAAAGCCAAGTAACCATGAACAGAATTATTTAATTTGTCAGTCTTTGCTTCCCCATTTTCTTTAGGCTACGTGTGCCTATTGTTGTCATCTTTAAATGAAAAGCTCTTGTATACATTACACATCAGCATATAGTATGACCTTTAATTAGTATTTTAGTAAGATCAGCTGTTGTATTTATAATAAAAGTATATTCCATAGAGTAACATTTACTACAGCATTTTGAAAAGGTGCAGAAAAAGCAAGGAAAATTTAGAAAGACAGATAATTTATTTTTCCATTTCACCTCATTCTGCACATGAATTACAAAGGTCTCTATATAAGCAATAAAAATATGCAAAGCTGACTTGGAATTTGTAACAGTTTGAGCCACAGTATTTTCAGAAGACAAGGATTGCTTTGTTCTGTCTGGCTGCAGGTTTACAGCAATGCAGTGATTATAAATAATAAATAATAAAGCTATCTTCGTCACCAGAAAGCATAGAAAAAGATTATTTTTTTGTTAAATGGAACATTTCCAGGTTTTCACTCTCTCATGCAGAGTGGTATATATTCCTAAAATCCTCTAACAAAGAAAGGTATAGGAGCTTAGATCACCTCTAGAATCTCACTACCACATACCCTTAATGTGGGAAGGCTATCTCAGAGGTCAGGTTACTAACTTGTGAGTCCACACACGATTTAATTCTCAACCAATAACCTGGCTGTTAAGTTTCCTGGAAGGATAAATTCAACATATTCAGGCAGGCAATTCAAGGCCCTTACACCAGACCAGTCATCTCAGGGATGACTTGATTTTCTGGCTTCTACGAGTGCAGAGAGCGTTGACACATAACCTCTGACAGCGATAGAAGTGGCAGTGTTTCCTTCATCAAGCACTACCCCAACATATCAACATCTCTCCTCTTTTGAAAGTTATTTCCTCCACACAAGAGAAGAACAAAGAGCTGTGTATTCACATGTGATCCTGAACTACGAACTGGGATGAAGGCAGGTTTGTCTCCAGATACTAAACAATGATCTCCAGCAGCTTAGGTGCAGATATATGTGCTGTTTCAGGCACCTGTAGAGATTCAGTAACCTCCAGTAACAAAGTGATAACGTCATTAAGAACTGAACCAGGCACCTATGGAAGGACAATCTGGCCTTGCCTACTTTTACTCCTGGCTGTACCCTCCGGTTGGATCCTGAACTTTGTTTCATTTTTTGTCATGTCTGAGACCATCAGTAGACCCTGTTAGAGCACATGGCGCTGCCTGCTGTGTTCAGAGCCTGTGGGACTGCAGCCCATTGGTGATGGCACAGCCAGTGCACGGCTCACCCTCAGCTCCTGGCTCGCTTTCCTTTGGGGAGCAGCCAGCCCTTGCTGCTCCCTGTCAGACAGACTGGCTTCTCTTCTTCATGAATGGGTTGAATTGTACACGATTCACAGCAATGTTATTTTCTGTTCAACATGCACTTAGATGCTAGGGAGTCCAGATGTTACATGTAAAAAAAAAAAAAAAAAAAAAAAAAAAAAAAAAAAAAAGAGTATGTTGTCTGGTTTTGCCCAGTAGGTTTCCAAACTTCATACTATATCCACAAGTGAAAAGAGCCAAGTAACATGTCAAAAGCAGAATTTTTTTGCTTTGGAGTTTAGGTGCTAGAGTGAGTGTAGACTGAGCAAAACCGCAATGAGTAATGATGTGTTTTGATTATAAACCTTCTCCACATGTGGCCTTCTGCAAAGATTCTGAATGCATCATGCTTGCTGTCTTTAATGACTACTTTCTTTTCCTACAGAGGAAAGGCAGAATTATACCAAAAAGTGTGATTTGGCCTCATTTGGTGTAATTTAGGTCAAACTCTCAGGGACACATTTATAGACAGTCAAATGCATACTTTGCTATTTTGTGTGCTCATAGTTACATATGGCACTGAACCCCTCCCTGGGGTTCACAAACCTCCCTTTGTGGTTTCATCAGCCAGATGACGGCAAGGTGCTGGAGTAATGTTTAAACCTTGCTTATGATGGGAGAAGGCAAAATATATTACTAGTTAGCCAAATACATGTCTGATAATAAGTATTCCATCCTACATTTTGGGTCAGCTAGAAAAAGGAAATTTAAAGTTTTTCCAGCTAGCGGCATATTTCTGGAAGGAAAAAAGAAAAAAAACAACAAAAATCTTTTCCCCACTTTGTCCCTCTCACATCACTATAGGCTATTGCCGCACAAGGAAAAGAAAGTTACCTGCTCACACTGTTCCGGTTACTAGGTCTCCTTTAACCTTTAAACCTGTGATAATTGTGAAAGGAGTCAAATGCACAATTCCCCAAAAAAGCAAGTTTAAAACATCATAATGGCAAGTTGCAGTCATGTTTCATGTACTACTAAGAACACTTATATAAATAAGAAAGCTCAATGCTACTCAATGAGTTTTATTACCAGTGGAATTGACCACAACAAAGACTTAGGCACTGGCCCAGAGGAGCAAGGGAGACTAGCCTGGAAAAGATGATGATATTTTTCAAATTAAAAGCAGAATTGAAGAATCTAATAAGACTTTGCAGAAATTTGAGAGATTCGTGATTAACCAGCATGGGACAAGAAAAATAAGAATTATACTGACTACTTCTACCCTGACTTACACTGACTCAGTCTCTGAACATATCTGTGTTCAGCTATTTAGGATATGCTGATCTGCTGTTCCTCTCTTGCAAAACAGCTAGATTTTCTTCTATTCCTTTTTCAGACATTTTTATCTTATCATCCCTAAACAGTGGACTTCATGATTAGTCATGGTATTTATTCCAAAGACTGAATCTCCTTCACACCACAATATGAATATTTTATATCTCCTTTTCCTCTGCAAATTTATCAATACATAATTTAACATTTTTTTCTCTGATTTCTATTCAAGGACTACAGAAAAATACCAAGCCCAGAAAACCCTACTAATGAAGTAAATTTTCTTCAAAATCAACCCTAGGGATATCCCTATGGACAAATACTTAAACACACACAATTGCCTTCTTTAGCTGACACAAAGCCATGCTTTATAAGAATACGTCACGCCAGTGGTTGATCACAAAACACATGTCTACAATAAACCCATTGCACAGAGCAGCAGAGAACTCCTGTCCCCAACTGGTCGTAGATAAGGACTTAAGGTGGGAAAGGAGATAGAAAGCAGACAGAGTAATAAATGTGATAGAGGCAAAAAGCTCATTTCTTCTGCAGTCTGGGGGAGGGTAGGTTACTGAAAACAGGATCAATTATAGAAAAAAAAAAATCAACCCTGATAAATGGCAACTCAGAATAGTGATACTGTACGTCCAGTCTTCCCCAGTCATGGCCTCTTTTCCTGCTTAGAAATTTTCTCTGGGTGGTATTCAGCATTATCGAGGATTTCTGAACGCCTGCTAGATTGGAGCAACTCTGCAGAAGGTCTGACCAAACTTTACTGCCAAACATCCAGAAATCTTGGCTGTTGTCTCAGCACATGCACAGATCAGTTGATTGGGACAGTGTACCAAGTCCAGCACTTTTGAGAATCATCACACACCCCTCACACAGGCTACGCAAGGAATGCTTAAATACTTACATCTGGAAAGTCCTGAATATAACTATGATGGCCATAAGTGGCAGGGAGACAGGTATGAAGTGAACTTGAGTTAAAGAGATTGAGTGAGAGAATTTGAGCTCACAGACAACCACTCCCGTCTAAAACCTAGAAATTTCTTAAGCGGCATCTTGCACCCCTGCAGTCTTTTTCTAAAAGACATATCATATGCAAGGCAGGGAAAATGGATGACAACACATGGATCCTTGTGTCAGTTGATGAAGGGAAATCTCTTTGAATAATTCTGGGGGCAGATGACACTTATTTTGACTGAGCAGCCACTCCCACTTTGCCCTTGTCTAAAGCTGTCTAGAGCTAGAAACTGTTGAGACACTGTTTCTATAGGACAATACAGAGTTATACAATAAAATAAACCCAAATAAAGTAATGCACACATTACTCATGAGAATATGTAAATGGATAAAAAGACAGCACTGTGGTAAGTGAATATAATGGGAGGTTAATTATAGCAAAGAAGAAGAAATAGCAGAAGATCCAAGCAGAAAAGAGACGTGCAACAAGTTGTTCACAGCCACCTAACTTGTGTTTATTTTCCTTTTTTATTTCAGCTGCTTATACCCCAATGTCTGTTTGACACCAAATGTTTCAGTAACTTCTGAACACACCACATTTTTCCCAGGAACGCTCACTGACATGTGGAAAGAAAGATGAAATAAAATCTCTAGTCAGATTGATAACTTTTTCAATTGTTTGCTCCCAAAAACATGCCTCAGTGTTTCATATCAGGTTTCTGGGAGTATCACAGTGTATGGTAGTTTTACAGATCAGCTGAAGTCCTCCCACAGCACTCACTTTCTTCAGACAATGGTCTCCCATGAAAACATGGATCTTTCCTGAGTTTCTTCCTCATATGGCTCAGAATAGGCACCCCTCCAGAAAGTTTAGATCCGAAACCACTGGCAGCTTCATGCAATTAGCTGCCCAGTACATTTTGTAACAGCAAACATCTCATGCCAACAGCAAAGGATTTTGTGCCATGTCATCATCCTCTGTCATTATATGGGCTTCTCTCATTTCAGATCCTGCCATCTCAAATCTAGACATACAGTGCAATTAAGGCATACTTCTGGAGGGCCTGCTGACTGAGGCCTGGCGATGGAGCACACATTGCTGCTTCAAGTCCAAGCAAAGGGAAGATAACAAAGGTTTTTCCAAGCAAAGCTGGTGCAGCAGCCACAGTAAAACAAACTGGTTAGGTCTGTTTGCAGGTAGTTGAAAGGATTTACAAATGCTGTGGGAGTGCTTCCCTTAAAAGCTTCTTTTAATGCTTCCCTACTCTTTATCTCAAAACACCACATAAGTGTGTCTCCCCTCTATCTCAGAACAGATGGCAGAATCGCCGTCAATCTTCCCATTGCCTCATGCCAGTTTATTTTCTCAGGTACGATGTTTCAAAGAGTACCTGTGCAACCAGCAGCAGCAAAAGCTGCTCAGAAGTTGGCAAATTAATGCACATCATTGGACTTAACTGATTTGAACAGATACCGAAGGGGTGTTGCAACAGCAGGGTGGTAGAAGGACAAACCAAAAGCACATTTAAAAGGGACAGGATTTGGCATTGACCTGGCTTGCCTTAAAATTTACCATCCAGCTCCATTACTTAGAGGGGGATGGAAGGAGAAGAGCAGAAAAGTAACTACTCAACAGGCAGCAAACTGAACTAAGTACCCCAACATCTACTCAAAGTATGAGCTATGTGTTGAGACATGAAATCTAGCTCCCTGGGATTAGAATACCAGACTAGATTTAGTAGTTTGATATCTTGGTTCTGGCAATGGACCATAGATGATGGTTCACATGAAGCAGAAAAACAATGCATACTGCACTGTTGCCAACTGTGCAATGCTTTATCCAAGGAGAAAAATCCTTTCCTGACCTCTAGGCAATCAGTCTGTGATCTGTAGCATGACATTTGGCTGTTCAACTCAAGCAGAGCTGTGGCACAAGTATTCTTTAGGCTCATAAAATTAATGACCGTCAATATTACCCTCAAAAATTATACATGTGTGCAGCCAAAGCAGGTTGAGTTAACTGCCTGCTGCAATCAAAAGCAGAGGTTAATATTACTCTGGACAGGGAAGGGTTTGTTGGAAACTGTTGGTTCTCTGACTTGTCATTTTTTTCTGCTTGACAGTCAATGACATTACAGTAAGATACCAGAAGTGTTCATGATGTATTTTTGATGTAGTCTGTCTACTGCTATTTAAGTTCAGCAAAATTACAGGCGGGCAGCTAATCACATAGTTATCAACTGAAAATGCTTGTTTTGGGTAACCACCTTAATTTTTTTTAAAGCAACAACCCTGCTGCAGACGATCTTATTGGTCTCAGAACCCAAAGCTTAAAATAGGGAGGGAAAGATCAAGAGAACATGGTTCAGTGGTTAGAGAACAGTAAAGATTCTAATTTTTAGTTCTGAGCTTCTCCATCAGTTTGCTGCAGAAACCTAAGTGAATCTCTCTAATGCCTTGAAGTTATCTTTCTGTACAGAATTTAACACGGAGGAGGGTAACCTGAATGAGCGCGCTGACATTCACTGACTCCTTATGCAGGCAGTCACAGTGCAGAGCCCCACTGGGGTCAGTCCATCCCGCTGCTACATTCACCTACACACATCACCAGGACTTCAGGGTCCCAGTATTTTTTTTCTGCCACAGAAAGCCAAACTGCTTTTTAAGACTTCCCCAGACAGTCAAGAAAGAACTTTTCAGTGCTTCTAGACACAGATAGGGAATAAGAGGATTAGCTTGCCATCTCAATACACGCATGGTAAGGCTCACAAACCCAAGCAAAAGCTCAACCTGAGCCTTAACACTAGGTTGGGACAATTCAGGCTGAGAGCAACACTTAAGCTGTGGGTATAGGTGGATGTGGGGTGCAGTCAGGGCAACATTTAAATAACTGCTAGGTTCTATAATGGAGACGTATCTTCCCCTCTAAACAGTTACAGCGGTTAACTTATAGCTGGATAAAGTTGTTTGCCATACAGAAGTCAAATTTCTAAGTATGAAGGAGGAGGTCTTCACAAGAAGTATTGAGTTTGAGACATAAGACAAGTTTCAGCCTTAAGTCACTGAGCCTGTAGTCTCTGAAATACCAGTAAACAGGATACTAAGAAATCAGGTAGGCACAAAAACATGCAAAGTTATGGAAATCTGTAGTTTGTGGTATGGGGAGCATCTAGGGAAAGTAACCTTGCCTTTGCCTTACTAAGTGGTTCCACCCCTCGGTTGGTGCTCCAGGCCAAAATCACACTCATACACTTGAAAGATGATGAGCTAACTTTTTACACTAAGGTCACATTGGAAAACTGAGATATGCAGACAGATACAGATAAACTTGTTGAGATTTTAGTAAGAAAACCAGGGTGGTAGCGGGAGGAACAGAAAAACAAAAAAAAAAAAAAAAGGATTTTCGTTAATGGCAACTACAGTTCCTTTCTACCTCCAGTTTCCTACATTTATGGGCTATTTCTCAATTTCTGCACTCTCCTTGATCTTGAACTGCCATTTCACACGACTCATCTTACATGTCAATGGAAAGAAAAGCGACAAGTTTGATTCTGGGGCCCTCTCTTCCTTGTTCGCCTAATGAGAGTACAAGATCATCACAATATCAGATTTATATCCTGTCTTGGATTCTTAAAATGTTTGTTCTTTCTGATAAGATAAATTCCACTGCAAAGGAACTCTTTGAAGAAAATCTCCTGTCTAGCCATTTTTAAAACTTTTTAGTTTTATTTAGCCTGAGTCGAGTTTAATATTTATACTGTGTGATGAAGCAGAGTATCAGCAGCAACCCATCATAACATCTGTAGCCTATTTTCCAGGATAGAAAAACCTAAGTATGTTCAGTAGCTACCTCTATTACTAAATCTTAAAAAATTGTTTTTATTAATATTGTGCTTCTGAACAGGTCCACTGTCCTTCTGAACCTCTGGAATATTAAAGTGACTGAAAAGGCCACATTGTACTAAGCAACTGAAGATGGACCCAGATGATAAAAGCTCTGCAGGCTGCTGCACCTATTAAGTGACAGTGTCCTTTCAAACTGTACTGTTGCGGTCCCCCTCACCCTGCCCATGTTACTAGACTAGGAGCACAAACAAAATACTAAGTCTAACCCATCTGTTATAAACAACAGAACCAAACACAATCTCCTCAACCATGTCACATTATAAACAGATCACACAGGCTCAATTTTAATAGTCAGTATTGTAATTAAAAAACTGATTTTTCTTGCATAAGATAATGAGAACATGCTACTCTCCGTTACTCTCTTACAATTATTATAACATAATAATTAAGGGGGGGAGGGATAAAATAACAAGGTGGGGAGGGATAATAATAAGGGGGGAGAGGGATAAAAACAGTAAGATGTCCTCACTAGGACTGTCAAGTGTCATACAGACAGACGGTTTATGACTGGTGATTAAATTCATAATAAAAGTAAGCGCCTTTTTTTTTAAAAAAAATCTTTCTAAGAGTTTGATAAAAACCTGTTCTTTGGTTTAAAACACATTCATTGAAATTATCTGCTTTCTATGAAAAATATCAACTTTTCTTCAAAAAGTCAAATCCAAGAATTACTTCTGAGTTTAGGTTTTGCACTTAAAAATTTATTTACTCCAAAAATTGTTTTTCTGCCCAGTTCCTGTTGAAAAATCCCAGTTCCTGGCCTGCTCTTGCATGAACAAATAAGACAAATATCAGATGCCCTCTACCGGCCCTCTGTTTAAATTAGAGTTTCAGAAGTTATGAATTTCCCAAATTCCTTCTAGCCCTTGCTTTTGTTACAGTAAAGTTGCAGTTTCCTGCCTCTGTCAGACATGTCCCACCACTTCAAAGACTGAAAGTGCGGTCAGTGTGATGATATAGCTGTCAGCATGCAATTGGAGCGTGACGTGGACAGAAGGAAGCTGAAAGGGCTGAGAGGGAAAACTGGCCGCTCCAGGAAAAAGATTTGGGTTAAGGGAGGGGAAAGGAAGATAGATAGAACAGGGAAGAGATCATACCAGGATTGGAGCTCGAAAGAAACATGGATGCCAGTAAGGACAATTCAATGTCCCAAGCATGAGGGGAAGGGGAGAAATCTGGGATCCTCACCCCACTACACACTCTTTTAAACCCCATGAATTAACAAGTTTGCTTGAACAAATCAATCTTTCCTCTGAAAATGCTCTTTTTGCTTTCAGATTAACAGCATGTAGGGCAGGTGGTGCAGATACAAAACTGTCTCAACTCTCTTTACAGATTCCTAGCTTGACTACTAGGAAGACCATGCTGCAGCAGGGTTAGATTCGTGTTACACATGAAGTTTCACAAACAGACAGACTTGAGATGCACGGAGATGAATATGCAGTAGGAGAATATGTACTCTCTGATTAGAGACAGCTCTTGAAGCAGTTTTCCACTGATACTACAGTCACTGCCTGGCATGCTCAAGTAGGTTATACTTAGCACATACTGAGGTTTTGCAACACTCTCCTCTATTCAGAAACACCCCTGTAATACTCCTGGCCTCCTCAGGAAGGTAAACACAGGTATATCCATCTTGAGTAAATGTCCTCTATTGCAGAGGCAACTTCATTATCTTTGCTACCTACTAGGCAGTTTCAGGAAAGGGCAAAACCAAATGGAGAAGCCATCCATCATCTGTTTCTTACCTTCCCCTCAAATCTTGCTGTGGCTCCGAGCTGCACCCGGATATTCCGAGGAGGAAGAGTAAATGCTGGTGCTTCAGCAGGGACAGGGGGGCTGAGTGTCAGGGAGGTTTTGGAGACTCGAGTAGATGTCACCAATTTCACATCCCCCATGGTGTGGACTGTAAAAGAGAAACAAGTGGTAATACTGAAGTTATGATGGTTAATTGCTTACATTACAGTAACAGCCAAGAATCATATCAGGAGCAGAGTGTTCTACCTGCATGCTATATTTGTATACACAGTAAGTCTTCAGACTGAGGTGACAACTGCTGCTTTCTAGGTGGGGAACTGAGACCCAGGAAGATTGCCTGGTGTGCCTACAGTTGCGGTCATGGTCACAGCCTTGAGCTGAACTCAGTTTGAACTCTCAAGTCGCAGGCCAGAACCTTAACCAAAAAGTTATCCTTTACAACTGCATTAAAAGGTAATAACTTATTTCAGGAAGATATTTTCACAATGTGACTTTGATTTTCCTGGCCTAGAATACACCAAAATCAATAAGTCTCAGAAGCAGAGCCAGTGTTAAACAAGTACTTATGAAATAAAAAGACCTCTGTTTGCACTGGAATTAAGTTGCAAGCGGGAATGTGGAAAATCTGATTTTTCATACCATGCTTTCAAGGTCTTAAGAAATATCTGGATATCTCCCTCCAAAGTACAGCTAGAACATAACAAATACTTTTGCAGAAATTCCAAGTCTCTACTTTACTGCAAATCCATCTACAGCACATAGACTAGTAAAACAGCACGGAGGCCAAAGTTCATAATGCTACAAAATGGCATTTTAGAGACCTCATTACAGATATCTGCTTCAGGGATGATTGTTCTGCTACACACTTTCATACTTCTTAACAGCTTTCAACTTCCTAACAACTTCCTAACAGCTTTCATACTTCCTAACAGAAAGCAAGAATTATTATATTTTTGAAAAGTAAAATTTCAGGTTTTTCAGAAAAAAATAGTAGCTGACCCTAGTACTAATTCCTTGAATCATCTATGTAAATTAGAAGCCCCCACTGTAATATACCTATTTAATAGACAAGTTTAACACCTAAAAAAACCCTGAGAAATGGCTTGACCCACCAATAGGTCATGTTGAACCAATGAAGAACACTGGGCTTCCAGTCATAATCCTCTGCCATACACACCAATCCATGACAGACTATGCATTTATTCATCTGATTCTGATGAAAGTTACAATAGATAATACTTGAGTAAAAAGTGAAACTTCAATTTGAACAGGAGAAAAAAAAAACCAAAACAATTAAACTAGGGCTACATTATTCCTGACTGTATGAAGGATGCTTTTTCTAGAACAGGCTGCAGTTATTTGGGGAGCAGGGGAACACAAAACATTCGTTTAGGACTTACATTCCAATGTCACATGTATGCGTCTGAGAATATAGTTTTCCATACAGTATAGCTTATGTGCTCCTTGAACATACAGAAACACCTCTCTACATTGATCAAAAACAGTTTAAGAGGGCAGCTCCTCTCATGGAAGTTAGTAGTCTAAAAGTTAGATGTTTAACCTGAACTAGAAGTTTGGCTCCTCATAGTCAACAGAGAGAAAGAGGCACCTCCAAAGGGTGTTTTGTTCTAAGCCACCGAGCTTTCTGCTTCACAGTATGCGCTTGTCAGGAACTATGGTTTAGAAGGCAAATCCTTCCAAGATATCAGTTAAATTATTTATGCACACAGATTTTAAAAAACTACTTGAAATCTCCTTCCTCATTCATAAGAATCCAGATGACGTGGACTTTGGGTTTCTTCTGGAATTGTGTTCTTTTAGCATTTCTGTATATCAACATACAAAAAAACCCAGAAAATCCTCTATTGTTTCTAACAGTTGAATTGCTGAGACTAACACATAAATGGAATAAAGATGATTTCCTTAACCATGGTGCAAAGCTTTAAACTGAGAAACTCTGCTTTCATTTACACGAGAGTTAATCTTGCAGTGAATCTCTGTATTGGCACCATCATTTGAGAGCACAGCATGTCTCCCTTTCCAGGATAAGCAACTCTTCAAAACAGAAACAGACCCCCCCCAAAAAAATTATCTTTGTACCTTACTTATCAAAGAACTATATGAAATCATAATATAATTTAAATATGGAAGACACCGTATTCCAGAGACATGAGATGAAATCAAAGACTTCCTTCTTTTCTAACAAATGTACTTTAGCACCCTAACAAAGAATGAGAGTCTCTCACAGCTATAGTCACTGCAATGAAAAACCATTTGCCTGAAAAAGTGAAGAATTATTATTTCAATTAATTGCTCTTTCGTTAAGAACAAGACTCCAAGCTCAGTTCTCCGCTCAGAACAGTCACTGCAGTAAACTACAGATTATCCCAGGAGACTTTCAATCAATTACACAGCTGTAAACTGATATACACTCAGTCACAGAATCGTCTTTGTCACAGAGCACACGTTTGCCAGCACTTCCTTAAGATTTATTTTTCTTTACAGATTAAGAACAAACATTTTTCAAATCTCAAATTGTCATAAATATCAACTATGACCTTTTGTCACTTTTAGGATATGATGTTGATAATTTTGTATCTGCTTCCTGTCCTGGTTTGAGGTAAAACAGAACCAATTTTCTGGTTTGTAATTTTACTTTTTAGCCAGGCCTCTTCTAACTGACTAAACTCTGAAATTAATAGCACATTGTTCAGAAACTAAATTTTGGTTTTAAAATAATATTGTAAGAGTAGCAAAATTGAAAACAAAACAAAAAACAGACAACATCCAGAATCCAATTCAAACTTGATATTCACCCATGCAAATGGAACTCTGTTTTGGTCAATGTCATTATAGCGGCTGAAACAAGCAAAAGAGGAAACTACATGCACTGCAGATGCTTACAGGACTATCCTGTAGGGACAAAATTTTCAAATATCTGTCCTTAGGTACAAAGCACTGCTTATGCAGGACAACTTTAAGGAATTTGTTAGGCATGACACCTGCTTACACACAGAAGCCTCCACACTGGGTATGCTACAAGACCAAATTCACCAAGTACCTGAAAAAGAGCCACTGGCACATGCCTGGAAAATACACTGTATTCAACATAAGCTCATCCTCCAAGCATCACTGGGCTCAAGCATCTCCGGACTGCATTGAACGAAACGTCCGGTGGCTAGGAAAGACCCTTTGATGAAAAGACTGAGCTAAAGACCAACACCAGCTTTCCACTGATTTCTCTGGCTATTCAATCAAGCTCTACACAAAATTACTTGGGGGGTGGGGAGAAAAGAAAGAAATAGGAGGGAGAAAGTAGAAAGAAAAAAAACCCATCCTGAACAGCTAAGGTACTCTTACTGGTCAGGTTACTAAGATGCCAAAAACTGTCAACAAATTGATGCCTAATATAGTAGGACCGTAAAGCATAAAATAAAGTAATAGCTAGTCTTTTCTGTAAGCACATCTTGCATGGTTTTATATTTTTCTAAATAAAGTGTCTAAATAGGATTGAATTTATAGATGAATATTAGCTCAAATCAGCACAAGCAGTTTTACAGCAACATAAGCTTCTAATCATCCACATTTAGCAGTCTGACTTTAATTAACTATGTATGCTGAAGATGCTTATAGTAAATAATTAGGAAGTTTTGGAGTTTTTTTTTTCAGCTTAGAGGATGTTTAACAGTTCTGTTCACAAACAAA
Source organism: Chroicocephalus ridibundus (assembly GCF_963924245.1). NCBI lineage: Eukaryota > Metazoa > Chordata > Aves > Charadriiformes > Laridae > Chroicocephalus > Chroicocephalus ridibundus. The sequence continues at coordinate 12,168,072 of NC_086290.1, read as the reverse complement.
TAATTTCATGTTGTGCTGTCTGGTGTTACTATGGAACTGCCATGTGCAAATGTTTTAAAGAAATAGTGTTCCAGAGAACAAATCTTGTTCAAGCTTACAATTTGATAGACAAGAAGAAAGCAGATACTTAAAAGCTATGGAATGTTTCTGATTTTTTTTTCTTTTATTTAAGCAACTTTCTAGAATAAACCCATCCCTAAAATCTTTTTCTTAAGTATTTCAAGCTTCCTGCTGAATAAGATTTCAAGGATGCTACATGAACTCATAACGTTTTCATTTCACATGCTGTGCGCACCTCGACTATGGGTCTTTAAACAAAACCAACTGTAACTGAAGTTGCAACACAAACATTGTGGTATTAAACATAAAAGAAAACCACCATGCAAATGTTGGCTTGTAGGCTAGTGAAGTGGTTAGACAGCATTTCTAATCTGTATTTTTTTTATTCTTAATCCTTTCTAAAAAGCACATAAATCCTTACAAATTCTTAGTGTGTCCTCTAATCTTTCTAATACCAAAGCAGACTAATGTGTTTCAAGCTTTTTCTGTTAGGAACAAATCTCTGTCACTCAGTACTCTGCTCACAAAAATAAACCCCAAAAAAGCAAACACTTAGAAATCCACCTCATAGTTTTTCTCCTCTACTTATTTTATACAAGTAAATACTTACCATCATCTTCCTATGTAACCATTTAATTATACTAATTTCCTTTTACCAAATCCTTCCTCTGAGGCAGAAGAGAAATGAGTTGCAGAGAGGGCATGTGTGTACATATGACAGAGCAAGCTCATGCAAGTGAGAGGAAACCAGAGCTGCCAGCTGAAAAACCTTTATTTGACTTACTCATATCGCAACTCTACACCTAAGCAGCACATTTTTACTTGGTCCAGCTATTCTGTTATTTTAGCCAGACTGCCTTCAATAACCTCTGAACCACCTCTGAAATCTGGATAGAACCTTTTGAGCTCTTTAAAGACAGGAGCAAAAGGACAGACAGCTGAGGGGTTAGAGCATTTTTCTGCTGTTTGGGAGTCCTGGTTGAATTCCCTGCTCTGTAACGGGCTGCCTGAATGACCTCAGGCAAGTCACTAAGCCTCTGTTTTGCCATGGCTCCCCATTTGTAAAGTGGGGATTATTGTACTTCCTTACCACAAAGAAGTGCTCTGAGGATAACTATATTAGAGGGTGGGAGTAATAGGACCACATAAATAGCATAACTAGCAAAAGGCACAAAATTACCATAAACTCACAGGAAGCTGGATCTCATTATAGATTTCTTTTTTTTTGTAAATCAATCAGGGCGTGTTTTCAAAAAGCACACATTTTAAAACACTAGGTTAAATTTATTCCCTTACACAGATCACTGAATTCAACAGAGTTTTGCTAGGACTAAATGTTATCCATTATGCTTCAAAACCTTCAGTATTTAAAAGTTTCTTTCATTTCTAAACCTGTTTAACAGCTTCCCCTTTTCACACACCTTATTTCCTTTCCTACAGCTTCTTTCTTTACCACAACGACTAACATGTGGTTACCATACTTCTATACAAACCTGTAGCTGAACAAATTCTGCACAGAACTACAGAAATGAATTTTTGCAGCCATATGACTTGTGAGTATCTTTTCAGCCTTACCCTATGAGGCCACACAAAGAAGCATCCTGCCTCTGTCAGCTACTGGTACCCAACAAACAGCATGTAGGGAGAACAATAAACCATTAGAGGACCAGCAAAGGTGATGAAGTCATGTGTAGATTTAGCAGATGGGAGGAGGATGGAAGACAGAACAGGAAGCAAGGGACTTGTAACCTCACCAATCGTAGCCACATATTCTGAGGAGCCTCTCCTTCAGACCCAGTAATTATAACAGGTATTGGGCTCTGGTAAAGAAACAGGACCAAGATTATGCTGGTGCGAGGAGGACTAAATTGAACTGGCCACACTATTAATACAAGAGAAATACATCTTTTATTTTTCTAAGGGAACAATAGGATACCGTCCACAGATCATGCTTTTGTGATGTTCAGATCTTGTTGTGCCTGTGCTCTGCTATTTGTAGTTCTTGCTAATCATTGTGGGTCAGGCAAAGCCTCAGAACGTGTCCTGACACTATGGGAGCAAGTGAGATTTTGTATCTATCCTGACTCAGCTGGGCATTCTTCCTCTCTTGTCTCATCCATAAATGATGATGATGATCATCATCATCTCACTTGTTCTCTACATACCTAGTTTCTAGAAAAGCCCTTTCATCATAAAAATTTTCCAAGACATTTTCAACCCAGACCCCTAAACGTCCTATCCTTTTCCCAGTAAAATTTGATAGTGATTATTAGACATGGCAGTAAGAACAGGATCAGATGCCAAATCTTCACGCACAACTCCATGATCCAAAAATTTTGCAAGCTTAAGTTTTGGCAACACCATGCATGTAAAATCCCTGGGTATATTCCCACAATATGCATTTGCATAACTATCCCACATAAACTGGAATTACAGATCAACTTGCAATTTGTGCTAAAGCTTAGGCTCCCTAAAGTGACAGCAAAAAAAATTCCAAACTAAATTACAATTTCATTTGGGGCCATTGTGTCAAAGATTTTCACAGAAGTAAGCAAGTTCTTCAGATCCCATCGTTTTAGTGCCTTGGATTGCACACTCCGTAAGTCAGCCATGAGGCTGTGCATTAGCAAGAATCTTGCTTGAACACAGAAACAAGAAAGAACAGGTTCAAGCTGTTCCAGGTGCTCATTTTAACAAAATACGATTGCAGCCCCTATGTTTTATTACAATACAATAATGTTCTCCAGGCTGCTTTAAAGACTGAAATACTGTCAAGCTCCAAAGGAGATGTATGCATGTGAGATTGTGATCTTGAGTTTGAGCTACAAAGTGTAGTTGGAGCTTTCTGAAATGAAACTAGGTCATTTTCTGATGTAGCACTGTGAAATATTCTAGTGTTTGGGCTACACTGTTTGAGATAAGATAACAAAAGTGTTTTGTGGCAGACTTCTTTTAGTCTACTATATGTCTTGGATATCCTTGCAAGAAAAAGGACAACTCTTCCTACATACTCTTTCAGGGCTTGTATGATACTCAGTATCATGTATTTAGTATGAGTAACTAGATGTGACATGCATTGGGCAGCTTTTGTTGAACATGCAACTCATAACAGTGGCTACTGTAGAAGTGTCCATAAGTAAAAGTGGCTAAGCCAGTGGTACTGAGAACAAACTTCATAATTAACAGTCAGCTGATAAGTCTCTGAAGGAGACAAAAAGATGTTGTTATACAGCTTGCGTGACGCAGAACTGAATTATTTTTAGGAGATCAGAGAGAAAGCTAAGAAAATCTTTCTAATCAATAAATTTGTTGCTTTTATTATATTTGCATTACTAACATAGTATGAGCTTTACCCTGAAATGGTTTCTTTGGTAGTCACATAACTAGGTGAGGAATTTCATCCTGATCTCATATGAAAGAATAACTCAAGATGATGCTAAATGACCTACATTTATTTAAAGATAGGTTCATTAGAGCACAAGGGCGGCAGTCATAAACCTTTACTTATATAAATCATATAAGAAAAAAACCACCAAATTCCCATGTGTTCTTATTGAGGAAAGAGAAAATCATGCCCTTCCTGGCTCTGCCACCTAGCAAAGAAATCGCTAGCAAGGATAGGACTTTCTTGCAGATACACACGGTTGTAAACATCCTCTAATTTTTCTCAGTTTCACAGTGCTGTTTAGGGTACTAAAGATACCAGGCCCACTGGATCTGTACAGATATCTAACTTCACCTACTGTCAGTACTCATGTTGCTGCCACAGATCATATTTAACATGAGCCCCGATACGTGCCCTTGCACAATTGCACCTTAAAGGAAGTAGCTGCAAAGGGTATTTCAGCTACAAGGGAGGATGTGGAAAAACAAATAAAAAGAGTGAAATGGATGTATACCTTTGGTAACATATACTCATCTTGATTATAAACAGACGTGCTACATTATTCAATTATTCCATAACCACTGAGCATTAAACTTTAAGAAAAAACATGCCCATTACAAAAAAGCAGAACATGTGTCTTAAAAGAATGCAATGACATTTTAAGACTCAAAACCTTGCATGTTTAATTTGAAACATCAGATTAAGAAGCAGTAAATCAGGAGAGACCACAAGAAACACAGCTTCTTTGCAGCTGTTATCTTATAAGAAATATGAGTAACTAAATGTGACATGCGTTGGGCAGGTTCAGTACAGCATCCATACCTAAGAATTATTTTATAGCAGCAAATTGAAGCCAGAGGGAAATCCAGATGGCAAATGGGATGCAAGTTGGGCTCGTTCTTGACAATTCCAAAGTGGCTTCCTATAGAAGCACACTGGGGAGAGTAATTCAATCTGACTTCAAAACCTGCTACGATTTTAGTTTATAAGCAACATTAAAAAAAAAAAAAAAGGCACCCTCCAGAAAAGTTTTGAGTGTACTAAGCAGAAGGTCACTGACAATAAAATTCTACTGGTTTTCCTGTAAAGGGTCATGTCTAGTACTCAATATATACCAAAATCCAAACACCTTAGCCTCAGGAACGTTTGGACTAAAAATCTCAATCTGAATTTCATCACTGACAGCTGGCCTCATAAAGGAACAGACTTCTAATAATACCTTTTAAAGAAGGATTTTCAGCATATGCAGAGCATACACTTAAAATATCTGAAGAAAGAGAGATCACACCAGCCCTCATTTTACCAATAAACCCTTCTACTTAATTTGTAAGTTGTATCTTATGCTGTACAAGTACAAAAAAAATAACTGGTAGAAGTCAGTGTTTATGATAGAAATACACGTGTTCCACAATCATCCAAAATTCAGGGAGACTACTGGGTGTGAGTATGACCTTGATCACTGAACAGAGGACCTGGACTACTAGCCTATTTTTGCAGGAAGCAAAACAATTTTCCCAGTGCTGTGCTACCTTTCAGGACATACACTGATGCAAGTAGCAGAGAAACCTGTAGGAAGACATTTGTTTCTGGTCATCTTCACAAAGCAGATGAGAATTTCCCACCTTTTTCCTCTCTCCAACTCATATGCATGCAGCATCAGTGGCTGATCAACACAGAATATCTGAGGATCAGTTGGGAATCCCAGCTGACTATAGATTTAAGAGGACTTGGATGAGACATTTGGAATAGACGCTTGAAGCCTTTTGGAAATGTAACTTGCAATTCTAGAATAAAACTTTTAGTGCCAGTGGCAACCACGTGGAGGTGAAGCGTGTCAGTATAAGCTGATAATAACATGAAGTTTCAAGTACACAAGCACAAATTTGCAGCTACAGCTCTGGCTTCAGACCTTAATACTCAACATACACAAACCCAATAATACTGCTTCGCAAAGAGCAGTACTTGTCACTTAAACAGTACCTTCCATCTAAGCCCCTTAGAAGTCATTTATATGTATTAACTCTCCCAGGAATGAGAAAGAAGAATGATTCAGTGCTTCAATGACTTAGTATAAATATTTATTTAGTATAAGACTAAGCACTATAGACAATAGACTAGCGAGCTAGGAGACAATAAAAAAAAAAAAAGGTAAAATCCAGATGTCAAAGATCCAAGGACTGAATAAAAAATTAATCTTTTAAAAAGAAAGAAAAATCTCATTTCCTATTTCTTTTGTAAGGTAACTCCTTTTATCTGAGTGCAGGTTTCAGCAAGGCTTCTATCAGAGCTAACAAGTTTCATTCTGGCGCAAGTTAGCATAGGACAAGTTTTGAAAGGTCTGCCTACAATTTGATTTAAATAAAATGTTTTTATAGAAAAAGTTATATTTTTCTGATGTCTTAGTGGTAGAACATTATAGCAGATTACAGTGAGTTATCTGTTCGGTTTTTTTAACACCCCCCCCCCTTTTTTTTTCGGTTCCAGGTTTCAAAGAGTAACCACAACATTAATTTTCCTTGATGCTGATACTGCAGGTGGCCAGTTGCTATTGCCCATTTCCAAGCCAGTAGGGCTATAAAATTGCATGAAAGTTGAGTCATGGAAGATTTGTCGTTTATAAAACACAGAATTTTTAGCCTGTAAGTCTTGCTCTGTGCTTTAGTTTCAAATATAGCCAGAACTCAAAAAACAAAAAGAGACCCAAGTCCGCCAAGTTCTATGCCATTTGGGAAAATGAACACATGCACTCTACTGGCTGAGGTGTGTGAACCCTGGGGTAATGTTGGAAAGAAACCTGTTGACTTCAGCCAGGGATAGACTGGGCCATGGATAAACATCACTAAGTTTCAAATTATACTGCAAATACTTAATACTAAAGGAATTAGGTTCTTCATTTGAAAGAGCCACTGGTTTTTCATGCTGAGATACGCTGCACAAGGCCAAATTCCATGCTGCCTTCCATTCTATGAAGTCCCATTAACTGTCAGCAGAAAACCTAACCGATAAGGTTCTCCTGCAAGTTTATTTTTTCTGGAAATAACAGTTTTGTTCATGTATGCAAGCCAACAATCATTGGTTATACATCAATCCATAACAATATATTTAGCACTGCAAAGCAAACAGAAACACCACCTTGCCAAAAAAGTTACAGCCTAGATGCAAGATGGGGCTATACAATGACAATATCTTTTTTTCTTAATTAATAAAGAGTTGGGTTTATTTCATAAAAGCACTAGATAGCATGCAATACTTATTGCTGCAAGATGCAGGCAGTCAGACAGTTACAGCACTGACAAGAACACCTACGATTAGATCACAGAAGAAATTTTTCTACAGGATAACAGCTCTCAAAACTTCCTGATAAAGCAATGTCTGCTAGAGAGAATGAGCTTACAGTTGGGTCCACAACACCCTCAACCGCACATTACCTATCTGACACAGGACAGCTTCCTGTGACCTTCTTCCTGTCTCTATTCATAGAAAGAAAGTGAAAGCTTTAAGAGTGACATCCAGGAGAGCTGTACCAGAGATCATCAAGAAGTTATGATGAAATGTGAAACCCTACATGTATCCTTTGAGCTGGACACTTCTTTTCTATTTTACCTCTGCCATCCAAAGGTAATCAAACAAGACCAACTCCTAACACTGAAGCCATCCGTCTGCTCTTCTCATGGCTAGTAAGGTTCCACATCCAGTGCTGCATGCTGCACTCCAAGCCTGAACCAGCTGGAGACTTTGGAAACAAACAAACAAGAAGTGGTAGCACTTTTTATTAATTCTTAAATGGAATAACACCCCAAATGGGCCCCACTAGGCAGAGAAGTTAAGGTGGTAACTATATTCAAACACTTCACAGCTTGCTGCAAAGAAAATGAAGACAAATTTATTCTCAGTGTACATGGGAAAACAAAATGTGAAGTCATAAGCTTTTAATTGTACCAGGGACAATTTAGACATTAGGGGAAAAATTAATAAATAAAAATTGAATCATTGCTCAAGAAGTCCGTGGAGTCTTCAGTGCTGGAAGCCATACAAATGCCTGTCAGGAATGACATGTACAGCTGATTTAGCTTTGGACATGGGAAAGACTGGATGGCCTTATGAAGTCCCTTCCAATCCCATGACTCCATGATTCATCTGACAATTGATGTTAAATTTGGACTACAATATAAGACTTTCACATGCTGGACATGGGCCAGCAAGACAGCTATTATTCTGTAGAGAACACTATAAATCTGAACAGAAACAACTGTTATAAGGTGAAAAAAAAAAACCAGCCTATGAAACGAACAACAATATCAATATATAAATCATTAACACTGCACAGCTTAGTGAGGAGGGGGAAGACAGAAGGAATCTGGTTTAATCTTACTTAAGCACCAGTTTGCAAATCTCAGCCAAATGTCCATTTCTGATAACAAGTGAATACAGCTTTCATGTGAGACTGCAGTGGGACATGCAGACAAAGGAATCATTGCCTTTAAAGACACTTCCATTTTCAAACAGAGAAACTGCCCTGTTACATTAAAACACCTCACTGCATGATAAAGTTTTTACATACTTTTTATTAGGTTTGTAAGTTGCACTAAGTTACTTGAGTCACATCACATTTCTTCAGCTATGTTCTACAAAAGCACACAATGCGTGTTCTCGAAGCTATTGCCTTAAGAGTGCGTGTAAAAGAAGATTCAAATGTGAAACAGTGGTTTGGAGCCTCTTCACATTTCAGTGGGGCTGGTATGAACAGGAAACTGGTTGGACTCAGGTCTGAGATCCAAGTCTGTCCTGACTGCTCTGCTTCCAACTGGGAGACAAACACAAGAAAGGCCCATTTTCCTTCTGCGTGGAAATTCATTAGAATGGCTCTTCTTGTGAAATTTGGGCCCCATCCAATCCTCAGCCCCTCTTTACGCAGTATATCTGTTCAATGAAAATACTAACATTTACTCTACCAGCAAGGAAAAAAGTGGTAGGAATAATAAAATCTTTCCATAATGTCCATGAAGCAAAAGTTTTCCTATCCCTTTTTAAAAGGTCAAAATTGAGCAAGGCATAGCACTGCGATGCTCTTGTGAGTATGTTATATAGAGGCTTGATCTTGTCAGTCACATCAACTTGTCTGTCACACTGGGAGTAACTGGCCTAGCTCTCCTCATGGGCAGTGAAAGATGGGAGGTGAATACCATTTCATGTCACAGCCAGACAGAGATGATCAAGGAAAGAACAGAGGAGAGAAAAAAAAAAAAAGGAAGAACTGAGATTAAAAGCAAAAAAGAGAATAAGAAGGAAAAAAAATCAACAGGAAATTAAAAAGACAACTCTTAGGATGCAGAAAGGCACTGAGAAGCAGGGAAGAGTATGGTCACACAGCAAAGAGAATATAACAAAGAACATAAGATGAAGGCTGTCAAAGGCCAACCAATATTCAGTTGTACTGGCAGTATGGTTGAGAACCATGATAGCTCTGTCGTTGAATTCTACAGCTTTAACTGAATGAACTTCAGGCCATTTTCTTTGATTTCCCCCCTCCCACCTTATGTAAGAACAGACAAAAAATCCAAGAATGACTGAGGTTCAAAAAAGCTTCTTTTGACTGACTTTCACCCACAGAGTTGGTTGTTGAAGAGTCTTTCTCACCCCTCCCCACCCACCCCACCCCCCGATTTTTTAAGTTTTGTTGTTTGCAGTGTTTTATATTTCTCCACACCCAAGTGCCTCAATCTGTCTAGTTGCCAGTCTAAGGCAATTCTCTTTTATATGAGATCCCAACAACCGCACTGGATGCCAATACTGAAAGTGAGCAGGTCAGAAAGACGCCAATTATCCAAGTGTTTACACAGATGTGAATAAAAATGTGCAACGTTGACATTAGAAACAGAGAAATGCATTCTTCTCTTTAAGATAAAGCATTACAGAAGATTTTGAAAAAAGCTAGTTCTTCAAACGCTGCTGACACTTCACAACCCATGAACTTTTGTATATCTATTGCATATACAAAACTTGTTCATGTTTTCTCCATTCTCTTTTTAGTTCCTTTTGCATGCAGTTCCTGACAGAGATTTCTTCTTTAATGATAGATTAAGGGAATCATCCCCCTCCTCCCCTTAAATTAGCTCCCCACTACCACACTGAGATACTGAAACTTCTTAACAAACCAGGATACTGAAGTCCTAATTGAGATTAAAATTTGATCTCTCTGTCAAATTTATTCTGACAACCAATTTCAGCCATGGAGGACAGAGGGCAGAACCCAGCCAGTTTCTGTGTTTTGTTCCTGGTCACACATTTTATTCCATGAGTAGTATATCTGAAGTGAGGAACAGACAAAATAACATCGTGTCACTTCGAATTTGCTGAAGTCAGTAGAAAGACTGCCAGTGCCTTTAATGAGACCTGAATAGGGAGCCAGGTCCAAGGCAAGTCCTTCATTTACAAGCACTTGCCAGGAGACTTCTGTGCACTCAATACAGATCTCTGCAGGATCCGAAAACCAGTTTAGAACTGGGTGCACTTTTAAACACTGCAGAGAATCTCCAAACCAGATGTGCCTTGGGATAGCATTTATCAATTAAAAGAGTAACAGCACGCCTCAGTTCTAGAAGGTGTCAATGAACAAAAGGTTCTTGATTAACTTGGAAATAACAAAAGAAATTGGAAACCTGATCTTTGATTAGTATCAGTGGGATTAAAAAGTTCAAAGAATTTTTTAAAGCTTGGGGAGAGGGAAAGGGAGAAGATATCAATAAAATCCATACCATTTTCCTTTTAAGCAGAGTCTCTTTTCCTATACCAGGAACAACCAGAAAGTTACCCTATGAAATTTCACAGAAAGTGTCAAGTTGGAATGAGAGTTCTATAAACCACAAAAATCCCCTTTTAGACAAAAAAAATCTCCATGCCGCGAATCTAGAAACCAGCACTGAGGGGGTAAGAGCGAAGGACAGAAAACTGCTTTTCCCAGTGGACCTACAGATACAGCGTAGACACAATTCTAGCAAAGGGCTCTGTGGCCAGTTGCACAAGATTTCATTTTCTCGTGGTGATTATTAAAACAGTGTTTTCCAAAAAGAGACAATTATAAGGATAATCTATATCTGGAGCCAGTAAATAGAGAGTAGAAATCATTGCACTGAAAACCGCAAAGGTACACAAACAGAAAGTTCATAGATCGGTCTTGCTGAGGAAATTCCTGGAATATTTGCACCTCATGTGATACATATCCAAGTCTGCTGATCATGGAATGCTTAGGCTTCAGTTTTTAAAGATGCCTCCAAAATCACATCCAAAATAATTGATTGTTGAAAAAAATGCTATGAGCACAAATGCTCACGAAGAGAAACCAAGCACCTAAGTACCCAACTATTTCGGGGGGGGAGGGGGGAGAGGGGGGAAGAGAACTAAATTACATCCAAAGGCATCAGAATGAGAATTTTTTTTTTTTAACAGGTATATTTTTTTTATCAGTTATAGCTGCTGAGGAATCTAGCTGTGAAGATGGAGGGATAAACATAAGGTAATTAATAAAAATAAGACCATATGAATATATAGACTATAAACTCCAAATCAATATAGCAATTTTTTTTTTTTTTTTTTACAAGTATCAGCAAATCCTAAACCCTCAGTAACTACCTCTAGGATCCATAGCACAGGAAGCTAAGACAGCAGTAAAAGCACAAAGACCTTTTTGCATAGCAAGTTAGAGGTCTGTAGTGGAATTCCTACTATGCCACAGCATCGGAGTTCGTTATCACCCAGCCGCAGCAATGCATTGTCACACAGGCTCTGACAAACAGCATAAGGATATCACGCATTACAGGAAGACTTCCCTACGCCACAAATAACGTTCCTACTTCTCCTGTAACCGCAATCACTTTGCTACTACTTCTGATGGCCATGGATCCCTTCCCTGCCAACATGTCTCCACAGTCCCCAGCTAAAAGTGCTGCAAAATATTTACTTGTTAGTCGAATCGTGCATTCCCCTGTGCTGCTGCTTAGTCAGTTTTGCACAGTATCACACTGCTGGCTATTACAATGAAGTTTAGTTATTACAATGAAGTTAGTTTTTAAACTTTGTTTTTTGTTTCTGTTTTTTGGGTAGGTTGGGGGGTTTTTGTGGGGTTTTTTTTGTTGTTTTTGTTTTGGGGTTTTTTTTTTGGGGGGGGGGTTGTTTGGTGGTTTGTTGTTGTTGTTTTTTCTTTTTTCCCCCATCAGCTAGATCTCTCCCATGCACCTTTGCCACATCAGCTTCAAACCTGAGCTCTGAATTACCTTTGTGAAGACATACAGTGAGTCCATATGAGAAGCACATCTGGTAGCACATCTTTTCTATAAAAGTTCTGGCAGCTCAATGTAAACTAATTAATCATGAACTACAGGACTACAGTTCTGTGAGACCTGCAATCACAATGACCCTGCATTATTTATTTTATTTCTTATCTGGCAGGAAAAAATATGCCTCCAGGAGTCTGCCTGGTGAGGTACAGGACAATGGATGATTTCTGCCTGTGAGGCAATAGCCTCATATTTGGAATGACTAGGTTATCTGAAACCAGAGGTAGAGTAGCTAACAAGAGGTTTCTTCTTTAGATTAGGTCCTGTTTTCAAATAGTGGAGATATTTCAAATAGTGGAGATATTTCAAAGCATCTTTTTCATTGCTTTAATAGATAACCTTTAAATAGAGTAATCCAGGCAAAGTCCACACAAGATCTACTAATTTGAAGGGAGGACAGGGAGCCCAAACTACCAGATTCTGTTTCTGATCTTGATTATCTCTCAGTCTGTGATTTTTTCCTGCCTCCATTCTCTCAATGTATCTCCTATTTGGTACGAGATGCTGTTCACCTTGGAGATGGCTACGAGACCTGTTTTTTTTTAAAAGTGCGTTTGACAACTCCAGATCAAAACCCTGCTGCAAGAAATCAGTAGGGTCTGAGTCTTTGTTTTTTAATCATCTTTACTATTTGCACAATAAGTGTCATTCATGTCAACTTTGTATGACCAGGAATGACAGACAATTTCTACATAAGAAGCCCTTAGCAAGCAGCTGTTTAGGCATTCAGAAATACAGACTGACTATAAAATATATTATAGAAATTATGCAAAGTTGTCGTAAGGTGCGTGTTGCAGCTTTATGCTTTGTTATTAAAGCAAATACCACAACACGCTCTAAAGCTTTAAAATGCGTGGCCAGATGCAGTTTTGTTTTGAGGACATTTGTCCAAGTGATCACAGGCAGCGATGATGCTTATGTATGATTCTACAGCATACATCTGAAAGGTTTGCCTGACAAGTGACAAAGAAAACAGGTTTTCTAGGATTCTAGAAGATGACATTACACGGTATGTTCACCAAAACATCAGTATTTCAGGCACACACAGACTCACAAACACAAAGAGAAAAATAATCCCCTTCTTGAGGAGTCAGAAAAAAAAAGAAAGAAATAAAAGCAAGAGCAATTCCTACAGTCAGGAGAGATACCAAAAAGACTCGCTACTGCCCTATTTTCCATCTATTTTCTATTTTTTAAGTTTCTAATAGGGAATAACAGCAAGAACCAATTACAGGATGCAGCAGAATTCCAAATAAGAATTGGTATGTTAGTTCAACAGACGTGAGCAGCTTTTCCCAGCACTATTATCTAAGCCCATGAGATATCTGATACAATTATTAACAACTTACTACAAAGAGGTAGTTTCTCCTGTTCTGGAAAAGATGTACAGTATCTGGATTTATTGGTGCTATGCATGAAGAGGTCTTGGAGAAAATATGAAGTAAACCAATTTTTGCAGGTTTTTGATATCACAATTGGAAATCATTTGAAAAAAAACTTGAATAAAGAAGAAAATTGCCCAATTTTAAATGATTTCTTGTAAGTCTAAAACTTAGGCCAGTTTCCTGAGGTTGGCAAACATTTCAGTTATCGTTGCCACCCCTAATCACAGCAAATTTTTCCTTCCAATATTGGCTTTTCTCTGAATTTGAAACCCAAGCTTAATGCAAACCCACATCAAGAAGAAATGGGATAAAACAGATCCATGTTGAGCCTGTATGGGTAAAGCTGCAGGGATTCTTGCTGCTCTAGTCCCAATAATTGTTTTTCAACTGAAAAACTACTGGTCCGATTCAGCAAGTGACTGCTTTGCTCCTGTGCCACACAAAGCCACAAAAAAAATGAAGGTAGCCTTCTCCTAGTTTTTTTAAACATATGTTAGCTGGGACACAGCAGCATAGAATCTTAAGAGCTTGTAAAGTGAATTAAGCAGACAAACACACTGTATTTGGTTTCAGTTCAACAGGAGGCTCTAATATTGAATACATATGAAGGAAGAGACATGCTAAATTGAATGAGCCTGGAGGCTTAAAATTATATTAATTCCACTTGCATTCAACCATGTGGATCCAATGATCAAAGGGATTTAGAAGCAAGAAGGGAATAATGGAAATATCAACACTCAGCAATGCTCCGTTGCCTCAGGGCAGCACAGGACAGTAACAGATGTCAGGAGAGCAGCAGGGCTATCTCCTCTCACATCGAAAGGAGACAGGAACTACAGTCACACTGGATTCATGTACCAACCTCAAATCTTCAAGACCCTGTTATGAAAAGGTGCCAATTGCACTTCTGCTCTTCTGCTTTATAAGCTTAGAGACTTTCTATATAAAGCACCACTAGTGATGGCTACTTCCACTTAGCATTACTTTGAAGAGATGAGAGAAGAGCACCAAAATACCATTGTAGTGACTGAAAATTAGCAGATAAGTCTTTGAAGAGACAAGACACAGACCTGTTGATGATCAAGAGCACTTGCCACAGGAGAGCAAATCTTGGTTTTAAGCTGTTTAAAAAAGCCTTCCTGGATTCAGCATATGCATTTTGCATTATCCAGAAGTGATAATGATCTAAACTAGAAATACTAGCCAATTTTTTAAAAAATAAAAGAAAAAATAATTAAGATTCAGAGTAACTTTTTGCTAGAAAGTTCCTCTACTAGCACACAAGAAATCTTCAATTATTCATTATTGCATGTTATTATGCTAGCAGTTAGTTTTCTGTCCAGGGGGGATGGGGTGGATTATCCTTCCTATATGGTTGAGCATAAAAAAGAAAAAAATAGAAATTCACTGCCCAAAAGGTATTCAAAATAATGTTTTTCCAAACTAGAATAAGGAGAGAGAGAGAATACAGAAAACAATTGTGTTTGGTTTGGGTTTTTTTGTTTGGTTTGTTTTTTCTGGATCACAGAAAGATAACAATACAACAGTAATTGCTGTGAAAACCCGATCAAATAAAGTATTTTTTTTTTAGAAGTCAATATTATTCCTCTTTAAATATTAAGTCCTTGAAACAGCCTAAGTTGTTCTCTACTTTCTTGTAGAAAGACAAATCAGCTGAAGACTGGAATACTAAACTTTTTTTAATTAGACACCAGGCCTTAATTCTGTCAAGGAACAGACATGATATTGCCAAGGGCTGCAAGTTTAAAACAAGTAGTGAAAATTGGTCACGTAATGAATAACTTCCTACTTGCTTTAGTATTTAGCCTGCTGCAACTTAAAATTGGGTTAATACCTCGCATTCAGGATCTGTTGAACTGAATGGGAAGGTTCCCCCAGTTTAACAGACTTTTGATCATGACTTTTGGCAAACTTCATCAGTTACGCTTTCAGATTCTCGTGTGCAAGACATCCATCCAGAGAAGTGGAAAGTATTCTTGCAGTAACTGGAGATTGTTGGAAGAGTATTTGATGAAACACTCCTCCCCAGGTGCGTTTGTTTTATTTTTAAAGTAGCAATCGTTTCGGAGGACTAGGGGATTTGGATTTTGTTGTTCTTAAATGTTTAAGTTCTTTGTCTTTCTACCCTAAGTTTTAAAAAAGTGCTAGTGATAACTTCCGTGATGTCTTGCTGCATTTTTAAAATATTTTAAATTTACTTTGGGAAGGTCCTGTGGTATCTTATAAATCTCTCAGAGTGTAGAAAAGGATTTTTGTGGGCTTTCTTTCTGCCAGATATCCCCTAACTATGTGTATTTTAACTACTACTTTCTTTAGACTGAAGTGCTGCCTATGTTTTAACCCCTCTTGTGCAGAGCTGCTATATCTTCTGCATGAAAGATTCAAATCACCAGAGCCAAAAATGGTCTGTTAGAGGCAAAAAAATTACGTGTCATTTAAATAACTGTTAGATGTCCTTACTCTTCCAACAAGATAAGGATTGTCAGTGTGCAAAATAAACTAACAGGCTTCTCACAAAGACACGTAACTTCAGGAGAAAAGGTGAAGGATGAAAAATAGATAAATGACTACTTTCAGGTTTCTAGCCTCTTCAAGCTGCCGGTGCTCTCACAAAGTTACTTCTTTCCCCATTCTTTGAAGACCACGAAGTTGATTAACTGTAAACTACCATAGATTTTTTTAAAAAATAATTTTAAGTTGTGGGGAAAAAAAAAAATCAGTGGCAAATTTGAATTGTTAGTTAAGTAAGTGGAACAAATAAATGCAAACCATATAAAGCTTACAAGTGTGCCCTCTAGTTTGAGAATACCAGCCATTTTTCCCTAAGTGCTATTCCTAGTTAATGCCAGTCCCTTTCCTTAAGGGCTTTGTTGCAAGCTTCGTTGCTTGCTGCACAGCATTGCGCACACAAAGCTCTCTATGAATTTGGTGAGTCTATTTAGATAAGTAATATTAAGTATGCACACCTGGGCAGAAATAAAAATGAAGCAACAACCATGGAACAAGGACAAAGTCTTAGTACAGCTTTCAGTCAGGAGAAACATGGTCCTGTGAAGTCTTCAGATGCAGTATTACCGGCATCAGACGGAACTGAATCCTTTGCAATATTTTTGCATTTGAGTGAAGCAAACATTGAGAAAAGCAAATGCTTTAATGGCAATGTTTGATTCGGAACTTACAGGGCACAAAAAGCACCACTGTAACACAGAGCGGGGGCACTGCTGACATGTTTAAGGAAGACACTGCTGACATGTTTAAGGAAGAGATATCCAATACAATCTAACCACACAAACACAGTTGAGACATCTGCTCCGAGCTACTCAGTTCATCCACAGGTTGAAACTGGTTTGCATTGCTTACAAATAAATATAATAAATAATCAGGCAAATCTGTTGTTAGTTAAAGCATTAGGAAGAAAACCCTTTACAATGCCTCTTGCAGAAAGACATCTGTTAACTTGAACTCTCCAACCCAAAGAGCTTAAGGAAACCCGCGTTTGCATATTGTTTGGGTTTACCTTTTCTCTCTCTTCCCATTTCCTTTTCTGCTCTCACGGGTCACTTTATTAGTTATGTTTTACAAGGAAACATGTTTTCTAGCAAAAAAGAACATCATCATTTTGGCCATATGGTTACCATTACACCAGACGCTCAACAATCAAAAATTATTTAACCAGAAAAAGATTTCAGTGTTTTCAAAATACTTTGGAGACTATAAAGAAAACATACAACTTGTTTGCACTACTACATATGTAGTATTCGAGACTAATGTGCTTAAAAGACCAAGCCTTTCTTTAATAAATCCGAGTAAGAAATCTGAAGTGTGAGCTAGATTTACAGCTGTAAATTCTTCCCAGGACAAGTAGTTTTCCTGTTAATGCACCTTCTGCAATCATCTGCTTTCTGTAGCATGATTTTTCATTCTGTTCCCATTGAGAAGAGAATTAGCCATAGCATACTGATTTCTCTTGAGCTGAGCCAAGTGCAGTGCATTCAATTCTTCAGTATTAAAAGCCAGATTTTAATTTAATCATTATCATTTATTCACAGAGGTTACTAGCACAAACCAATAAGAAAAAGCAGCGCATATGAATGTCTTCCACTCTTTTAAAGGAGAACAATCAAGATGAGCTTCAGAGTATTAATTTTCCATCCTAACAAATGGCTTAACTTCCTGGTTCAACCCAACTTTCTGAACTGGATGGATTCCCCTAAACATCCTAGTTATGCCTGCATATGAGCTGCTTCAAAGAAAGTATATGATAAATCTCAGTCACTGAGAGAGTTTATCAGAAGAAAAAATAACATATCCAATAACACCCCAAAAACACAGAGGTAAATTTTATGCTAATAAACGTACTACATTATCATTCTGGAAACTGGTATATTTTCAGTATTGAAGAATCATGCAGTCTTTTGTAACTGGCAGGGATAGTGATGGAGTGATGGCATGATCAAGGAGGTGGCGTCTGCACTGTCAGCACCCAGACTACACCTCTAACCAGCTTTCTCTCTTAATGAGACCATGCATACAAGACAATTAGTAAGTGATGAAGCCTTTTGTATCCCTCTAACCCCCCCACATCACAGGAATAAAGATGAAAAAAAAAAAAAAGAGGGGAAAAAAGCCCAACCAAAAAGATGCAGTTAAGCCACTGTTGACAGCCCTACACCAAAGCACCTCCTCCCTTAAAAGCACGAAAAGCTATTGACTGTTCTTGGCACATTATACGTTTCTACTAGCTTGAGACAGAAAAGGAGATATGTAACTTGAACTACTGAGTTTCTTCAGAATACCAAGAGCTATCTTGACTTGCCTTCATTCAGTATAATTGCTATTTTGTTTCTTGCTGAAAAAGTGTATTTTTCACTGTAACACAAACTGGACATTTGAAACCACAAATAAATCAGGATTTTACAGCTGTTGGAGGATCAAAATATCTGTACTTGATCCTACAGGGATGATCAAGAGATTGGCTCTGTAGTGGAAGTACTGCAGCATCAACAGAGAAAACAGATTAAGCAATACCTGCTTATAACCCATTTTTGCCAGCTCCTGACCCCTCACTGGTGCCAAAACTTGTGAAAATCAACACTAAATAAAAACCTAATGGCTTTAAATGCTGGAAAAATGTACTTACTTCTCTGGAATGAACCTCTAATCCAAACAAAAAAAATAACATCTTCTGCTCTTATGAATTTTGGCTGCTCCATCTATATTCATATTCTTTCTTTATGCCTACAATGACATCACCCAATAATAGGGAAAATGGAAATTCATTGCAAACTTAATTCACAGCCCTTTAAAGGACTCAAGATTCAAACTGTACTGAATTAATAAATATACAGCAATGGGGCTACTGCATTCAAGAGTTTTATACAGATGTTATTTAGAGGTCCAGACACAAGTGAATAGTGGAAAATACAGTAACTAAAAATGCAATCATTGACATCCCTTTAACCAGAAGGCAGCTATACCAGATTAGATTTATAATCTTAAAAGGAAGAAAAAGAAGAACCTCAGACCTTTCAGGAGTTTAAAAATTGATAAGACTATAATTTGCAAAAGTGTTTTAGTCTAGAATTTTCATGTTTAATGCCTAAAGTAGTTCATTGCTTCTCCTTTTATTCACTACATAATATAATCTTGTTTATCCAGAATTCTTTGGGGATTTCTGAATCCGCTTGAGAAGCAGACATTCACAAGAGTGGACTGAAAGGATTACAATGACTTGCATCAGTTTTTTGAAAACGTGTAGTTCCTTTAATGTAGCCTCTTAAAGGGAGCCTGTATTCTTTTTATTGCACTGTAGGGATCTTTGGATGGTGGAAGGGGCAGGGAAGGAAAGTCCACACACAAAATATAGTGAACTTTCCTTTAATCAGGATTTAGATTAATCAGAGCTGAGCCATGTCTGGCAAAAATATATGCCACTCCCTGTAAAGAAAAAAAAGCCTGAACCACTCCTAGTACCCATGAGATTTTCGATAACTAGAATAATATTCCCTTGTACACTGAGTTCCCCAAAGAAATATTTTATTTCTTCCCTGAACATTGTACAATGAAAAGTGTTTCCCACTTCTAACAGCACGCCTGGCCACAGGAGAACCTCTCCTCCCCCCTCATTGTCTCTACATCCAACGTAGACAGTGTGTTGCCATATCCACTATAATGTGCCATTGCTGAATCTCAGTGCTTCAGCCATTGTCTTTGCCCCTAGCTCAAACCTAGATTGGTTTTGGTGCTTTGCTAATAAGATAAAACTTGGGATTAGTCTAGTGCAGTATCATGCCCCATTCAGAGCTAACAGGTACAGAAGAATGGTAAATATAATCCAGCTTCCTCTTTTCCTTTGTAATAGCTAACTCAGGTTAGATGTTAAAGTGGCTGCTACACCTAGAACTTTGCAGAAAAAAAGATATAAGGAAAATAGCACAAATGCAAACGAGACAACCTGCCTGGTAAGAAAGTAAATACCTTGGCCAGAAACAGACTATCTTCTATACATTACCAAGCAATCTGCAAATAGAGGATGTAAGACCATTAGACAACAGATTTGTATATTAAAAAAACCACATAATAATCACTGTTCTTTTCAGTCAAGCCTTGTGGTATTAGGTTTATGATACCCTATCATAGGGAATAAAATTCAGCCTAAGATGCATCTAGTGCAGAATATCAACTATGGGCATCTGTCTCCTAAACTGGGATTCAGCAAAATGTTCAGGTTTGCTGTTTGTATGCTTTAGCTTTGCGAACACCGATGAAGCAAAAAACTGTTTAAAAACATGTTGTGTGGCCCCTTCTCTCTGGATATTTTCAAGAGACATTCAAAAAGTCTGCAAGAAGAGTGATATGTAGAAACTGACAGCATACATACAAAAGAATTTGCCACCTCCCTGAAGATGATCTGTTCCCTAGAATGCCCAAGAAAACAGATGCACCCTTCTTCCATGTATATTGCTAACTGCAGTTTATAAACCTAAAATCTCCTCCACGATGCCAGTCACCAGACTATTCAATTTCTATGTGTCAGAGAGACCAAAGCCATTTCCAATCAAAACAAAGAAGATAAAGTTTATAGCTTTCACCCAGGATGATTTGTGTATTTTGGAACAAACACAGTCTCATGCAATAAGGTTACTGGGGGGGGTGGGGGGGTGGGGGCGGGAAGAATGTGTTTACATGAAAAGCACTAGCACAGGCCAATTTTTCACTTGGTGGTGGAAATACCATGCTGTTACTCTTGAAAATGTTGCTTAATAAACCCTGATTGCTTTTCAGCTTTCTTCTCTCAAATTCAGATCAATATGTTCTTAATTAGATGTTATATAGGCTTACCTGTAACTGATACATTGGCAAGTCTCTTTAAAAGATTGCAAATTACACCAAAAATAAGTTGTTCTCCTTAAGCAATACCATACATTTTCATTATCAGTAGCTGACACCTCAGGCAGGCTGAGGATAAAGAGAGCTTATTCTTTTGTGTTTCAATTTGAGTATGAGCTGAGATGTGAGGCATTTTAAGAGAGTGCCAGTTTACCCATAGCCCTGATGGAAAGAGACAGTAGGCCTTCCTGTGGCTGACACACCTAACAGTAAATATTATCCAGCTGCTCTTTGTGGCTGTCTTCAGTCAAGTTACTATTATTGTTTTTAAAGGTCACAACTACAGTAGACAAAATAACCCAAATCACTCTCATTAAGCTTGAGTTTTCCCTACTTTCCTCTGCTCCACACAAAAGAGACTAACACAAGCTTCCCTTGATTCTTCTACGCAAATCTCACACTTAATCATGGTCTGGGCAGACACACACACTTGTGCTCACTCACTCATAACATTTTTGACCAAAGTGAGTTTTCAAAAACTGCAGAAGTGCGATTAAAGTTTGTCCCCATTCTGTGCTCTAAGGCTAGCTGTACACTCCAGCTTTTCTGTAGCTTACCTGTGCTACAGTACAAGCAAACAGATATTCTAGCCTTTATTTGGCCTATGAGTATTTCAACATGGTTTACAGGATGACAGCCTGCTGTAACTCAGGAGTTAAAGCAATATTGTGACAATAGAGAACTTAACTATCAAAGTCACATAGGCTCTAATGAGGCTTTCCCTTGGCACCAGTTACAAGGATGCTTTATAACAGATATCTGTCCTCCAAAAACAAGACAACACTAATTAGATTCTTAATAGGTTTTCAGATAGACTATAAACTGGACCACAAACTGTCAGTTTGAACTGAATTCAAACTGGCAACAGAACTTTTACTGAGTTCAAAGTTAGAAGAGATTATTCCATTTTGTCTGAGCTTGGTGGGACATGGCCCAAAGAAATCATACAAGAACTCCAACACTTATTTAAGATCCTTTAGAGAAGGCATCCAGTCACTCTAAGATGTTTCTACAGCTTTTTTTTTTTTTTTTTTTTTTTTTTTTTTTTTTTAAGATCTTTAAACATTTTTTCATCTCAGTTCTAGCAAGAGTTAAACTCTCCTTCAGTTTGCAACCTCTGAGTCTAATCCTACCTAATTCTATCTACTATCATTAACCTCTCCAGGTAGGTACAATTATAATCAGAGTCACATTTTTATCCTTTTCAAAAGTTAAATGGACTGAAGTCTCTGGCTTCAAGGCATTTTTCCAGACAGTGAATCATTCTTTTATCTCTTTCTTGAATCTTTTCCAATGTCAGCATCCTTTGTGAATTGTGGCTACTAGAATTGGATATGGTTAAGTGTATAATGGTCTCTGTGGTGTTACAAAAAAGTAACATTCCCACCTCTCTCCTCCTTGATGTTTCTTCCCCTTCTCTACATCTCAGTAAGGGCTTAATCAGATCTCTCGCCTACAGCACCACAATGACAGCCCTTATTTCCTTGTTTATCCAGTACTAGCCCAAAAAAGTTTCCAAAGCTTTCTCAGATGTAACATCCCATTTTCTGTGACCCACATTCTGCTCCCATATACACGATTAACAAGTGACTGTTAGCAAACACGAGTCTGCCTTGCAATAAGATCCAGACTAGCACATATTATTATATGTGCTCCTTCCATTATTGGTCAAAAAACAAATATAAAAAACAAACAAACAAGGAAAAAAATGCTCTGCCCCACTGAGGCTTGCATGGTGTCAATAAGTCCTTAGAATTAACCACTCACCTAGAGTCAGAACACGGTATACTGCAGTCAGGGTTCTTCTGATACAAGGGAATTTCCCGTAAAATTTCAGCAGAAGCAAAGGTCAGGAGACATTAATGGTTTTGTATGTGTTGTATAGAAACACTGATTTGAAACACAGTGTGGATAAAAATAAGTACTGAATTTAATACATTTCCACTGACTCTTGAAAACGAATACCTGGGGTTTACTGATGTAATAATAAATGAACAAAATTCACCTCTTATGCAATCAATGCCAGCATTGGATTTCTTTGGAGCATTTAGCCTGCTAAATCACATTAGTGAAGGTCCAGCTGATAGAAAAACCATCCCTAGAGATGTCGCCACTTTCCCTTCCAGAAATACTAAGAAACAGCTAGCAAGTGATTTAGGGATTTTCCATACATATCATTTATACAAATCTTCCATTGCTTCATGCTAATGACAGTCAAACAGGTAGCAAATATCACAAACTGGGAAAGACAATTTCAGCAGGAAAAAAGAGCAGGGATTTTGCTAAAGCTGTTTTCTACTGAAAAACTCATAAATGGAAACTTATTGGCATCTTTGTTGGAGCTGAATTGGCAGAGTAAGATGGAAAGCAGTTCTGTATCTCATTACTGCCTCTACTATCACTAGCTGGAAACTTCGTAAAAACAGGCCCCTTTCTGTTTAGATACAACCATGCTGTTGCTATACAGAGTGTCTGGTTTTTTATTTCCTTCTTCTTAGTAGGGATGACATCTGCATAGAAAGGCTCTTTGTCTTTTTAAGGCTTCACCTACTGCTGCTTATTTTCTACCTGACATCTATATGTAATATCATAGGCATTTCCAAAGTAACAATTACAGTGTCAGCAGAAAGATGGGTCAAATGCCACCACACAAACACATGTAATTAAGTGCTCCCAACTTAATTTCGGTTTAACTTGGTATAGTATGCACTTTCGTTAATTAGTTAAATGCAGATAAATTTAGCTTTCTAAAAGAGGACTGCAAATTAAGCGTGAGTGTTGATCTACGTGAGGAAAGGGAGGCTCTACAGAAAGACCTGGATAGATTGGATCAATGGACCAATGCTAATGGAATGAGCTTCAACAAGGCCAAGTGCCGGGTCCTGCACTTGGGCCATAACAACCCCATGCATCGCTACAGGCTTGGGGAAATGTGGCTGGAGAGCTGCCTGGCAGAAAAGGACCTGGGGCTTCTAATTGACAAGCGGCTGAACATGAGCCAGCAGTGTGCCCAGGTGGCCAAGAGGGCCAATGGCATCCTGGCTTGTATTAGAAATAGTGTGACCAGCAGAAGTAGGGAGGTGATTGTCCCCCTGTACTCAGCACTGGTGAGGCCACCCCTTGAGTATTGTGTCCAGTTCTGACATATATGAGAGAGATATCGAGGTGCTGGAGTGAGTGCAGAGGAGGGCAATGAAGCTGGTGAAGGGCCTGGAGAATAAATCTTACGAGGAGCGATTGAAGGAGCTGGGACTGTTTAGCTTGAGGAAGAGGAGGCTGAGGGGAGACCTCACCACTCTCTCCAGCTACTTGAAAGGACATTGTAGAGAGGTTGGTGCTGGTCTCTTCTCACAGGCAATTAGCGACAGAACAAGAGGGAGTGGGTTCAAGCTGCAGCAGGGTAGGTTTAGGCTGGACATTAGGAAAATTCTTCACGGAAAGAGCAATATCAACGCCTACCCAATCTACAGTTGAACCGAAACAAGACCTGGATTTAAGGTGAGCAGTAAGTGCTGTGAAGAAGCATGATGTGTAAGGAAAACTCTACTTTCATATCAGGATGCCCCCAAAATAAAGGATGACGGGAAAAGAGATTGAAAGCCACGATATATGCTTTACTGCAGCAGGAAAAATGACTTCTAAATAGCTGAATTGATAAAGGAGACATAACAGCTACTTTAATGGAACAGGAAAGGTGTTTTTACATCTCATGTAAGCCTAATCAGGGCAATACAGTATTCTATAGACATATCCAGGCCAGTTCCAAGGCTAAAATAGCAACATGAGCATGCTAATCCACTGGACTAATTATCACTCTTGAGACCTAAGCTAATTTTCCCAGGTGTTTCTTTGCATAAGATGTATCAGCACAGAAAGCAAAACTGTGGTCTCTCAATATTTTGCCTTGCTTTTCTAATTTAGGAAATGCAGTTTCCATCCAGAAGCAGCAGAAATCTGAATTCCATCATTACACTGTTTAGACCCTGACACTGGAAAGACAACATGGTCTAGCAGGCAGAACGATCAAGTAGTAGGAATTCAATCATCTGACACTATTTTTGGATAATACAATTTAATTTTTCTTCCTCTTTTTCTGCTTTTTATCGTTGGTTTATGAATTGAAATCCATCCAGTGCAAAGAATCTGTGTGCTTGTACAGAGCCTAGCACAATGGCATCACAAGCAGTCTTTTTTCAGTGCAACAAAAAAAAATAATACTACATCTTTTGTTTACAGGTTCTCACAGTAGGGTAGGGCTCTGTCTCACACAAAGATGTCTGGAAAATGGAATACTATATCCAGATTAACGCAGAAGAAAACAAAAGCTTAAGTCATCTATATAGCACAAAGAACCACAGTCCCTTTGCACATCCAGTCTTTAGCTACTCATTTCACAGCTAACACTGGAAATTAGCCCCCCACCGTCCTCCGCTCTCACTAATGAATTGACTGATTTCTCTTAAAGTCACATACACTCAAAGGGTACATTTGTTACAACTGTGCTGTATGTGTTCAGACAAAACTATCTCCAGTCAGATTGGGCTCTTTAGACACAGTGAGATCAAACAGCTCACAAAATCCTTTGATGGAAATTTAATTCTTTAAAAATATGCATGAGGTAATTGAAAACACGTTTTATGATATTTCAGATTATAAACAGTAGGTCTCTGGCTGGGTTGAACAAATAGCATTAAGTCTTTTTCTTCCTTCTGAAAAACCACAGTGCTTGGCAGCATGAGGCACTGATGCCTCTTCTGTATCAGTATGGGGAAACCGGTGTTGATAATGGAGAACTTGTGTTAAGACACAAATTGCACTCCAACAAAAGAAACTGTTTGTATGTATCAGTTATTGTTCATTCAAAGCCATTTTGTGATATTAGCATGTATTTCCAAGATCTAAGCACAAGGCCTGGGTTTCTTACTTCCCCCACCCCCATCCTGCCCCTCCCTTGCAGAAGTCTTCAGGAAAAAGCAAAAATCAATCCTATGCACTCTAGAACACAGAGACATTAAAAATCATAAGAGAAATGTCCAGAGTATAAAATCCAATTCAAGTTTGGCTCACTTGATATTTAAACTTCTTTATCTTTGCTAGTCTAGTGCTGTGAAACATTGAGGAAACAAATCTGTATCCATGCTTTATAGAAACAAGAGTTACCGAGGGATGCACACTGCTTTATCCATTATCTATCACTTATGCACACACACACGCCCCCCAGTATCTGGTTCCATCACTAGTACTTTGTGCGTGAACAAGGAAGCTCTGAGCAGCAAATGCCACGGGCAGTCCAAAACTTTAGCGCTTCATGCTGCCAGACTACTCTAACTTTGCTTCTCTTTGTGCAACAAGGCAGAGCCTTGTGTTACATGTCAGAGGTACCATGTGTAAGAACAGGACAACTGAGGTCTCATGTTCCTCTGAAAAAACCAGGATGTTAATGGGAAGGGGTGGGACAAGTGAGGACTTTTCTGGCAAAACAGTTTAAAGAAAACAGTACTTTTGTCATGGCTAAAGCATTTCATGGAAAGATATAGGCTAGTCTGAAGGAGGTCATTTCTAGTCAAAGAAAAAAGTCTTACCCCAAAGGAGTCAGGACCCAGGAGTCCACAGGTATTCAGAGACTGTGGGAGACTGCTTCAGACTCTGCCCGAATCCCATACCTGCTATGAACCTCAGTCTTCCACATGACTTAATGCATGGGAAGTGTCGCAATGCATTTAAAAGGTCTTTTAAAAGTTAGAGGGTAAGGAGTCTGTGTCTTCCCTTTCTCCCATCCTTGAGGGAAAAGAGGTGGGGGAAACACAGAACTGTCTGGGGTTCCCTCCTAGAGTCTGTGGCAGAGCCAGAGAAAAATCTGCATGCGCAACACACCAGGAGTCAGGCTTGATTTGAATGCATATTGCTCTTCATTCTCTGTTGCATTTTTGACAGAGTCTGAGTAACCCAGTTCCTACAGTTTCTCCTCAAACTAGATATCAAACGATCTCACTTCTAAAAAGCAAACAGTTATGATTTTTATTTCCAGAGGTGATGTTTCATTTCATGTCCTTCCAAGCCAGTGGCCCTTGAAAAATACAGAAGTTTTACTCCTGAGTTGGAACAACTCAGGAATTTTCAAAGAGTGGGCCAAGACTGTTGTAGCCTTTCACTGACGTAAAGCACACCTTGCTGCTTGCTTCAGCTTCCTCACTGCTTGAGCCACAAATGAGAGAGCAAAGACAAACATTTTGTGAAAAAATGGTACTCACCCACTCACTCTCTGCTTCCTCTTCTGCCTACTTATGTTGACACAAGTCTTTTCATTGTGTGTGGGTTAAAGAGAAGCCCTTGTTTTATGGAAAATGCTTCCCCCACCTCAGAAGAAGCAGTTGATGTTTAAGGCTTCCTGGTTTATTAGTTTCACTAGAACGCATACTATGACTGAGAAATCTATGAATTTGAAATGGTAAGGTATCATCCACACTTTAAACCAATGCTCTTGTTTTCCCTGGGTCACTGAAAGGCTGAGCTGCCCTTTGTGCAACAGGATTAAGAAGTTAACGTGTGAAGTCTAAAAGGCTCCACTGTTCCATAAACTCATTTTAAGGGATTCTTCATCATAACTAAAGTTTTGAAAAGTGGAACAATCCAAAACAACAGCGCAATCTAGCAATAAATCAAGCTTTAAAGTGAGAGCACTCAAACTGTGGAGGAATTGCAATTCATTGTGTAGGGAGGCATTTGCACCTAGGTAAAACTTAGCAAACCACTGGTAAGGCAAAACTGAATAGGCTGCTTATTGTTCTGCACCACTCTCCATGGGTGAAGTGAAAGTACAGGAAAATGAAGTCTTTCCCTCTCACAACTAAAGATAGAACAATACAAATCCCAGGGCAGCATTGACTTGTTAAACAGTTTCTGCTGGCTCTATTTTAAAGCTCTAAAGACTTTGAAGTGGAGTTGTAAACTCAATTGATTTCAAACAAAAGGCTAATGTAATCCACTTTCAGCACCAGTACCATGCTGGCAGTGAATACATCCTTCTCAGTAATAGAAATTACTTATTAGGGTTTAAAGCAATTCATTTCAGTGTTTTCAAGTCACTTAAGAAGTTGGATAGGAATGATCTTGGCTGAATTCAGCCACAGGGAATCAAAGCCAGTCTCTGGACCTGTTTTACTGTGGAGAAGTAAGGCCTCCAGGAACACTGGTATTAATATCTGACACATTCATGTGCCCTTTTTGTCCCAAGCTGCTTTCCAGGTATTGTAGTTTTGTATGTGAATTGTTGCACCCAGCCCTAGAGTGCAGCCATCTCTGAGGTGGGATGCACAGCTTTAGCTGTGCATGGTCAGCAGGATAAATTAGGGCAGTAGTAGACACTGCATCAGCTTAAAGGACTGGGCAGCTGTCAGATCCAGACACTGGAAAATGAACGGAGAGTTTGGGAAATTCTGGCCACTCTTAAAAAATTTTATAACACAAGTCATGAAAATGAACCAGTTTAGGAGTTTGTGGCAACAAGATCAGAAGTCTCCAAGAACAGCCAAATGGAAAAAGATCTAGGAGGGAATTGATTAGAAGAATATGGGACAGACTGAATGGAATTACCAATTGTAGAGAGTCTAAGAAAAACAGGAACAAGTGGAACATAGAACAGGTCAAAGATTTTAAACCTTTCCAATAAGTTTCACAGCATTTGGCCCCTTCCTTTGGAAAGTACATGTGATACACCAGGGAAAGTAATGACTCAAAGCAGAGTGTGAAACTAGGCAGATTTTAAGGTGGCCCTGACATAGTTTTACGTATATACATGAAAGGTGCACTACCTGTTTCATTGTGGTTTTGAGTCTCCAAACAAGAGGTAGAACATGCGTTAATAAACCCATCAAGTTGGGATGGAAAAAACCCACAGCATAATTTTTGAAGGCCAGTGCTCAGCAATGGGCGCCCAGCACAATTCAAACCCAGAAGTGATTAAAACTTCCTGGGGTAACTGCAGGCCTGTTCAAGGCCCAATAAACAGAATTGAGATTATTTTGTCCAGCAAATGTATTCTGGACTAGATCTGCTATTTGACCTTCCAGGCCTCTTCACAAAAATCTGCTATTTCATTAATGACAAGGACAAGCTGCTTTCAAGAAACTTCTGTGAAGGGAGGACACAGCCTAAGAGCATTTTGCTATAACTAATGATAAATATTCAAATTAATATTCACATATTGTTGACAGTTTCCAATGTCTATCTGCACCTGGCTTCTGCAGACCTGACTGCCATGCAAATCCAAGAGCTCTTCTTCCTGGATAATGTATCTACACTGAATGTCTCGGAAAGCTTTCCTACTTTCCCCTTCTACTTTCATACCACTTGACTTCATTCCAGACTGAAGGACGTTGAGGCTAGCGGTCTTTTCCCCAAACTATGATACTGAAGTCCTTTAACATAACAGCAATTTGAAAATATCAATAACAATCTAATTCGAGCAATTAAGTCATGTTTGATACAGAGGAAGAGAAAGGAGACTTTCAGATGCATCTCAGCCTCTCAGAATGGTTATTTAGCAGCTGGGACTGCCTTAAAACAAAAGCTCATACAGTAAATTTCTTCCATGTTCCCTAACTCAGATGAACACAAAACCATTTTTAAAGGACACGTCAATTCCTCCTGAGCCAGACTACATAACAGCAGCACTCTCCCTCTCAAACTAATAATTTTGTGCTAAATGAAAAATAGAAATTACTCCTTACTTCTGTCAGCAACAAAATACAGCATGCACTTCCCTATCTCATAAACTTCTACTTATCAGATAGGAAGCATAATTGGTCTCTCCTCCTTCAGACTAGATAGGTAACAACCCCAAATCCAGCAAGTAGGTAAACGTTTTGCATGCCAAAGTTGTCAAAGAATTTGGTGAGCATGAAACTGCCAGCAGGCAAGTACATGACTAACTCCACTTGAAATGTTATGACAAAGGTCTCTTTTCCCTTTCTCCTCATTCACTTCATACTTTCCATTGTTCACCGCTGCTCATCTATAGCTAATATTTCTTTAATTGAGCAGACTGGGGCTGCACAGATGCTCGGAAGCCAAGTGTTCAGCTCACCCTGTGCTGTTAAAAGACTGCCCAACACAATACTACTCACCTTCATTACATACCCTCCCATTTTTCTAGCTGCTTTGATGCACAATGAAACAGTTAACGTTCACCTTTAAAGTTGTATCAATGCCATTTGAATTAGCCATCCAGTGAATGAATGAGAGGAATTCACACCTCAAGGCTTGTTGTTTCAGGCTGCCTGCCAACTCAGGTGGCTATGGCTACAGCAGTTACTGCACTCCTTAAAAGCTTTCTTCACAACTACAAAAGCTAGAAAGTTAGTTTGAAAACTTCTGGCCATAGAAAATAGAGTATACCTGTGATAGCTGTTTAGCTCCCAAGCTTTAGCTAGTCCTTTTTAAGGAAGCCTGCCTTGTTCGTTTAAAAGTCCTGTGTTTAAGCTACAGTTCTTTCCTTTTCCTCAGGACAGCATTTTTCAACATGATATCCTTCTTAGGAAAGCACAAAAATTTCCTCATCTCCCTGAAGATGGCTTGCCTAGAGTTGCATACATTCACACTGTATGCAAGCTTTATTTTAATATCTATGGCCACGGAAGAAAGCAGTCACCTCTGCACACAGAGAGAAGTGTGAAAGCTGGAATATTACATAAACCACAAAAACAGGCAGTGGGCCAGATACCAGAAAGGAAAGCAATTCTCATTCCTAAATACTTGCCGGTTTCCTATTGATTGTAGTGGGAAACTTCCAAGCTCCTGCTCCCAGTCTCTGGGTCAGCAGCAAAAATATACACACTTTCTGTGCACACCACTACAGAGGTTAACGAACCAGCGTACCCCTGCAGCTTCCCTGCACTGGCTCACACACCGCTAATGTGACACTGGCATTGACCTGGAATTCACTCATGGCAGTCACAGGATTAAACAAGCAAAATCCAGAACAACAAAAATCTGACATGGATTTTGCCCATGTGAAATACAATTTTCTGTCACTTGTCAGAGGAGCTTTACAGAACTAACAGCTTACAGTATCACTTCCTTCAAGTTCACAAACATGAACCAGAGCACCACATTTCCATCCCTTTCACAACAAAAGCAGGAAATTCCCCCCACCCATTATTTCAAGGGAGGAATGCTTAAAACCGAAAGTGGACAAACAGATTTCTGTTAGCGGCTGGAAAGAGCATGGTCCCAACTAGGAACGCAACAGCTATATTACCTAGATAACAACAGTAAATAACTTCAACAAATAGAAGTGGGAAAGGCTTCCAAGATGATTAAAGCAACCACAAGCGAAGCTGAAGTGAGTGTATAGATGTTGCAAAAGAGACGAAACAGAATTGGGATCAGCACCTCACAAAGCAATCACTCATGAAATTCATGGAGTTGCACTGAATAGGTAACTATTCTAGTTCCTGGATGATGCTCTGGCAGACGGGGCTACTGTATGCCTTGGTGTATGAAGAGAGGAGTACAGAATAAATACAAGGATGTAGATTGATCATTAAGTGCTACCAAAATATCATGTCTGTAAACGGAGTCAGACAGCTAGAGCTGTTGGAAAGCAAGCTGTAAAAATGCCCAGTGTCTCATTCTTATGCATATCCTATCTCCAGTGACCATCAGTAGCACTTGCCTTGGGAAAGAACACATAAAGCCAGAGTAAGCTTACAGCAATTCTTTCCCAAATACACCCTCCTGGCTTCTGGCAATCAGCAGTTTATGGACTTAAGAAGCCAGACCATCATGTTTCATAGTCCCCGAGTTTTAACTTCTATGAATTTAACCTCTTCTTGAACCCATTTTGGCCTTCTTGACATTTTTTGCCATGAGTTCTATAATCAATTGCACATGCCTTGCATTAAAAAAAAAAAGACTCGTTTTAAGCTCGTTGTCAGAGTCTTACTGAGTTGTCCCTTTATTCAAATGAAGCTATGTCTGATTATTCCTTGTTTATCTTCACACCATTTCTAGTTTTATGGCACCCTCAGCTGCCAAACAAGACTAAAGAGTTCTAGTTTACTCTCTGGTCTTATGGGTGTCATTCCATACCTCCCATTTTTCTGCCCATCTCTGAATCCTTCTCAGTTCTATCAAGCCTTTCTGAGTCATAGCCAGAGCTGCAGATAGGAGTTTTGAAAATGCCAGAACAAATGCTTCTGTTTTATTCTGTATAATATTTCTAACTTTGTTATCTGGCCACCCCTGGAACTGACAATTTGAAAGAACTAGCCACAGTAACACCAAAAGCACTTGCTTTACATGAGAATTTAAATAACGTTCTCCATTACCATGCTGTGTGGGGATTCTCAAATCCTGTTGTATTTATTACTACAATATCTTTACAACAGCCAGTCTAGAATTAACCCAGACACCATGCTTAGCACCACAACATCTCCCCAATGCTGTAAACATAGGAGAACACTTATTCCACTTCAATAAAGTTTTTCAAATAAAAATTGTTTTGGGAATAAAGCATACCATGAATTAGTCTCATATCATCCCCAGCACTTATGACATTTGACATAGAGCAGAGACAAGAAGCTGCAAAAAAACATTCCCTCCATTTCCATTTCAATCTAAAATGAATAGACGCCTGAAGAAATGCTGTGTGCTTGATTCTCACTCTCAGCACTCTTGCTTTTTCCCCTTCACCAAAAGCATGATATGGGGACATAAATTAGCAGCCTCAATTCTTCACACACACCCATCCACCTCCCACATTAACAGAAAAGATGAAAACCAGCTGCCTTCTAATTTGCCTCTGTTTTAAGTAAGTGATTCCCACATTTATCAATATTTCATCCAGCTATTTTTTGGCACCAACATTTTCCACATCATTTAGAAGTAAAGAGGTGACTAAGGATGGGAGGGGAGAACATAAATATAACCCACACACACAAAAGAAAAAAAACAACCCACAACCCTACTGGTGTCAGTTTTCACAGTGGGACACTTCCTTTGCAAGATTATTCATTGTCTTTAATGATTTTTTTCCCCTCGCGACATGACTTTAAGTCATTTTCTCATTTTGAACAATCAGAAGAAGCAAAACTAATGTAGATTCCCTTGGAAGTAGAAGAAAGCTCCTAATTCACTAGTTCTTCCATGTTAACTCAGATGAAGACTGACTGATATTAATCCATTCTTAAAAAACAAATAATCATTCATTATATACCTCAAAGGGTACTTAGAAAAGGTTGCTTTTTTTCTCACCCACTGAGAGCTTCCAGGTTCTGTGCATGCAACACTGGGTTCCGAAACAACAACTGGCTCAGGACACTTTCGAGATACAAGTAAGAGAAAAATTATTTCCAAAGGCTCTTGGAAGGCAGAACTGTAGTTTTATCCTAGGAATAGAACATGCACACATACTCCCTCCATAGCACAGAGAAGGTCTCTGCCAGCTCCCTGGTAACCAACTTTCTGTTTTGTTGACTAGAGTGTTAGAGAACATTAGGGAAAGAAACGCATGGCTGGGCAGTAATGCCCTGGACTTAGAAGACATGAGTTGAGCTACTATCAGTTTGTGTGAGATGGGGTAACTACAGTGACCTTTGTCAAGGTACCTTATCTTTACAGGACAGAGTTCCTCATGTCTTTGCTTGTAAAAGGATGGGACCTTTGTGTTTTTAAGTGGAAACTCCTTAGTCCAGGAGCTGTGCCTGTTAGTGCTTGTACAGCAACATGAACAGGTTTCTAATCGTCACTCTAGAGGGACCTTGGATCCACATCTTAAATTTCAGCTGCTACCAACGACAACATTCACCTTCTCCTTCCCATTCCCCCACCTCCTTTTCTCATATTCTTATCCTTCCATTTTACTAACTCTAACATTCCCGCAAGCATAGGGGGAGCTGGATCTGGACTGAAAATAAAGTCACATTACATTCAAAAGGACCAGAATTTTGAGTTTGGAATATCTTCCTCTATTCAAAGACACAACTTTTCAAAGGTTCCCTGCCCACATGCTGTCTTAGAAACACATTCTAGGTTAATGTCATAATATTCCTTAAATTCTTTCTTAAGGAGAAGACAGAGCAGGAATGTCTGTTCATCATGCCAAAACTATGTCTATTCTCAAGTAAAAACTGGTAGCATGCTTCACTAACTAATCCAAGCCTATCTTTGTGTACATTTCAGCAGTCAGTTGATGTGCTAATATGAAATATGTTTTCTGCAATACTCAGGACAGACAGAACATCCTACTACACAGAGAGTTAATAACTTGATAATAGGATTGTAAAATTTAGATGACTGCACCTGGCCTACCAAAGTGACAACAGCACATCCAAAGAGGCAGAAACTGTCCACATACCAGTAAGTACCAAAATTAGCTCTTACTGGACTGTCAGATGACCTGCCATCCTCAAAGAAATCTCAGAGAGGACAGAGATAAAACTCACAAGCTACATCAAACTGAGTTTCTCTTGCATGGGTATACATCGGACACCTGCATTGTCAGAATCATAGTGTAATATTAATTTCCTGCTCATTAGAGATTTGACCTGGCAGGTAAGTATGATTTTCTCAGCTTTGTCACCCATGTCTTTATAAAAATCTTTTTAACAGTATTATCTATTTTGGATTTTAAAAATAAATATTTATATTCAGTGTAACTCAATTCAAAATACTAAGGATTATTTAAAGGTAAAGGCATCCCATTCTTATGGGAGGAGCGATCAGCCTTAAAACATGCATATCACAATACCCTTCTCATGCTCAGCTTTCTAGTACATTTCTCCAATATCCAGAAAGATACAGGAGGCACCTTCAGTAAATGCCACTGACAGTGGAGGTGTTCACGCATAAACTATCAAAACAAGGGTCATGTCAGGGAGCCTTCCTGGTATGGAGTGCAACAAACCCCAGCTATAGAGCTTATGACAATAAATCTGCTCAGATAGACTAAGAAATTCTGTGATTCTAGCTGTATAGGAAGTTAACCTGAACCATCATATGAGTTGTTTCTGGATTACCCATTTAGTAACAGACTATCATAATAGATTACAGGTGTAATTATGATTGAACATGCGTTTGCTTTACACACAAGTGTTTGCCTGCAGAGAGCCAAGCTGACATTAACGAAGCACTAGTGCAAGCTCCAGGGAGGCAACCTGAGATATACTCCTTTTGACTCCAGTCAAAAACATAATGGTCCTTTTACGTTCAAAGAGAAATTACTCAGTCATTACAGAAGCAAATTGTTGCAGAAGCTCTACAAGGCAGGCAGAAAGTTCAAATGCAACTATATTCCTTCTAAAAAAGGACTTCCAAGAAAGAGATGTGCTGCGGTGAGGAACACAACACTGAATGAGATTACTGCTTTTAAAAAATATATGTGATTTCACAGTCACAGGAGTCTTTTATAATCCAAACAGCTAGGCTGTTTGGCGGCAGGCACCTATTCTACAGCTACCTGTGGAGTTTTAAGAACATGCATCTTTAGGCTCACAGAATAGAGCAATAGATTAAGAGATATAGGGCATTATGATTTCCATGACAGATCAACAGACAGATCAATAGACAATAAACAGAGATTGCTTGTCACATCAGAAAAAAAAAAAACTAACAAAACAACCTGCAAATGAAAACATGATCAAAATGTACTATTGTTTGCAGAGATCCAGGAAAGTTCAGAGTCAGGACAATAGAGGCAGCTTCATAAACTTTAAATCAAATGAGCTGTCCAGATTTATAAACTATGAACCAGGATCCCAGACAGACAGAGTTTGCCAGTTTTGGGAGATGCTGTAAGAGGTCTTTATATTGCCCAGGGATGAGGATGAAAGAAGGAAAACTAATAAATTGATAACATAATGGCACAGTCCCAGAAATGGAAGGTGGAAAGGATCTCTACACATCCCTAAGCCAACATCCCACTTGAAGCAGAATTACCATCAACACCTGATCAGACTAGTTGTGGTTTTGTCTAGACAAGCTTTGAATACCTCCACAAACAGAGATCATAGAATCATAGAATCATTTAGGTTGGAAGAGACCCTTGGGATCATCGAGTCCAACCATCATCTCCACTCTACAAAGTTCTCCCCTACACCATATCCCCTAACACCACATCTGAACGGGTCTTAAACACATTCAGGGATGGTGACTCCACCACCTCCCTGGGCAGCCTATTCCAGGGTCTGATCACTCTTTCTGTGAAGAATTTTTTCCTATTGTCCAGCCTAAACCTACCCTGCTGCAGCTTGAACCCACTCCCTCTTGTTCTATTGCTAATTGCCTGTGAGAAGAGACCAGCACCAACCTCTCTACAATGTCCTTTCAAGTAGTTGGAGAGAGTGATGAGGTCTCCCCTCAGCCTCCTCTTCCTCAAGCTAAACACTCCCAGCTCCTTCAATCGCTCCTCGTAAGATTTATTCTCCGGGCCCTTCACCAGCTTCATTGCCCTCCTCTGCACTCACTCCAGCACCTCGATATCTCTCTCATATATGTCAGAACTGGACACAATACTCAAGGGGTGGCCTCACCAGTGCTGAGTACAGGGGGACAATCACCTCCCTCCTTCTGCTGGTCACACTATTTCTAATACAAGCCAGGATGCCATTGGCCCTCTTGGCCACCTGGGCACACTGCTGGCTCATGTTCAGCTGCTCGTCAATTAGAAGCCCCAGGTCCTTTTCTGCCAGGCAGCTCTCCAGCCACATTTCCCCAAGCCTGTAGCGATGCATGGGGTTGTTATGGCCCAAGTGCAGGACCCGGCACTTGGCCTTGTTGAAGCTCATTCCATTAGCATTGGCCCATCAGTCCAATCTATCCAAGTTTCTCTGTAGAGCCTCCCTATCCTCATGCAGATCAACACTCCTGCTTAACTTGGTATCATCTGCAATCTACGTCCCTATCAAGATCATCAATAAAGACGTTAAACAGAAATGGTCCCAACACTGAGCCCTGAGGAACACCACTTGTGACCATTTAACTCCATTGACCACCACTCTTTGGGACCATCTATCCAGCCAGTGCTTGATCCAGCAGATCGTATACTCATCCAGGCCATGAGCAGCCAGTTTTTCCATGAGATGCCACAACATTTCTGGGTAACCAATTCCAGTGCTGTACTACCCTCCTAAGCTTCAGCGTGAAACACTCAAACCTGCAACTCATGTACACTGTCACACATTTTTCCATCTGTCACTACTGAGAAATGCTTGGCTGTTTCATCTTTATAACTCCCCTTCAAGTAAATGTAGGCTGCTATTTGATTGACAGCTCAGTAGCAAGACTATATATGAAATTTTTGAAAACCTCCCACTTAAGCAGGAGACGCTTAATAATGAAATCTCTTTGGAAAGGAAAGACAGACTGAAGAGTCCAATTTTCAGTTTCCCACTAGTTTACAGACTTTGATATTAAATATAATAGCACAGTATAAAACAGCATATTTCATTAAAAGCAGCGTTTAGTAAAAATTGACATTTTTCTTTCACACTGTTTAAAGAGAAATAACTTTTGTCATGGTGTCTGTGTTTCCCAGATCTCTATCCATCCTGACAAGTGAAATAAGAAATTTCAATGGAAGTTTTTTACCCCTTAAGGTAGGGATGGAAAAGGGGAAGAATTTAATGAGTATTATCTACTCTCAGTTGACACTCAGAAGGGCTATGATTGAGAGGAAAAAAAAACCCACCCATCCATGAAATATGTAAAAATTGGTTTCATTGCAAAATATAAGTAGCTTCTGCAAAAATATCCATTTTAAAATGAATTCTCTTTCAAGTTTGTTGTCATCATCACAGTATAAGTTAGATACTCAAATTTATGCTATTACAGGACATTTGTACTAGCCTGTTTCCTTAACCAAAATAAACACACAGTCTAACTAGAATAGTAAGTTTAAAGTTAGCATGTTCATGCTAAGACACCATCCTTTCAAAGTTATTTATTTGCTTCTTCCCTCTGCTTCTGAGCACCTTTGGGATATGTCTTCATAAAGCAGCTATTGGATCAACACACAGAAAATTAATATTTTGTAATACACATCAAGTTACTTTAAAGATAAAGTTTTTGGCTGACTAGTCAATTTTGGAGAAAACGTTAATCCATTTACCTCACTGAAGCCAAAACTTTTCACTAAGTAACTCTCCCTAACTCTAAAGGTCGATTAATTCAATGAGTTCCCAATTCAAATTACTTGTGTTCTTAGATGAAAACAGGCTTATGATCAGATCCAGATTGGGTGCAACTCCAGTGACTCCATATGGTCTCAGACACTTTGAGGAGAATAGTCCTGGTAGTGACAAGCACCAGCTGATGCATCCAAAATATGAAGCTGCTCATGTCTGAGTGAGAGTTGTCTAAACCTGGCCATTCTCGTAAAAGTCAGCATTTCCATACTGTCCCAATCTTATATGCACTGAAGTCAAGATGCTAAA